>NC_084624.1:32428789-32596289 GCF_033978795.1 Nerophis ophidion | reverse complement strand
CACTAAATTGGCCCTAGTGTGTGAATGTGAGTGTGAATGTTGTCCGTCTATCTGTGTTGGCCCTGCGATGAGGTGGCGACTTGTCCAGGGTGTACACCGCCTTGCGCCCTAATGCAGCTCCAGCACCCCCCGCCAGCCCAAAAAGGACAAGCGATAGAAAATGGATGGATAGTTTTTTTTCATGTAATATTCCAACTTTATTTCCGTAAAAGGTCGATTTATATTGTAATCTTCTAACTTTATTAATGTATTTATTAAGTATTTTTATTTATTACATTTTTTATTTTGTTTATATATTTACATTGTATTTACTTTTACTCTGACTTTATTTCTGTAAAAATGTATGTTATTATTTTTGTAATATTCCAACTTTATTTCTGTAAAAATGTTTATTTTTCCGTACAAAAGGTTGATTTTGTTCGTAATATTCCATTTTAATTACCGTAAAAGTAGGGTCTTTTTTGGCTGTATATTTCAACTTCATATGCATAAATGTATGTTCTTCTTTCTAAAACCCCAACTTTATTTCTATCAAAAGTGCATTATTTTTCTTGTAAAATTTCAACTTAATTTCCATAAAAAGTATCTGATTTTTCTTGTAAAATCCCAACATTATTTCCATAAAAAAAGGTATTGTAATATTCCAACTTTATTTCAATATGAATGTTTTTTATTGTACTATTCCAACTTTATTTCCATAAGAAAAATTAATTTTTCCATAAAAAGTTTATTTTGTTCGTAATATTCCATCTTTAGTTCTGTAAAAGTACGGTCTTTTTGCAATGTATTTCAACTTCACATGCATAAAAGTATGTTCTTTCTAAAATTCCAACTTTATTTCCATAAAAAAAAAATGTTTTAATATTCCAACTTTATTCTCTTTTTTTTTTTTTTTAGTATTGTAACACGTCAACTTTATTTCTGCAAAAAGTAGGTTGTATTTTTTGTAATATTCACACTCTTATTTCCCTGAAACAAAAATTTTTTTCTCATATAATTACAATTAAACTATTGGTAGTTTTTCTCGACTTTTTGACTTTTCTCCTTGTATAACGCAGTAACTTTATTCCTGTAAGTAATGACAACAACTTTATTCTTGTAATACCTCAAAGTGTGTTTGGGTGTAACACACGTTGGGATGGAGAAGTACTCCATCAGCACAATGCCATGTGATAGTAATCTATTGTCTATAAACGGCTTGTTGGTGACATTTCCTAGTTGAACTTTGTATATACAGTGCAGTACAGTACAGTACAGTAAGCGCCATCTGAAAGTCATGACCAAATTGTGTACTGCTCATTTGTCCCATGGATGTATAGCTCTATAGACCTATAGAGAGTGCTTCAATGTATGTGTCCTGGAACTAGCACAAGGAATGTGGACTTTTGACTGTAGACCGAAAGTGTCTTGACTGATAATCACTATTAGGTACCTCCTTCACTACATATTTGTCACTTACAACAACTCACAGGCATTGTACAATCCCACCATTGTATTCTTCTTCTTCTTCTTCTTCTTCTTCTTCTACTCAATATCCCAGAACATTTAACAAATAGTCACAAAAAACACTTTGTGATGTAACAATGATTATAATAACAATGTATAACAATTGTATGAGTGTAATAAAGACGATATTTACTCATCCTATTCAACAACGTAGAAAAAAGTCTTATCTTCTTGTCGGTCCACCATTTTAAGGCATTCAATGAAATGGAAGTGGTGTAAATAACATTTTTATAGTTATAAAGCACAAACCGTTAGGGATGAGCCATTACTTTACCAACAATAGTGGGTAAAAAGTAAAAAAGTTGTTATCAATGACACGACCTAAGGCAGGCCTGGACAATTATTTTGCCTCGGGGGGCCAAATTTAGAGAAAAAAAAATGTGTCTAGGGGCCGGTATATTTATTTTTAGGAACACTAATACAAAACCTCACAATACTGTCTGATTGAATGCTAAACACTTTATGACAGGCCGCGTTAAATGGAATGGAATTTTCAATTTTTTACTGAATGAGACACCCAGAATGTAGTGGGGCAAAAAAGTATTTAGTCAGCCACCGATTGTGCAAGTTCTCCCACTTAAAATGATGACAGACGTCTGTAATTTTCATCATAGGTACACTTCAACTGTGAGAGACAGAATGTGAAAAAAAAAAATCAAGGAATTCACATTGAAGGAATTTTAAAGAATTTATTTGTAAATTATGGTGGAAAATACGTATTTGGTCAACCATTCAAAGCTCTCACTGATGGAAAGAGGTTTTGGCTCAAAATCTCACGATACATGGCCCCATTCATTCTTTCCTTAACACGGATCAATCGTCCTGTCCCCTTAGCAGAAAAACAGCCCCAAAGCATGATGTTTCCACCCCCATGCTTCACAGTAGGTCTGGTGTTCTTGGGATGCAACTCAGTATTCTTCTTCCTCCAAATACGACGAGTTGAGTTTATACCAAAAAGTTCTATTTTGGTTTCATCTGACCACATGACATTCTCCCAATCCTCTGCTGTATCATCCATGTGCTCAGATGGGCCAGGACATGCACGGGATCTAAAAAAAATTATTTGGGAATGTCCAGCGAGCCAAATTGAAAAGCTTAATGGGCCGCATGTGGCCCCCGGGCCTTAATTTGCCCAGGTCTGACTGAAGGTAGGGACCATTCTTTCTCTCTCTTTATGTATTCTTGCTATTCTTATCATCATCAGCCAGTATATTTCACTCACTTTGTTAGGTTCATCTGTGTTTTCAAGCCAAATCAACTGTTATATACTGTAATACTCCATGTATTCAATAAATAAACTGAATGTGGACATTTGTAAAGCTATTTGCCACCAAATAAAAAAAAAAAAAAGTAACCTTGCAAAGAAGGACAATTGCTTGAAATTAAAGCAGGGAATTTAATTATGAGGATTTTCTTTTTTCATTCTGGAAGCTGTCGATGACAAAATATTCCATGTTTGGTCAGCAGGGAGAGTGTCGGCACATTTCAGGTAAGACAGCTGGAAGAAAATCCAAGACTTTACTCTGACTTGTAGTTTCCCCGTCACACTGATGGAGTGTTTACCCAATGGAGCCATGTGTCAGGGGTGTCCAAATTACTGCCCCGAGGGCCATTTGTTGGCCCGCAACCCATTATCCCAAAAACGATTGGGGGGGGGTAACGGCATTAAGAAAACATTTTAATACCAATTACTGAAAATGACACCTACAAAAAAAGGCACATTTTTGTCCTTAAATATACAGTATGTTTGTTTTTCTTTTTTTTTTTATTTGACAAATGTATTGACTTTTCATTATGTCACCCTTGGTGGAAAGTTTGGACACCCCTGCCTTATACTAAAAAGACACCAATACGGCCTCTAGTGGCTGCGAGCAGTACATGCATAGTTGCTGTGCAATATCATAGCTGGGTTTTATCAACAATATAATTTGAAAAAAAAAATTTTTAGTTATATAGCAAAAGATAGTCTGAAGTTTTTAGTTATTTAAATATTTGTTAAATAGACATTCTGCGCCAATACCCCCAATTGATCACCAGGCGTATCCTATTAGATAAACATCTTACCTTAAATAAAAGCCTTTTTTTCTCCCCTTTTACTGACACCAATATGTGTCCTTGCACAACAATTTGCTTGATTTGCAGACTGTAAATCTGATGTTAGATTTCTTGTCAAAAACATTTTTTCTTGGTGCTATATGTCGACAAAGATATTCTTCCCGTTATATAGACTTTCTAAATGTTCTTTTAAATATTCATCTAAGATCGCAACTTTACAGTCTTAAAAAGATTGGGCGTATTCAGATGTTTTTTGTAAAAAGTGCAATGTTTTTCTTGTTTAGATGTGGCATTTTAAAGCTGTAGGTGGCCATAAAGTTTAAAGAGAGTAATTTTTTTAATAAAACTTAATTTATTTCTCGTAAAAGTATGATTTTTTAAAAGCTTTTTCTTGCAAATTACAATTTTATGTTCATAAAAAGTTTTAAAGTTAAGATTTTTTTATTCTTTCCTTGTTAATTCACACAAAATTGCAATGTTTCTAAAAATAATATTTGTATAGTATATAATGCAGTACAGGCCAAAAGTTTTGACAAACCTCATTTCAAATGAGTTTTCTTTACTTTCTTGATTATCTAAATTGTCGATTGTCACTGAAGGTGTCAAAACTATGAACAAACAAATGTGGAGTTGTGTACTTAACAAAAAAAGGTGAAATAACTGAAAACATGTTTTATACAGTATTCTAAGTTCTTCAAAATAGCCACCCTTTGCTCTGATTACTGCTTTGCACACCCTTGGCATTCTCTTGATTGGCTTCAAGAGGTAGTCACCTGAAAGGCTTTTCCCTTCACAGGTGTCATAGTTTTGATGCCTTCAGTGACAATCTACAATGTAAATAGTCATGAAAATAAAGAAAACACATTTGAAATGAGAAGGTGTGTCCAAACTTTTTGCCTGTGCTGCACATTGTTGGTATTACCACAACATATTTCACTTGCTGGTCAGAGATGACATCTGTAAAGCTGAAATTTACAATTAAATAAAAAAGGACAAATATTTTCTATAAATAAGGAATTCAGAATAAAGTAAACGAGGAAAAGCATTAATGTCCACTTTACTGAACACTGAATCTTATTGGCTGAAATGTACAGAAACAAAAATATCAGTGATAACAAAAACTGTCCCAGCTTCTGCCAACAGAAGCAAACAAATGTGCTACAAAAAAAAGTGCCATACAGAAAAAAAAAAGTTGAAAATGACAAACAGAAACTGTATCAAAGAAGTCTACGGCAGTCTTTTTGTCTGAAACTCCACAAAAACATGTTTTTGTTGGGTTTTGTTTTTCATTATAACTTAATCCACACACACCAAGATATCTACACACAGCCTGCTAACAGTAGTATGAAAGATGCTTCACATTCCAGCAATAATAATAATAATAAATACATGCAACCATTTCTGCAAAACTAAAAAACAAAATGGAAGATAGCTGCGCCAAATACCTTTTGTAGGCCTTCGTGGGAGAAGAAGTAAAAGCACTAATAATCGGTGCAAGTGAAAGATGTCCCATTTCTTCTCCAAGAAGTATCACCGATGTCCATAGTTTTATTCATAAAGTATTGGCCCAATTGTGGAAAACCAGCTGTGATAATCTCAGGTGTTAAACTTCACATACGTCATGATGTCTGTGAGGTAAAAAGTGTGCAAAGAATGTGGGGGAAATCATCAAATAAAATAGCTTCTTGTGCCATTGTCAAAATCTTTTTTTACCAACTTGAACACAGGCTGGTGAGTGGGACGAAAATACATGTTTGTCGAATTGTATTGCTATATAAGAGAAGTTAGAACACAACGTGTGTATTCCAAGTGTTTTTCTGCTTGTTTTCCCTCCAAATGATCAATGCTGTTTAGGTTAAGCTGACATTTTTTTCTACGGGTGACCAAGTTCATGACATCAGCTGCCTCTCCACCCAAAAACACACGTAAGTATTAATATTGTCACTATCTCCACTTAATTTGACTGCTCTTGCATTCCTTCAACACAGCCGCCCACCCTCCGTTACAAAAAAGTGCTTTCATTGGATTTCATCAGCACAGGCCGAAGGGCATCAAGCTCAGCCTTGATCAAAGATTGAAAACAGACAAAAGTTTTAGCTGAAAGAAACTAATACTTAAGTGACTAATTAAACCTGCTGCTCTTTTTCCTGCCCAAGGTACCAACTTAACAGATAGCTGACATGTACTGCATTTCCTCAAATAGTGACCTCAACCACCAGGTAGGGTCATTCACTTTGTCAAGAAATATACCTCACTTTCACAACGACCACTTTCCCATACTTTCATTTATGTGTGGTAGCTCGCCACAGAAAAAATTGGTGTCTGTTTAGTTTTTCCCCGTATATTTGGCATGATTTAGATCAAGGGTGTCAAACGTACGATCAGGCCCGCACACGTTTTATCCGGCCCGCGAGTTGTGTTTGCGGAGTATACAAATGAGCTGAGGTTTTTTAATGAAATAAACAGTTTTTCTAAATGTGTCCACTGAATGTCACAATAGCAATTCTGTGAGGCAAGTAAACTGTTTATACCGAAGCCAAGCAAGAGGTACACGGTAAAGCATGGCTACGGCTCCTCCCCCTCCACCCAAATGAAATGTCACCTGCTAAATCACAAAAATTATTCCAGGGTGCGCCCACTGCTGCTGCTCACTGCTCCCCTCACCTCCCAGGGGGTTGATCAAGTGTGATAGGTCAAATGCAGAGGAAAATTTCACCACACCGAGTGTGTGTGTGATAATCATTGGTACTTTAACTTTAAAAGTGTCTGTCAAAAATGAAAAAAGTGAACGCAAAGAGTAACTCAAGTCTCTGAATAGTTTCTTTTGAGTTGGTACAGGATTAATATGTGGAAATAACAAATGAGGTATTTGATACCTACATTAGAATTATTTTTATCTATTATGTATTTGGTTCAATCCCAAATAGGCTGTGACTTAAAGACTTTGTAGGTACACTGAGACAGTTTAAGGTCATTGTGTTCATCATGGTGTTTTTGAAACTGCACCAATTTTTGCCTCACAATTTTCAACTAACTTGAATTGTACTTTTTCACAATGTGCTTGTTCCATTTTTGGCCAAAGCAAAACAAAGAAAACAATCCGAAGTTGTCTTTATTTTTAGGTTCTTATGACATGAATTTACCAGTCCGGCCCACTTGGGAATGGATTTTCCTCGTGGCCCCTGAGCTAAAATGAGTTTGACACCCCTGTTCTAGTTTGTCTGTGCAGCCTTTTGTTCTAACTTACACATCTCATGCCCACATAGGGTCCTTCTTCTCCCGTTTTGTGTGCTAATATTACGCACGCTTCTCTTTTTCATATCCTCCCGAGTGAGGCCCGAGTTGTGAATATAGGCGGGCTCATTACACTTTTCGTATTTTGCTCGGTTACGTGAGAATCATGGAATTCTACTTAACACATGAAATGTCATTGAAACACTTTAAATATGACAAGGCCGTATCAAACCAAGCAATTCCGACGCGTACGTGTGTCGCCATGGTGTTGTAGTGTGTGTATGCTTATACAGCTCTTTGTGTGTTTTTGTGTGTGTGTGCGCGCGGGCAGCGTGAGTTTGATATCAACTGTCAAAAATATCAAATTAATTGATAGACACGACCTCATTAATGTATTTTCTGTTATATAGTCACATAAAGTACAGGTCTAAAGTTTGGACACTCCTTCTCATTCAATGAGTTTTCTTTATTTTCATGACTATTTACCTTATAGATTTTCACTGAAGGCATCAAAACTATGAATGAACACATGTCTACACAGTTATATACTTAGCAAAAAAAGGTGAAGTAATTGAAAACATGTTTTATATTCTAGTTTCTTCAAAATAGCCACCCTTTGCTCTGATTACTGCTTTGCACACTCTTGGCAGTCTCTTAATGAGATTCAAGCACACCTGTGAAGTGAAAACCATTTCAGGTGACTACCTCTTTAAGCTCATCAAGAGAATGCCAAGAGTGTGCCAAGCAGTAATCAGAGCAAAGGGTGGCTATTTTAAAGAAACTAGAATATAAAGTATGTTTTCAGTTAAATCACCTTTTTTTGTTAAGTACATAACACCTCATGTGTACATTCATAGTTTTGATGCAATTTGACGACCCGCAGAGAACCCACAGTCACTGGGAGAACGAGCACACTTATCAGAGAAAGAATCCATTCCCCGACCTTCTCACTGTAAGGAACAAATGGTAACAACAGCGCCACTGTGCTGCCCACGTAAGAGGTAAGAGCGAATGTATTGAAATCATCGCGGGACTACGCGGAAGGCTATATTTGACACGGAAACGCCCACAATTAAGGCTTGCTCCAGCCTGAATGCGCATCTTTTACTGAGGTCGAGAGGGAGAGAATCCACACAATCGCACAGCTGTTTTCACTTAAGCACATGGGAGAATATGGTATTTCCCACAGCGGACTTGGTCGTGCATTATGAGGCATCTGTTCATCAATATAGTGCTATATCACTCATTGCATCTTTAAAATCAGTGCACACTTGCATGACACCCGGGAAATCATGAATTTTTTCTTTCATTTTTTTCCAATAATCGGCCGTGCGCTGCACAAAATTAAATACCTCTAAGTCAATAACTTATTTTGTTGTTGCTTAAAACGGTTTAACAACCTGAGATAATGTTGCACATTTCTTATGAAAAAAATACTCTCAGATTTACCCGCCCACATATGAACACAAAATTTTGCATCATGGCCAATTAGTACTCTAACTTTTATTTTAATATTTACAATGTATTATTAAATCAAAATCATATTATTCATTGTAATGAAAATACATCTGCACGACAGAGGCCATAACACTATTTACAATATTTAATCTATGTGTGTGGGGAAAATTATTTTTATTATAAAAATGCTTTTGTGCAAATATAGGCCTCCCTCTTATCAAACATTTACCACTAAAATATGCCCGCTACTCTCCCTGCAGGTGAGTAAATAAGTGCCCTAGACCACTATATGAGGAAATACAGTAAAACAACTAAATAATTATACACCGATGTAATAAAATGATGTCATGTTAATGAGTTAGCCGACCCTCACTGTCCTTTCTCTTCCCTAAGTTTCCAAGGAAATAGACTAATGAGCATTTTTAATTGGGTTTCAGGAGACAATGAAAAATGGTGCCTGGTAACAAACAAGCATGACTAGAAAATAGAACATGAACAGCTGTTGCTGTATTACCTAGCTCGCTAAAACATAATTACGGTTCTGAAGTTTTAGTTTGTTTATAAGCTCATCTTCAGCATGGAAGAGTCGAGTCAGTACCGTGCGGTGGAAAAAGCAGCTTTGGTCTCAATGAGACGTGTTTTTACTTGAGCGGAGAGGGCTTGGCGTGCTTCTGATGACCTGCTCGCGTGACGGGAGAATTGATTGTGGCGGCCGAGCGGAAGGGGCTACCAGGGATTTAGGGAGGGCAGAAGTCT
The DNA here is from genome assembly GCF_033978795.1 of Nerophis ophidion. Taxonomy (NCBI): domain Eukaryota; kingdom Metazoa; phylum Chordata; class Actinopteri; order Syngnathiformes; family Syngnathidae; genus Nerophis; species Nerophis ophidion. The sequence goes on along the minus strand of NC_084624.1, from coordinate 32,587,280 downwards.
GGAAAGTAAGGGTGCTGCAAAGCTTCTTCTGCAGAGATCCTCTGGACCGGGTTACATTTCAGAAGGTTCTGCAAAACAAAGATGTTTAAGTAAGAAGATGCCTCTTAATGTTAGTCATGAAAGGTGCGCATACCTGGAGGAGATCTCGACCTGTACTACTCAGCTTAGGCACCACGTTGACCAGTGAGGTGGTAGCCGGATATAAAGGATATGGCTGCAAAAACTGGAAGTAAGTCACCACACAATAAAAACACAAACGTCAATATTTGACCTTGTAATCTGGGAGCTTGGTCATTGTCTGCCACTGTTCTTCTGTCGGCGTTCCCAACAACGTGGCAGCCAGTTAAAGATTACAACCTAGCCAAACTACAAAACCCAAAACCAGTGAAGTTGGCATGTTGTGTAATTCGTAAATAAAAACAGAATACAATGATTTGAAAATCCTTTTCAACCTATGTTCAATTGAATAGACTGCAAAGACAAGATACTTAACGGTCGAAATGGAAAACATTATTTTTTGCAAATATTAGCTCATTTGGAAATTGATGCCTGCAACATGTTTCAAAAAAGATGGCCCATGTGGCAAAAAAGACAGAAAAAGTTGAGGAATGCTCATCGAACACTTATTTGGAACATCCCACAGGTGAACAGGCTAATTGGAAACAGAAGGGTGCCATGATTGGGTATAAAAGCAGCTTCCATGAAATGCTCAGTCATTCACAAACAAGGATCGGGATTGTGTCAAGGCGGAAAGTAGAAAAGCCAGCATCTGTGATGGTATGGGGGTGTATTGGTGCTCAAGGCATGGGTAATTTACACATCTGTGAAGGCACCATTAATGCAGAAGGGTACGTACAGGTTTTGGAGCAACGTATATTGCCATCCAAGCAACGTTATCATGGAGGCCCCTGCTCATTTCCGCAAGACAATGCCAAGCCACGTGTTACAACAGTGTGGCTTCATAGTAAAAGACTGCGGGTACTAGACTGGCCTGCCTGTAGTGCAGATCTGTCTCCCATTGAAAATGTGTGGCGCTATATGAAGCCTAAAATACCACAATGGAGACCCCAGACTCTTGAACAACTTAAGCTGTATACACTCGTGATCAAAATTATTCAACCCCCACACAATTTTGGTGTTTTAGCAAGTAGGACATTTATTCCGTATTTTGTTTATAGTCATATCAAATAAAGATGCATTAAATAGACAAATACAACTTGAATTACAAAATTATATTTTGTAACATACCAAACACTCTCATTTCTCTTAATATCTCATTGACAAAATTATTCAACTCCTTGAAGATCATAACTCTTAAGAACAGAATTTGAATAAGGTCTTTTCAATCAGGTGTTGAAAACACCTGTAGATGTGATTAAAACCATAACGAGCAACAATTGAACGGATTGAAAAAGACTGTGATGCTCAACTTCTTGTAGATGGTCAATGGTGTATTTGCAACATGGTGAAGTCCAGGGAGTGGTCAAAGAAGTCAAGAGAGGAGGTAATTTCTATTCATAAGAAAGGATATGGATATAAGAAAATAACAAAGACATTACACATTCCAAGAGACACAGTTGGGAGCATAATTCGCAAGTTTAAAGCTAAAGGCACAGTAGAAACACTACCTGGGCGTTGTAGAAAGAGGATGCTGTGTGCAACTGCTGTTCGGTATTTGAAGCGTATAGCGGTGAAAAAACCCTGGGTAACAGCTGAGGAACTACAACAGGACATTGCAGAGGGAGGAATGCAGGTTTCGTCCCAGACAATAAGGCGCGCACTACGAGATGAAGGCCTCCATGCCAGAACTCCCAGGCGCACCCTCACCTTTCCTACTGTTAAGCATGGTGGGGGGTCAATCATGCTCTGGGGTTGTTTCTCTGCCTCAGGTACCGGGAATCTCCAGCACATTTAAGGCATTCTGAATTCTATTTCCTACAAGGATATATTAGCTGCAAATGTCATGAAGTCAGTGACGAAGCTGAGGCTTGGGAGACGTTGGACCTTTCAACAGGACAACGATCCCAAATCAACATCAGAGTGGTTGCAGAAGAAGGGCTGGAAGACTCTGGAGTGGCCTTCACAGTCGCCAGACCTAAATCCTACAGAAAACCTGTGGTGGGACTTGAAGAAGGCAGTTGCAGCACGCAAGCCCAAGAATATGAATGGACTGGAGGCCTTTGCCCAAGAGGAATGGGCTAAAATACCTGTAGATCGTTGTAAGAAGCTTGTGTCCGGTTATGTATCACGTTTGAAGGATGTAATTACTGCCAAAGGGTGTTCTACTAAGTACTAAAGATGCATGTAACTAGGGGGTTGGATAATTTTGTCAATGAGATATTAAGAAAAATGTCCTTTTTTGGTATTTTGTAAAATACAGTGTTACAATTTAAGTTGCATTTGTCTATTTGACACATCTTTATTTGATATGACTATAAACAAAATACGAAATAAATGTACAACTTGCTAAAACTGTGTGGGGGTTGAATAATTTTGATCACAACTGTATCAAGCAAGAATGGAAAAGAATCCCACCTAAAAAACTTCAAACATTGGTCTCCTTGGTTCCAACATTTACTGAGTGTTGTTAAAAGGAAAGGCCATGTAACACAATGGAAAAAATACCCCTGAGCCAACTTTTTTGCAATGTGTTACTGCCATTAAATTCTGAGTTAGTGATTATTTGCAAAAAAAATAAATACGATTCTCAGTTGGAACATTAAGTATCTTGTCTTTGCAGTCTATTCAATTGAATATAAGTTGAAAAGGATTTGCAAATCATTGTAATCTGTTTTTTTTTTACGAATTACACAACGTGCCAACTCCCCTTGTTTTGGGTTTTGTATTATCACATATGACAGTCCTTCAGCGCACGCACGCGCACACACAAAGGATATCTGAAGATTCTTTTTAACTGGTCATCCACATCGTTACCAGGAAATAAAGGCCTTCCAGCGTTTGCCAGCTCTGAATAGAAACACAATCAAGAATTGCATCTTTTTCAAAAGAATAATGCTCCGTTTTGATTGACACCCATTTAACAATATCTTGTCTAAACCACTGCTGGGAAATGCAGGGCTGCAGACAACCAGTGTATCCCAATGGTCATCATCATCTGCATTTCTATCCATGTTGGCACAGAAGTTTAATTGAAAATGTTTATAAATGTGTTAATTTGTACTGATCTAAACACAAATTACGTGTGCCTAATAGAGCGGTAAATTCACATTTCTGATTAGTGTCAATCCAAATTGAGCATTCGTAGTGCTATAAAGGCAGGATTGCATACAGCTCTTGTATTGCAGTGAGTACAGCGAGTGTTTCTGTAATGAGAAGCCTACCTGCAAAAATGCAGCCGGCAGACCACATGTCAATAGAGGTAGAATAGAGTTTAGCACCAAATAGCACATCTGGGGGTCGGTACCACAATGTCACCACCTGCATAGATCATGCAAAAATACTACCATGACGTTTTGTTTGAAATCAGATCAATCATGCGAGTTAGGTTCCGGTGGAGTCTCTCCTTTTACGCATGCAGCAGCAGCACAGCCATGAGCATAAAGTGCCGTTCATTACAACCGCCTGCAGTCAGGTGGAGAGGCTTTGACATTTCACTGAGAGCAAGTGTGCTCAAGTGCAAAAAAAGCTTTCATTTTCACAGCCGGCAAAAGGAGCTTGAAAATGTTGCCTTTCAAACAGCGATACAAGGGACAACAAGAGAGTTCTTCATTTACAAACATATTACATAAAATGTAAACGTACAGTAGAAATGAAATACTTACAACAACCCCTGATTCCATTTAACTATTGGGGTGACAATTCAATTCAGTTTATTCAACACGATTCTTAATTCAAACTGCTGCTCGCAATATATTATTTGGTATAAAAACGATAATAAAACCTTTTCAAAACAGGTTCCAAAAGTTCCTCTTTGCTGCTGGTGTATGCGCACAGATGGTCTGACAAACATCTTTTAAAAATCTATTAAAAAAAAACTAAAGTATTTTCTAAATTATAAATTGATTTGGGATTTAAGTAAATAATCGCGATTCAGATATGAATACATTTTTTGAGCACCAATATTTTGGTTGGCAAAACAAATACAAACAAATTATTATTAGAACAGTCAACATTTTTGTTGAATAGAGGTGAATGAAAATTGTGCCCAAACTCTTAAGAAATATGTTTGGACATGTTCAATTTAAATTTATATTCAAAAGGTCTTAACGATTACTGCTGCTATCGTGTCTTTTCCGGAAATTACTTTCTTCAGGCTTCTGATTGGCTAGAAATAAAGCTAAGTAGAGGCTGTTGAGAGATTTGTTGCTTTGCTGGGTAAAATAATCTCCTCATTTTGTAAAAAGAAAAAAATAAGATATTTTTAATTAAAACATTTTAACCTGAAAAATAAAAATGTTTCCCGATATATTTTTTATTTAAACAAAATTATGATACATGCTTTTATCAATGCGTTTTTGTGTAAATATGTTTTACATTGAAATAAGCGACAAGCGGTATAAAACAGATGGATGCAATTGATAATAAATAAATGGGTTGTACTTGTATAGCGCTTTTTTACCTTCAAGGTACTCAAAGCGATTTGACACTATTTCCACATTTACCCATTCACACACACATTCACACAATGTAGAATATATGTAGAATATATTTATATTATTTATATATTATATATATAATATATGTTATATATTATTTATTATTATTATTGTTTATTGTGAGCGAACTGTGGTGCTGAATTTCCCCCGGGGATCAATAACCTACTCAGTGGCCTAGTGGTTAGAGTTTCCGCCCTGAGATCGGTAGGTCGTGAGTTCAAAACCCGGCCGAGTCATACCAAACACTATAAAAATGTAACCCATTACCTCCCTGCTTGGCACTCAGCATCAAGGGTTGGAATTGGGGGTTAAATCACCATAAATGATTCCCGGGTGCAGCACCGCTGCTGCCCACTGCTCCCCTCACCTCCCAGGGAGTGCTCAATGGAGATGGGTAAATTGCAGAGAATAATTTCGCCACATCTAGTATGTGTGTGACAATCATTGGTACTTTAACTTTTTAAAGTTATTTTCTATTCTATCTATGACGATGACGCCTGCTTTGTTTGATCAGCCGTTTTACTGCCGTGTTACAAGCACCGTTTGGAAACAATTCATGTATGTAAATAAACATTTAGACAATATTTTTGAGTAAATAACTCATTTCAAAACATATATATCTGTGGCTTATAGTCCGGTGCGGAAAACATATGTAGACATATTTTTTCTTTTAAATAAATAAATAAATGGGTTGTACTTGTATAGCGCTTTTCTACCTTCAAGGTACTCAAAGCGCTTTGACACTACTTCCACATTTACCCATTCACACACACATTCACACACTGATGGAGGGAGCTGCCATGCAAGGCGCCAACCAGCACCCATCAGGAGCAAGGGTGAAGTGTCTTGCTCAGGACACAACGGACGTGACGAGGTTGGTTCTAGGTGGGATTTGAACCAGTGACCCTCGGGTTGCGCACGGCCACTCTGCCACTGCGCCACGCCGTCCCTAGTAAAATTTTTTAAAATTTAGTGGGTGATGCTTATAAACCGCTGCGCTCTATAGTCGGGAAAATATGGTATTTTAGTCCCCCGGCTGACTAGCTAGCAGATAACTCTGAAGCTCTATGCAAGGTTTGGAGCCGCTCCCCAAAGTTAATAATAATAACCGCCATTACGGCAAAACAAAACTTAATTTCTTAATATTTTAAGTATCATTATCAAGTTTCATTATGAAGTATTAGGACAGGGCTATACAAGGCGAAAATTATACAGCAAGAGCAAGCAGGAGCAGGCAGGCCTGTAGCTAAACACAAACAACAGTAGAAATAAGAGCTTACTAAAGTTTAAGAAGTGTAGATGGAACCACGTTACAGCGGAAAATAACTAACAGAAAATTAAACAGGAACAATAACAATATAGCTTAGAGAGACCGTAATATAACAACTTGTTGGTGTGTCAGCATTGTCAAAGAGAGTACACGACACAAAAGAGCAGGGCAGATCCATCCATAAATTGGTGGTGTTGATACCAAGGACAGTATCAGTATATGATCAATACTGAGTCGATTTAATTGATATTTCTATTTTATCAAAATCTTCTTTTGTTGTTTTTGTTAATGTTTACACACATGGGGAATAGAACAATGGACACAGGAGGACGTTCAAGGCAAAAAAGGACTTAATTGAGTCGTAGATGGTAGTTTTTGATTCCGCGACCCCAAAACGGAATAAGCGGTAGCAAATGGATGGATGGATGGATATTGTGTACTATTGACTTTGTTTTAAACAAACAATTGTGTGTAATAAAGGAGAATAAGGGAACTACTTTTAAGGTGCTGTTTGCAACTTCCTAACACAAACATTTTTCAAAGCAAAAAATATAACAAGAACACCACAGGCTAGCTTATGTTACCATTAGTGGTTTAACAGAACACAATTGTTTATTTATCAGGATTACAAAGTTTATGTAATAACATTTTTCAACCAGCCCGAATAAAATTATGGGTATACAGCAGTCTTTCACCCGGTCTTCTCAACACGTATGTGCAGGGAGAATGTGCACACATACAAAAGCAGTCCAAGAGAATCAATGATCACTTTGCCCATCATGTTGTTGTTATTATAGAATATACACTCAATGACAGCTAAAGTTAGCTATCCAAATTGCTATAATTAGCTAACAACACCTAAAGTTAATGTGCGTGCATGTGTTATGTATGTATGTAGTTATGTCATTACATGGAAGAAGCCATAAGAGGGCATGATATACTGTGTAAAAATATATTGGAAAGTTGGCGCCCTCTAGGGATCTGTGTAAATATTGCTAAAAGCCCCTTTAAAAGATTGTGATGGTATTTTTAAAATGTCAAAAGCACTCACCATAATTCCATAATTACATTGAAAAATGTACAGTTAAAACATGTCATCAGTATTGGTATTGGCCGATCTCATTAATGGATGATTGGTATTGGAATTGGCAGCATAATTCCCTGATGGGAACATCCCTCAATATATGCAAGTGTAGGATAATCATAATATAAATATTTAAAATTACATCATTGCCTGAACCTTTCAAACTGTTTCCTTTTACTTTCTATATAATACATCTCCCAATTGCTCATGTGACACGGGGTCAAGTTCTGCCCCTTCAGCACCAACACCATCATCATCTCACGAGACCGCCTTGCTGCGCCCACCTGGACGACAATGTTTAAATGCGGCCTGCCAGTTCTTCATCATGTCAGCCACGCCATCAAAACAGAAGCTTCCGGCCGTATACAACAAGCAGGTAATAGTGGCCTTCTGATGGACGCCATAACTCAATTCATCACAACAGCACATTTCAAATTCTTCAATGGTTCCAAAGGGCGACGCATTTTAAAACCTGAGCTGGTTGGTTAGTAATTGACGTGTCCATGCTGCACATTTACCTCAGCAGAGTAACACCTCACAGGAATGCCAAAAGCTCGTGCTAACCCAAAGTCAGCCAGCTTCAGCTCGCCGTTCTGTCAACACAAAAAAATGATTCAACATATTTATACACACACACACACACACACATATAAATATGAATAAATTGTTTAGTGAGCCTCTGGATCGATCTATTTTTAGTATGGATAAATCGATGTCTGGTTGGAACGTCATGAATCGGGTGATTGGAGCTTTGCTACAATAATAAAATAATAAAATAATCTTCTGAGACTAATAAAATACTCTTCTGAGACTTCTATGACGACGTAATACAAGAGTAACGTTCTCGTTTGCGACTGACAGCAACATGGCAAAAGTAACCGTGTTTACAAATAATGCAACCCTGAATATTTAAAAACAGCACTATTTTTTGGAATTTTGCCCGTGGTTCACAGTCATTATGGAAGACATGACTGCGGATAGATTTTTTTTTGCATTCTAAATATTAAATAAATAAGCGATCAAATGTTGGCTTAAAGTGGAGCCAATGAGAGGTTGTCTATTTCACCCATAAAATCCAACAAATAACCATCCAAAAAGCGCCTACTGAAACCCACTACTACCCACCACCCAGTCTGATAGTTTATATATCAATGATTAAATATTAACATTGCAACACATGCCAATACGGCCTTTTTAGTTTACTAAATTGCAATTTTAAATTTCCCGGGACTTTTTTCTTGAAAACGTCGCGTATTGAACACGTGTACGCGTGACATCACGGGCTGTTATGAATATGAGCGCTGCACTCACACAGCTAAAAGTCGTCTGCTTTAACGGCATAATTACACAGTATTTTGGAGATCTGTGTTGCTGAATCTTTTGCAATTTGTTCAATTAATATTGGAGAAGTCAAAGTAGAACAATGGAGTTGGGAAGCTTTAGCCTTGAGCCACACAAACACACGGTGATTCCTTGTTTAAAATTCACAGAGTTGAAACTTCACTATGGATCACAGCAGACATGGATCCCGACCACTTGTCAACCAGCAGGTTTCGGTGAGAAAATTGTGGTTAAAAAGTCGCCACTTACCGGATATCAGCTGAGCTTGCGCCTCACATACAGCTGCCGTTGACTTCCGTGAGACACTGCGCGTCAACACCCGGCCGTGGACGTACACTTCCGACTATCAGGTACTGTTAAACTCACTAAAACACTAGCAACACAATGGAAGGATAAGGGATTTCCCAAAATTATCCTAGTAAATGTCTCTAAAAACATATGAATCCGTCTCAATGCAACGCGATTGCAATCGCGTTTTCTTTTTTAATTGTTTTTTTTTTTTTTCTAGTCCGTCGCTATCAATATCCTCAAACACGAATCTTTCATCCTCGCTCAAATTAATGGGTAAATTGTCGTTTTCTCGGTCCGAATAGCTGTTTTCATTGGAGGCTCCCATTAAAATCAATGTGAATATATGAGGAGCCATCAACATGTGACGTCATCTTCTGCGACTTCCAGTAGAGACATGGCTTTTCTCCAGTTGCGAACTTTATCGTGGATGTTCTCTACTAAATCCTTTCAGCAAAAATATGGCAATATCGCGAAATGATCAAGTATGACACATAGAATGGACCTGCTATCCCCGTTTAAATAAGAAAATCTAATTTCAGTAGGCCTTTAACATTTTGTGACTTGAATATTGACTAAGCATTAGTGATATTGTTATTCTTAGCGCTAACGCATGCAAACTATTTTGATGATCACTAGCTTGTGTAAAATTTTGACCTGAACTGGTGAGGTATTTCCTCGCTTACTTGCTCCCTAGAAATGTATTGTAGATCATGAATCATGCTTCTCACCTGGATAGAAAAAGGCTGAGAACGTATTCCAACAAGTTGGTACACTTTAACAGCTGATTAGGACCCGGAAATGGCGAGAACACAAAAATACGCTTGGTTTCAATACCCTTTTCTTCGCAAAGATTATGAGTGATTCTTCATCTAAATGGGAATATATGAACATCCTGACAGTCTGCATTCTAATGACAGCAAACCATGTACAGTAATTAATGATTTATTATGTTTGTTGGCTCTCATGAAGTCTGCAGTGAGCAGTAATTAGTGATGAAGAAGAAAAAAAAAAACATTTTTAAATCAATATGCGGCGTATGCTTAAAATTATCAAAATATGTAAATAATAAATGTTATTATAAATCTGCCTGTTACTACATTACATATATATTTACATAATGTATATAAAACCTCAATGGAGGTGTTTTCAGATGTTTTTTCAAGGGCTTCATAGGCAGAATAGAGCGGCTACCAGAGACTCCATTGTAAGTGGACCTTTGATCGCATGTATTTAATATTTAGAATGCATTAAAAAAAAAACATCCAACGTCATGTCTCTCCTAATAATTGTGAGCGATAAACAAAATTCCCAAAAAAGTGCAGTTTCCCTTTAATACCGTGATAACATCACACCTTTCGATACCGTTACATCCCTGTTATCCCATCATGATATTTTCCCCAATTCTCACTCTGTTGATGAGAAGATTCTGCGGCTTCAGATCTCTGTGAAGAACATTTCGACTGTGACAGAAAGCGAGTCCTTTCAACAGCTGGGACATGAACGACTGCAAAGAGGAACACAAAAGGCATTTTTTAGCAACTTTAGATACATTGATAGTCAAAATATTTTTTTTAAAAATCTGATTAATCTCAGTAGATACCTTGCGTGCATTGGATTTCACACAATTGTCAGAATTTTATACAGAAATGTTTTTATTTTAATTTTTATTTTACTTGAATGCACTACATTTATTTGTTCAAAACGTGCTAACAATATTTTTGTGAAGTACCGTCTTGGTGTATTTTGAAGTGAAATTCTCCAGCGAGTACACCAGACGGATTCACTACACTCACAAAACGTACGCATTGACCTAACTACTGACCGTATACTGTAACAACGTGCCCTGCCTTTCAGGTAACCATTCACAATTAAGGGAAAGGATGTGTGATTATTTATTTGTGCATTTATACATGATTAATGATAAATTGTAGAGCAGGACGATTATGGCAAAAGTATTAATCACAATTATTTTGATTGATATTGAAGTCATGATTAGTAGCACAATTCTTAATTAATTTGAAAACATCAGTATTTATTTTATCACCTAAACTCAACTTTAAATATAGTTTAAAATAACAATGAATATAAATTAGTACGGAAGAAACAACAGGTAAAATAATAATAATAATAACAATAATAATAGTAAGAATAATAAATTAAAACATTAGCATGATTATGTTTTTCGTTAAACATTTTTTTTATTCCATTTTCTTTTTACCTTTTCAACAAATGTTACTGCCATGGAGTGTGTGCTATTTTTGTGTCATAAATACATTTTAATAACATCCTCACACTACTGGTTTAATGCATCTTTGCACAATGTCGATCAATATTTTAGCTCAAAGCATATTTTTTTGTAAATATTATGCTTTAAGGACATTGTGCTTGTGTAGGGTACTTTTTGAAAGATTCACTTTGTCTGCGGAGTTGGAGCCGATGTTGCGCACAGCGCTGTCATTGTTCGAGGGGGGAGTGTGCTGTTGTTCTGAGCTTGACATGAAGCGGTTAAACAAACAAAAAAAAAAAACAAGCCTCTAAAGTTGCGACTGCTGTCCGGTTTGTACTTTGATCTTACACCTATGTTATTCACAACAACACAAGCAGATGAGATGTGTTGTGGGTGTAAGGATTACTCTTCGTAGCTTGGTCTGTGTTTCAAGTGGCCGTCTTTGTTTAGTTCAGGGCGGAGTGGTTGAGTGTTTCGGGGATGAATGAGCGGTACAGAACATATTAATCTCCCAAAAAATGTTCCTTCTCCTCACAATCAAAGAATAACATTTTTACATTCATGTCAATTTCCGTAATATTCTGCATTTAACCACAGATTCCGTCCGCGGTTAACTAAAAGGGGAAATAATATGTCTTTGATTTTTTTCAGCTGACTTTAATGATGACTGGTTTGACATACTTGCACAAATAAAGAGTAGCAACCATGGTGAGATCCCAAACTTCTAGTAGACGTTGTCTTGTTTCCAATCTTATGCTAACTCATCTATACCGCAATTACAAGCTCAGGAATTTGCATGGACGGTGGGCAGCCCATTGTTTTTTTTTTCCCCGATTATATTTTAATGATGGTGAGAAACCAAAATTGAGCTAAAAATTTTAATAATTGTCCAGCCCTATGATATTGTTTTTAATTAGTCACATGAGTGATTTTTTTAAGTATGATAGTCCTAATTTTTATTGATGAATCAAAAGTTTTGTGTCAAACATGATACAAACGAAGAGGCATTCAAACCTCCTTCCTTATAGACATGAAATCAAATCTAACCTAACCTGTGTAAATGCCTGATACTTCACAAACAGACTTAAGTACACATCTTAAAAGTAATCCTGAAGCCCTGGAAATATAATTTGTCAGTCAGCTAAAGACGTGGGAGCCGTTTGATTATTTTGATTTTCTCCTGTCAATATGCTAATCTCGCCTGATATTTTGACAGTACAATAGCAGCATTGTAGCTAACATAGCTATGCTAGTGTTGCTAACATTTGTGTCCTCTCGTGTCTTGCCTTAATAATATGTTGTTGTATGTGATATATGGCATCTATTATGTTGCACAAATGTAGAGTCACAGTATAGAACAGGGGCCTTCAATCTTTTCTAGGTGAAGGACCCCCAAACTGATAGAAGGAACCCAAAAAATATATCCTGTTTAAAATTGTTTTAAATTAAACTGGTCTTTGGCAACACTAAATTGGCCCTAGTGTGTGAATGTGAGTGTGAATGTTGTCTGTCTACCTGCGTTGGCCCTGTGATGAGGTGGCGACTTGTCCAGGATGTACCCCGCCTTCCGCCCGATTGTAGCTGAGATAGGCTCCAGCCCCCCACCCGCCAACCCGAAGGGAATAAGCGGTAGGAAATGGAAGGATGGATGGTCTTAAAGGTAGAGCACGGCTAATGGGTAGCTGGCAGCTAGAGCACTAACTGCTAGCTATCTTAAAATCTACATGAATATAATATCCATCCATCCATTTTCTACCGCTTGTGCTGTTCAGGGCAGCCTATCTTAGCTGCATTCGGGCGGAAGGTGGTGTACACCCTGGACAAGTCTCTACCTCATCACAGGGCCAACACAGATAGACAGACAACATTCACACTCATATTCACACACTAGGGCCAATTTAGTGTTGCCAATCAACCTATCCCCGGGTGCATGTCTTTGGCGGTGGGAGGAAGCCGGAGTACCCGGAGGGAACTCCACGCGGTCACGTGGAGAACATGCAAACTCCACACAGAAAGATCCCGAGCACGGGATTGAACCTAGGACTACTCAGAACCTTCGTATTGTGAGGCGCATGCACTGACCCCTGTACCACCGTGCTGCCTGAATTATAATTGTTATTTTTAAAACTGCAACGTACAGTGAGTAAGCTGGCCATGTAACTGCCATTAATAAATACACTAAACTTGGTTGGATCTATGTCATTTTACACTCCATTCAAAGACATTAAGATTCATATAATCAACCAGAAATTTAAATTAAAACATATCATATCCAATCCTAAATTTCACAACTCCTCTGTAGTACCGCTCTTTGCTAAATTTCCCCCAGGGGTCAATAAAGTACTTTCTATTCTATTTTATTGAAGTCTACAGACCCCTTTTTTAGACCCTCTGGTGTAGAGTGTTCCCTCCCCAATTGTGGCTTTACCTACTACGGTGTCTCCAAGTTTCAGATTTCTGGGGGGACAACCATAACAAACTCTCAATTTTGCTGAGTTTTTCGACCTCCCATGCATTTCACAGATCAGAGCCCTCATGTAGCAAGCTTGTGTACACACAACATCCTGGGGTACAACGTTTTTCATGGCAAGGTGGGGAGGGTTCACATAAAACTGTAATATGACTCATGTGAGCAGGCTACAGTATAAACACATTTTGTTATAAGCTACAAAAAATATTGGACACTGGGGTAATCAGTCACCCACTTCTAAAGTTTTACATATTATTGTAGCGACTATCTTTCCAAACGGGGTCCAGCACTAATTTCCCTCAGTCAGTTTTGCCCACGCACATCCATCTTATTCATCACTTTTTTCCTGACGCGACCATTTCTTTTTCTATTTCCGCAAACGCTTGGTTCTCGGAAACACTGTGCGCTCAAGCACACGGCTACTTTCCATATAATTTGCATATTTATAAGGGGGCGTGGCCTGTTTGTGCCAAGCCACTCACATGCCTGCGGAGGATATTAAGTTAATTGCAATCTAACAAACAAAAGTGCTTGGATTTGTGTACAAACACTTTAATTCATCCCAATTTTTTCTTGCGCATGTCGTTTAATGGATTTGATTGTACGTCCATTTTTAGTAGGAAAGCCACACAACTCTCTTTACATGAGGCCCCAGATAGATTATTCTTTGTCACTTACCTACTTCATCGGTACTGCATAGTGAATTTAGCGTCATCATCCTTAGATATCTTTGCCGGTGAGTATCGAGACAGATTTTATAATATTTGTATTTTATTACTGCATTTTCTGTACATACGACATCTGATTAAAACATTTTGGAATAAGTTTGAATGCATGTAGTCATAAACACTAGTCAGGAGCCACACTCAGTTAAGGGGGGGGCAGCATACTTAAGGGGTTGGTGGTAGTCGGGTTGGTTGGTTGGTTGGGGGGGTATATTGTAGTGTCCCGGAAGAGTTAGTGCTGCAAGGAAGTCTGGGTACTTGTTCTGTTGTGTTTATGTTGTGTTACGGTGCGGATGTTCTCTCGAAATGTGTTTGTCATTCTTGTTTGGTGTGGGTTCACAGTGTGGCGCATATTTGTAACAGTGTTAAAATTGTTTATACGGCCACCCTCAGTGTGACCTCTATGGCTGTTGACCAAGTATGCCTTGCATTCACTTATGTGTGTAAATGCCGCATATATTAAGTGACTGGGCAGCACGGTGGAGGAGGGATTAGTGCGTCTGCCTCACAATACGAAGGTCCTGAGTAATCCTGGGTTCAATCCCGGGCTCGGGATCTTTCTGTGTGGAGTTTGCATGTTCTCCCCGTGACTGCGTGGGTTCCCTCCGGGTACCCCAGCTTCCTCCCACTTCCAAAGACATGCACCTGGGGATAGGTTGATTGACAACACTAAATTGGCCCTAGTGTGTGAATGTGAGTGTGAATGTTGTCTTTCTATCTGTGCTGGCCCTGCGATAAGGTGGCAACTTGTCCAGGGTGTACAACGCCTCCCGCCCGATTGTAGCTGAGATAGGCACCAGCGCCCTCAAAGGGAATAAGCGGTAGAAAATGGATGGATGGATGGATTATGTGACTGGGCAAGCACGCTGTTTGTTAGGAGGAAAAGCGGACATAACGACAGGTTGTAGAGGATGCTAAAGGCAGTGCCTTACAGCCCCAAAACTGGTGTCCGGGTGGAGATCGGGAGAAATTAGGCAGAATGGTTTCCCCCGGAGATTTTCGGAAGCGCACTGAAATCCGGGAAAATCAGGAGGGTTGGCAAGTATGGGAGGCGGGGGGAGCAGCCCGTTAGCATTAAAGCTACAGACACACACAAATGCACAAATCCCAGTGGCGATTTCCAGCGTACTTCCAGTACACTATTGTTGAAACTCTTATTAAAATTGTTCATAAATTGCATGAAGTAAGAGTTAAATAAAATGTTATCTCTCACCTTGACTGTTTCAGGGTCTAAATCCCCATTGCAGCTGTCAAAGTATTTCTTCAAATCCTGTTGTTTGGAAAAGTAAATATAAACTTTAATATGCATAAGTGATGCAGAAAGTGACAGGATAGTCTTACCTGGTCACAGTATTCAAACACCAACGTTAACTTCTTGTCACTGTGCAAAACGTCATGTAGTCTGCAAAAGGGCAAAACCAAGTATTTTAACGACTCGCTATAAAACTAATAGTATTACTAACCAACTGACCTGACAATGTTTTTATGTTTGAGTTCCTTGAGCAGACATATTTCTCTCAGGGCAGAGCTTGGCACGCCCTGCAGGGACAGTCATTAGAAATGCAAATGCTGACACAGATCTTTTAATTCAACACACACACACCTCGTCATCGTCGTCCAAACGGACTCTTTTTAGAGCCACGATTTCATGTGTTTCTCTGTTTTTAGCCTTGAAAACGGTCCCATATGTACCTGCGGAATTGTTGCAGAATATTTAGCTGAGATTGAATGACATAGCTTGTTAGCTAGCAACATCATCTCTCTAATAAATCTGAAATATACACACGCACAAACTATTTACTGCCACATGCGCATAACATCCCAAGTTATCTTTATATGCTGATATATGTTATTATACTTTGATACTCTGGTACATGACGTTATCCATGTCATTTTAGACAGAAGCTAACGTCAGCTAGCCGCACACCAACACCGATGCTGCTAACGGCTAAAACAAGCAAGCTAATATTAGCGACTATGTCACTTACCTTCTCCGATTTTTTCGAGCTTTTCATATTTCTGCATGTTTACCCTGTTGAGCCCGCAGACACCCAAAAGCTAAGCCCCAAACGGTGCAGGGGGAGGGGGGTTATGTTGTTAGCAGTTAGCTTGACGCTAGCACTTGCTGCTCTATTGTTACATTTGCCCGCCCCCCATAGGATAAACCATGTATTACACCCATGTTATTATGTGACGTGCACATATAATTGACAACTTAAAAAAACAGCACAATCTCATTGAAACATTGTTAATTTTTTATTCTATTATAATTTAGCTTTGGATAAAGGTTAACTAACGTAATGATGTCACAGTAATGTCTTTTTTATTGACTGGCATGTCCAGTTGGTCCACTTAAATTAAAAACATAATGTTCTGTATTGGTGTAAACATAAATGCTACAGCAGGGGTGTCAAACTCATTTTGGATCGGGGGCCACATGGAGAACAATTTACTACCAAGTGGGCCGGACTGGTAGAATCACGGCACATTAACTTAAAAATAAAGACAACTTCAGATTGTTTTCTTGGTTTAAAAATGGAACAAACACATTATGAAATTGTACAAATCATAATGTTGTTTTTTTACACTTAAATGTTGCATTTAATAGTATTCTATCTTTATTTGTCATTATTTATATTTTCTGACTAAATTATGTGATAATGCTCATCAGTCAACTCATTGGTGTTAATTTTCTATCCATCCCAGGATGTTTTTTTATGTAGTTTGCTCATTTTCCTTGACTGATGTGTTTTTTTGTACATATGTAGTAGGGCTGCGAATCTAAGGTTTGTCCCACAATTCGATTCAATATCGATTCTTGGGGTCGCGATTCGATAATATATCGATTTTTTTTTCGATTCAACGCGATTCTCGATTCAAAAACGATATTTTTTCGATTCAAAACGATTCTGTATTCATTCAATACATAGGATTTCAGCAGGATCTACCCCAGTCTGCTGACATGCTAGCAGAATAGTAGATTTTTTTTTTTTAAGCTTTTAAAATTATAAAGGACAATGTTTTATCAACTTATTGCAATAATGTAAATTAGTTTTAACTATAAAACGAACCAAAAATATGACTTATTTTATCTTTGTGAAAACATTGGACACACTGTGTTGTCAAGCTTATGAGATGCGATGCAAGTGTAAGCCACTGTGACACTATTGTTGTTGTTTTATTTATTTTTTCTAAGTATCCAATGATAATTTAAATGAGGGATTTTTAATCACTGCTATGCTGAAATTATAACGAATATTGATACTGTTGTTGATAATATTCATTTTTGTTTCACTACTTTTGGTTTGTTCTGTGTCGTGTTTGTGTCTCCTCTCAATTGCTCTGTTTATTGCAGTTCTGAGTGTTGCTAGGTCAGGTTGGGTTTTGGAATTGGATTGCATTGTTATAGTATTGCTGTGTAGTGGTTTGTTGGATTGATTAAAAAAAAAAAAAAAAAAAAATTTTTTAAATCGATTTTTTTTTAAATGAGAATCGATTCTGAATCGCACAACGTATTCAAATCGATTTTTTCCCACACCCCTTATATGTAGCATCATCTACAAAGATACAAATAATATATCGATTGGGACATTCAGTGGACACATTTAGAACAGCTGTTTTCTTACATTCAAAAATTTCAGGTTAATTTTTATACTTAGCAAACTCATCCAGCGGACCTGATCCGGCCCTCGGGCCGTACGTTTGACACCCCTGCGCTACAGTAAATAGTTCATTTCTGGTCCTCGGCAGCTCTTTGTCTTCGGATCAGGTCGGAATAAAATCCGCCTTTGCCCAAGAGTTGCAAGTGAGTTCCAGCCTTAAAGGGAAGTAAAAAATATGTCAGATTCCAAAATTATGTACAGAAACTACATAAGGCTTTGTTGTGAATTTTCCACCAACTCACTTCTACAATGCATCCATTGCTCATCACACAAATAAGGTCCGCCCCCTGGATGGTGCTCAGGCGGTGGGCGATGATGAGCACGGTGCGCCCCCTGGTGGCCCGGTCCAGAGCTTCCTGCACCACACGCTCTGACTCCGCGTCCAAAGCGCTGGTGGCTTCATCTAACACCAGGATACTCGGGTTCTTGATGAGGGCCCTGGCGATGGCGACACGCTGCTTCTGGCCACCAGACAAAGTTACGCCTCGCTCGCCTGCGAAATGAACACACAAATTGTTGCCAGTACTTAACTTCCTGGAAAGTCAGCAGTTCATGTCACTTTTGGTACCCTGGTTTAGGGCTGGGGGATATGGATGAAAAAGTATATTTTGATATATTTTTACTTAAACTCGATATTAGATATACCATCCATCCATTTTTCTACCGCTTATTCCCTTTTGGGGTCATGGGGAGCGCTGGTGAAGAACTCAGCAACAATTGGGCGGAAGGCGGATGTACACCCTGGACAAGTCGCCACATGTCGAAATATTTTCCGGTGAAAGTATACATATAAAGATATTAATTTTTGAGCCACATTCACCAAAATTGAAGTGAATGACAACTGTAGTGTAAACAGCCAGTGGCACTTTTATTAACCGAGTTAGTCAAGATGGGTATATTAACAGCACAGAAAATAAACTGTTTAAGTAGCACATAATTACATAACATAAATAAAATAAAATAAAATATTTCAGCCTAAAATAAATAACATAGCTGTGCAAATAATACAAAATGTATCCAACTCAGATAAAAAATAAATTTGCAGGCAGGCATTTTTTAATTCCCAGTCAGCAATGTAATGGACTGTCACACACGTACAGTTCTGGTCAGCACCAAATAAGTGACTTTACTTAATTTTGCTGCTATGATCTTCCTCACTTCAGCATACATTTTTGGCAGCATTTCTCGTGCAAAATATGCCCAGCTTGGCAACTTGACAACAGTTTTGATGTGGGCTTACAAGGTAAACAACTCAAATGAATGTTTTATCTAGATGCATACATTGGTCTAAATATGGTCAAGTACACACATAGTGGGTTTGGATGTCGTCTACATCGCTAAAAGAAAAATCTAAAGAGAATCGCTCTGCCATCTTCCACTAGTTTTTTTTAAATATAAATCGCCCGCTTGAATATTCCCTCTTCTCTTCTACGACTCTCTCATCATCATTGGGGAGGTCTGTTGTGATTTCCCTTCCTGGTTCGATGACCCGCCCTATCTTGCCTCCGAGTGGCCTGTCCCCAATGTTTTCCTTAATCTCCACCAATCGTGACTCATCATATTAATAAACAACCAACCAAACATGGATGTTCTTATACGTGCAAGCACGTCTTGGAAGGAGGAAGGGGTGGGGTTGAGTAGCCCATGGAGTGTTGAGAGGGAGTGGGAATCAGGGGAGGGTCAAGGGACACAACAAATAAGCGGTGTTTGGTCGTTTTAACGTGAAATAAATTATATCTATATTAACATATTGTCTTAATCCATATCTCGTTTAAAAATATATTGATATATCTTACAAACTTTATATATCGCCCAGCTCTACCCTGGTTGTTGTGTTACAGCACCTAAAGGGCGGCACTTTGATTAGTATGCAGAAATCAAACAGGGGTCTTATTGAGAGCTCATACCCAAGACAGTGTTGTAGCCTTCTGGAAAACTTGTAATAAATCCATGGGCGTTGGCTTGTTTGGCGGCCTCAAAGACCTCCGCATCGGTGGCCTCGGGCTTCCCAAAGCGGATGTTTTCAATGATGGAAGCTCCGAACAACACCGGCTCCTGCAGAAGAGAACAAAAAGAAAGTTCAAATAAATAATAATTAAATTATTGTTTGAACCTATTATACAACTGGCATGTTGTTCTGTTTTCCAATACTTTGTTCTTTTCATGTCAAAAAGTTAAAATTTAAAAGAAAGTTTTTTGGATTGCTCTGCACAACACTGCAGACTTTTTTGTCTTCAAACGGCATACCTCAATGTCAGCTTTACAGATGCCATGTTTGCTCTGCATGCTGTGAAATTTAGCAACACATTTTGGTATCCATTATAGCACAGGTTGAAAGTGTGTATTTATTCAAAAGGGACAATAATCTTAGCATTTAATCACAGCATGCGTGCAGACGCCACTATTTGAGGATTTTTTTTTCACAATAAAATATCAAAAGGTATTTACTTACTTGATTGATGAATCCAATAACTTGTCCCCTTAGCCAGCACAGGTCAAGAGTTCGAATGTCGAGTCCGTCCAACATGACTACGCCGCTGGTTGGGTCATAGAAACGCTCCAATAAGGACGCTACTGTAGACTTTCCTACAGAAATATGTTAAAAAAAACAGCGCATTGTGGACATGTTGTTGTTCAGTTATAGTTACATGCTTTATATCAAAGTTACCTCCTCCAGATTCACCAACAATTGCAATAGTTTTGCATGGCGGCAAAGTTAGGTTGAACTTCTCCAAGACCTGATGGCCAAGTCTTGTTGGATAGCTACAATAATAAACAATGTTCAAGAAAACATAAAATAACGACTCCAAATGTAAATAGTGCAAAACCCAAAACCAGTGAAGTTGGCATGTTGTGTAAATTATAAATAAAAACAGGGGCATTTTTACCACTGTGTTACATGGCCTTTCCTCTAAACAACACTCGGTAAACGTTTGCGAACTGAAGACACCACTTTATTAAACTTTACAGGTGGAATTCTTTCCCATTCTTGCTTGATGTACAGCTTAAGTTGTTCAAGCTATTTTAGGCTTCATATTGCGCCACACATTTTCAATGGGAGACAGGTCTGGACTACAGGCAGGCCAGTCTAGTATCCGTACTCTTTTACCATGAAGCCACGCTGTTTTAACACGTGGCTTGGCGTTGTTTTGCTGAAATAAGCAGTGGTGTCCATGATAACGTTACTTGGATAGCAGCATACAGTATGTTACTCCAAAACCACTATGTACCTTTCAGCATTAATGGTGCCTTCACAGATGTGTAAGTTACCCATGCCGTGGGCACTAATACACATCAATACCATCACAGATGCTGGATTTGGAACTTTGCGCCTATAACAATCCGGATGGTTCTTTTCTTCTTTGTTCCGGAGGATACGACATCCAGTTTCCAAAAACAATTATTCCCAATTAGCCTGTTCACCTGTGTGATGTTCCATATAAGTGTTTGATGAGCATGCCTTAACTTTCTAAGTCTTTTTGCCACATGTGCCAGCTTTTTTGTAACATGTTGCAGGCATCCAATTCCAAATGAGCTAATATTTGCAAAAAATAACGTTTTCCAGTTCGAACGTTAAGTATCTTGTCTTTCAATTGAATATGGGTTGAAAAGGATTTGCAAATCAATGTATTCTGTTTTTATTTACGATTCACACAACGTGCCAAAGTCACTGGTTTTGGGTTTTGTACATGTTTAAAATTAAGCTTTTAACCTGAATGAAACGTTGAGAAAATCCACTCTTCCTGTCAAGGAATGATACGGGATGCGTCCCCCCCCAGAAAGAGGAATTGAGGGCTTCAATGCCAAATATTCAAAGACACGAGCGCCGGCGCTTATTCCTCTCACCATCTAGAGAGAATATTTGTAACGAATGAGTTTGAATCAAGACAAACAAACAACAATCCTGCAGGATTTATACTCACTTGTCCAAAGAGGATAGAGATGCTGGCTAAAGACCTTGCAATAAAACAAACATTGTTGAAATACAATAATAATTATGGGACAAGGTGTTGTTTTTATTACCTCTGGACTGTCTGGGATGCCACCAAGAAAGACATGAGTTCCCCAGGAGACATTTCATTGCTGGAAATCAAAGTACCTCCTGCGAAAATAGTTCCAAGAACAATGCCTGTGCAGACACATAAAACAGTCAACATACGAGACCAGGGGTGTCAAACTCTTTCTCATTGAGGACCACATCGTAATTATGGCCGCCCTCAGAGGGCCACTTGTGACAGTAATTATTAGGGATGTAACGATATCAAACCATCACGGTATGATATTATCACAGTATTAAAGCCACGGTTCAATATTATTGTGGTAAATGTCAAAAAAAACAACTTAAAATTGCCACAGTGTGTAAAATGAAGTTGCAGGAATGTATAGGATGAACACTCTTACTGTAAATGAACACAAACATAATGCTAAAATGTTCTAATCATATTTATTACAACAAACCGGAATGTCCACTGTTTCAAGCAAATATAAATTAAAAAAAACTTACAGTTGAGCGTCTTTAAGGTGACAATGTAAACATCCAGTGTAATGTTCATTTTAGTGTCTTTTAATTTTCACTTTCTGAGAAGTAGCAGTGTTCATGTTTGCATCAGTTAACTCACATTTTTATCTTTTAATAATGTAAATACGTCACAAATTAACGTTTCACTTTGCTGGCTTCATCTTTTCTGGGTGATGGTGGCTTATCAAGTAGTTTCTGTGTGCAGCAGGTGCTTTCCCTCGGCTTGGTTATACCATCAAACATCACAGCATTATTGTAAAGAGTTTGAAACCGCAATTCTGCGGTATCTACGATATTGTTACATCCCTCATAAATATATATAATTATTAATCTATCATCGCCTCATGATATTATCACACTATTGCCTATACCAGAGGTCTTCAACAGGGGGTTTGCAGAATTGACTTTTTAAAATGTATCCATCATCCTTTTCATAGTACCCCCGCAAATTTTCCACAAATATAACACACTGTAGTGTAGTTTTTAAAAGGGAGGGGCATGGCCACGCCAGTCACTGTACTTTGCAGAATTAAATTAAAAACATGAATAATTATACTCCATCATTATATTAATTTTAGCTAGCGATTATCACTTTGGTTGACAGCTGGCAATTAGCAGCGCTAGCTACCAGCTAGCAATTAGCGCTATTGGCCAGCTCGCTAATAACCTTGATATACGGTAATATTTAAAAATCTTTGTATCGCACAATAACAAGGTACCTTAAATACCAGTTCATTTAAAATGTTGCTCCATTTCTGTATCAGTTTGGGGGTCCTTGGCCTGGAAAATGTTGAAGACCACTGGCTTATGCATGTAATTATACTTTTTATATACAAATTGATGGGTAACTTGCTGTGAAATTATGTGTCAGGGTGACAGACAGATATTTAGGTAACTGTTTTTATTCAAACAAGGAAAAGTGTGATAGAATATATGTTAATATACTGTACATGTTTGTTGCATGGTTAGATAATATTAAAGTTAAAAGAGGCAACACATACAATTTTTCTGGTAAAATTGAAAGAACAAACATCAAGTAAGAAAGATGAAGTGCTTTACTGACACATTTTACTTCCAGGCTTTCATGGGCCATATAAAATGATGTGGCGGCCCAAATCTGGGCGCCAGCCTCGAGTTTGGCACCTGCCTACTAAACGTATAAATGCATAGTTTATGGTTCGAATGGTAAAATAGACTCACAGTTCAGGGCGATGTTTGAAAGTCCCTGGAATACTGCTATTCCATTCCCGAGATTTTCATTCATTTCACAAGACTTGTCAACTTCGTAAGCATATAACCTGGTGGAAATTGAACCAGCTTATCTGTCAATATAACAAAATGCAACATCCCGCAATCTCCACTTACTGTAGCTCCCGTTCTTCCATGGCGAAGGCTTTCACTGTTCGTACATTTCCCAGAGCCTCATCCGCCACAGCTGTTGCCTTGCCCACCTTGGAGGAAACACAAAATGCTCCAGGTTTTATTGACGTGGACCAGAGAAGTACAACTCGTGTGGGGGGGAAAAAACAAGTCTCACCTGTTCTTGGGCCAAACGGGAAAGTCTGCGAAGGAAAGAGCCGATAATAGCCCCTGCTCCCACTAAACAGGGAAGGACCACCACCGTCAAGCCTGTGAGTTTTGGGGAGATAATGTAAAGCGAGACAAAGCAGCCCACTGTCTGTGTGATGCTCCGCAAACCCTAAAAACATCCCAACAAATACAAGAATTAGACGTCAAGAAAAGAATATATGGCTAACTGTACAGTAAAGATCACATTTTGAATAACTACTCGTGGATTTTTTTGCCTTTACAATATTTGGGATACAAGTGGCACCTGTAAAGCTGACGTTTAGAAAATGTCTAATTGTTTCGACATTATTTGTTAATAAAATATTAAGAACCTTAAGATGTTTAAAACACATTTTTCCATCCGACCCTAATGGATGCTTGGTACTCTCTGCAGTTAACTTCATAAATAACCACTTTACGAGGAAATATGTTATTTTTGTACTTTTCTGTACCTGAGAGATGACCAATTTAAAGGATGACTTGAACTCCTGAACATCGGCAGTCAAACGGTTCACCAGCTGTCCAGTTTTGGTAGCGTCAAAAAAAGCCACGTCTTGCCTAAAGAAAAAAAGGAGTTAGCATTCAGACCTACTCAAGTATTTGTACAAGAAATACCTCAGTAAGGATGCAAAAAGGGTTTTCCTCATGTCCGCCGCCACTCTTTCTCCCACCCTTGATAGCAGGATAATGTAGCCACTTGTCAACAAGCCCTGTATAAATATACAATATTGTATTATCTGTTGCTAGATGTGTTTTGAACATTTGTGACTCACTTGGATGCCGTACAGTCCTATCAATTTGAAAGCAGGGCCTTGTATCTCACGGACATAATTTCCGGTTTGCTCCCTCAGGTAGCGTGCCACAACATTCACCAGATCTCCCAGCAGCAGCGGTATTTGAATGTTTAAAATCGCTGCACCAAAAGCAAGCTAAATAGGAAAAATTATCCATTCAGATGCCAATAATGAGACGTCAGAGTATTTGTTTTTTTTTTGTTATTCACAAGAATTTGCTTACCAGTACAGCACAAGTGAGCGCTAACAGCTGTGGCTTCACAAACTCCCATAAGATGTGCCATTTAAACTCTGGTTGTTTGCGTGCAGTCTCTAACGGGATGTTGTTGTTTACATCTGCCTCACAGTAAGCCACGTGGCAAAATAGTCGCCCGGATACCGTAAGCACTGCCGGTGCCAGAAGGATTTTCAGAGTTCCTCCGGAGCGTTTTGAAGGTGTTCGCATGGTTGACTGTCGCGCAGCTCTCTGAGTGAGGCTCCACAAGCGGCTGACAGCATTCCCATGCTTGCCTGAGCCAGTGAGTCCTGAGGAGGAATACAATCTGAACACAAAATAAAGGGACAAAAATTATTAAAATACCTTAATACAATATTTGATTTGTTATAGTTAATTAACAGGTATTTTATTACATGGAGCAGCTACTCAATTAATTAGATAAAATATCTCTAATAATCGTATCTGTACATCCATTTTCTACCGCTTGTCCCGTTCGGGGTTGCGGGGGGTGCGAGAGCCTAGCTCAGCTGCTTTCAGGCGGAAGGCGGTGTACACCCTGGACAAGTCGCCAACTCATCACAGGGCCAACACAGATTTGGACTATTAATACTATTAGAACGGTACTATTATTTTTAAGTTTAATATAAAAACCTATATTATAAGAATTAGAGAAAGAATCCAATTGACAGATTGTTTTGTTGCTTAGCAATTACTGCTTGTAATTTCACCATTTGCTTTATGCAAACTTTTAATTGTTAAAACCTGGTAAGAAAAAAAATAACCAAAAAACCCCACCAAATTAACTAAACAAAAGTGTTTTTTGTTAATGAACTAAGAAAATGGGGTTTTATTGAAGACCCCAGAAGGGACAAGCGGTAGGAAATGGATGGATGGATTATTAGCTTGTTAGAGTCATTACAGCTAATCAAGGTAGTGGGTCACAGCCTACCGTGAATATTTTCGTAAACCTGCTGTTTTATTGGATTGGAGATACAGCGAGAACGACCGGACTGGTACAGCAACATTTATTCTACAGCAATAAAACATGATAATTGCTTTTTTATCATCAAAAATAAAGAAATAACTAGTAAACCACAAGAAACCAGTGCGGCGCCATTTTGGATTAACCCAGAATGCATCTCGGGTGTCAAACGGGATTATTAGTTTTTTTAATATGTATATTTTTTTTATTTCATGTTTATTGAAAAGAAAAGATGCACATACAACGATGGAACAAAAACTGTGTTATTTAATTTATTGTTTTGCCAAAACAAGGTGACAGATGAACGGCTCGTGAAAACTACCGGAAGTCGTCTACCGGACGTCCAACAAATATATGAGGGCAGTTTTATTGAAATAATATTTTGCGGCCACAGTTCATAGACATACAGTGGGGCAAAAAAGTATTTAGTCAGCCACCGATTGTGCAAGTTCTCCCACTTAAAAATGATGACAGAGGTCTGTAATTTTCATCATAGGTACACTTCAACTGTGAGAGACAGAATGTGAAAAAAAATCCAAGAATTTACATTGTAGGAATTTTAAAGAATCCATTTGTAAATTATGGTGGAAAATAAGTATTTGGTCAACCATTCAAAGCTCCCACTGATGGAAGGAGGTTTTGGCTCAAAATCTCACGACACATGGCCCCATTTATTCTTTTCTTAACACGGATCAATTATCCTGTCCCCTTAGCAGAAAAACAGCCCCAAAGCATGATGTTTCCACCCCCATGCTTCACAGTAGGTGTGGTGTTCGTGGGATGCAACTCAGTATTCTTCTTCCTCCAAACACAACGAGTTGAGTTTATAACAAAAAGTTCTATTTTGGTTTCATCTGACCACATGACATTCTCCCAATCCTCTGTTGTACCATCCATGTATCCATTTCGGTATAAACTCAACTCGTTGTGTTTGGAGGAAGAAGAATACTGAGTTGCATCCCAAGAACACCATACCTACTGTGAAGCACGGGGGTGGAAACATCATGCTTTGGGGCTCCTTTTCTGCTAAAGGGACAAGATGATTGATCCGTGTTAAGGAAAGAATGAATAAGGCCATGTACCGTGAGATTTTGAGCCAAAACCTCCTTCCATCAGTGGGAGCTTTAAATGGTTGACCAAATACTTATTTTCCACCATAATTTACAAATACATTTTTTAAAATTCCTACAATGTGAATTCCTGGATATTTTTTTGCACATTCTGTCTCTCACAGTTGAAGTGTACCTATGATGAAAATTACAGACCTCTGTCATCATTTTAAGTGGGAGAACTTGCACAATCGGTGGCTGACTAACTACTTTTTTGCCCCATTATATATCCTGAACGAGTTTACAAAAGTTGAGCTTAAGGAAAGTAAGGACAAGATATGTTAAACACCCAATTATTCTAAAAATTAAAGAAATACAATTTAACATTATTAAAGGAATATACCCTTCAAATTATTTTTGGGAAACTTAAATTTAACATCGAGGTTGATGGCGTACCCCTGGGGGCACTTGAAGGTATGCCAAGGGGTATGTGAGATTTTTTTTTTATATTCTAAAAATAGCAACAATTCAAAAATCCTTTATGAATATATTTATTGAATAATACTTCAACAAAATATGAATGTAAGTTCATGAACTGTGAAAAGAAATGCAACAATGCAATATTCAGTGTTGACAGCAAGATTATTTGTGGACATGTTCCATAAAGATTTATTTTCATGTGAAGAAATGTTTAGAAATAAGTTCATGAATCCAGATGGATCTCTATTACAATCCCCAAAGAGGAAACTTTAAGTTGATGATTACTTCTATGTGTAGAAATATTTACCTATAATTGAATCACTTGTTTATTTTTCAACAAGTTTTTAGTTATTTTTATATCCATTCATCCATCCATTTCCTACCGCTTAATCCCTTTGGAATTGCGGGGGGGGGGGGGGGGGGGGCAATTTCAGCTACAATCGGGCGAAAGGCGGGGTACACCCCGGACAAGTTGCCTCCTCATCGCAGAATTTTTATATCTTCTTTCCCCCAAATAGTTCAAGAAAAACCCCTACAAATGAGCAATATTTTTGCACTGTTATACAATTTAATAAATCATAAACTGATGACATAGTGCTGTATTTTACTCCTTTATCTCTCTTTTTCAACCAAAAATGCTTTGCTCTGATTAGGGGGTACTTGAATTAAAACAATTTTCACAGGGGGGATATCACTGAAAAAAGGTTGAGAACCACTGCTGTAGAGGATGTCAATCATCTGTTTGTGGAATGTGAGAGTGTACATGTGTTTTGGGAGGAGATCGGAGATTGGCTGAGAGACAAGGGTGTGGAGCTGTCCCCATTCACTATAGAATAAATCCAATTTGCTATTTTTTATAAACATCTGTAACATCAAAATATTTGTAAACATTATTATGCTCCAGGCAAAATGTTTTCATAGATGTCGATTTATGAAAGTAAGACCTACATTTTCTAATTGGCTTAATGGTTTACAATTATCAATCAAACGTGGGAGAATGATTAAGAGTACAAAAGCCCTTAAATTGATACATCTGTTAAAATTATTAAACCCCCACTGCCTTCCTGTTCCACTCAGGATTGAATACAAAGTCTCTCTACTAACCCACCAGTGCCTCCATGGAAATGCCCCCCCTCTGCCTCAAATAACTACTCACCCCCAAATCCTCCACACGACACCTCCGCTCCAGACAGGCTAACTTCCTCCAACTTCCGAGGACAAAGCTACGAAAAATGGGAGACCGGACTTTCTGCTCCGCCGCTCCAAGTCAGTGGATTGCTCTCCCTGACCACCTGAGGGCACCACAGACTGTGGATGCTTTTAAAAAAGGCTTAAAAACCCATCTTTAAAAAACAAAAAAAAACAAAATGTTTTTTAGATAAATGCATACTAGTTCTAGCTTTTATTTTTATTTATTTTTCCATCCATCCATCCATTTTCTACCGTTTATTCCCTTTGGGGTCGCGGGGGCCGCTGGTGCCTATCTCAGCTATTATTTTTATTATTTTTTTTTTTTTTTAATAAACTGTGGCACTTTGAGGTTGTTTGCTCAATGTAAATGCAAATGCAAACTATTTTTATTATTATATTAAATTATTAAAGTGATTTAGGTAGCGAGCAGTACGGTGTGGGGGTTAGTACGTCTGTCTCACAATACGGGTTCTGGGTTCGATCTTGCGCTCGGGATCTTTCTGTGTGGAGTTTGCATGCTCTCCCCTTAACCGCCTGGGTTCCCTCCGGGTACTCCGGCTTCCTCCCACCTCCAAAGACATGCACCTGAGGATAGGTTGATTGGCAACACTAAATTGGCCCTAGTGTGTGAATGTGAGTGTGAATGTTGTCTGTCTATCTGTGTTGGCCCTGCGATGTGATGGCGACTTGTCCAGGGTGTAGACCGCCTTCCGCCCGAATGCAGCTGAGATAGGCACCAGCAACCCCCCGAGACCCAAAAAGGGACAAGCGGTAGAAAATGGATGGATGGATGGATGTAGCACTTTGAGGTTGTTTGCTCAAAGTAAAGTGTATTTTTACAAATGTAATCTATAATTATTATTATTATTATTATTTTAAAATATTAAAGTGATTTAGGTAGCAGGCAGCACGGTGGAAGGGGTTGGTGCGTCTGCCTCACAATATGAAGGTCCTGGGTTCGATCCTGCGCTTGGGATCTTTCTGTGTGGGGTTTGCATGTTCTCCCCGTGACTGCGTGGGTTCCCTCCGGGTACCCCGGCTTCCTCCTACCACCAAAGACATGCACCATGGGGATAGGTTGATTGGCAAAATTAAATTGCCCCTAGTGTGTGAATGTGAGTGTGAATGTTGTCTGTCTATCTGTGTTGGCCCTGCGATGAGATGGCGACTTGTCCAGGGTGTACACCGTCTTCCGCCCGAATGCAGCTGAGATAGGCGCCAGCAACCCCCCGAGACCCAAAAAGGGACATGCAGTAGAAAATGGATGGGTGAATGTAGCACTTTGAGGTTGTTTGCTCAATGTAAAGTGCTTTTTACAAATGTAATCTATTATTATTATTTTAAATTATTAAAGTAATTTAAGTAGCAGGCAGCACAGTAGAAGGGGTAAGTGCGTCTTCCTCACAATACGAAGGTCCTGGGTTCGATCCTGCGCTTGGGATCTTTCTGTGTGGAGTTTGCATGTTCTCCCTGTGAATGCGTGGGTTCCCTCCGGGTACTCCGGCTTCCTCCCACTTCCAAAGACATGCACCTGGGGATAGGTTGATTGGCAACACTAAATTGGCCCTAGGTTGTGGATGTTTTCTGTCTATTTATGTTGGCCCTTTGATGAGATGGCGACTTGTTCAGGGTGTAGCCCACCTTCCGCCCGAATGCAGCTGAGATAGGATGCTTAGGGAATAAGCAGTAGAAAATGGATGGATGGATGGATTATGTGACTGGGCAAGCACGCTGTTTGTTAGGAGGAAAAGCGGACGTAACGACAGGTTGTAGAGGACACTAAAGGCAGTGCCTTTAAGGCACAGCCCCAATACTGTGGAAATGGATGGATTTAGGTATTTGTCTTTTTTTTCATATTTTTTTATTCCATCCATTTACTACTGCTTATTCCTTTTTTGGGGTCGCGGGGGGCGCTGGCGCCTATCTCAGCTAAAATATGGCGGAAGGCGGCGTACACCCTGTACAAGATATTATTATTTATTAATATTTAATATCTTTTTCCTTGATGTTGAAAGTGCCTTGCCTTTTGTGTGAATTATAAGTGCATGTTTGTTTAATTAAAAAAAAAAAAAAAAAAGACAACAGTGTACCGGAAGTGGTCATGGCCAAACCGGTAGTGACTTTTGTTTTTGAGAGACAAAAACAGTCAGCAAACAAACACACGGTTCACTGTTATGGTATTTTTGGAAGCACCTACTTCAAGACTGGCGGACTAACTGAAGTGGACTCCACGGCAGCGGATACGTGTGCTGGTCGAAAAGGTCAAAGGAACGCAAAGGAGTCGGGTGGACGCAGCAATTTTGGAGGAACAAAACAAACCAAGTCACCCTACGTGAGCAC
The DNA here is from genome assembly GCF_033978795.1 of Nerophis ophidion. Classification (NCBI taxonomy): domain Eukaryota; kingdom Metazoa; phylum Chordata; class Actinopteri; order Syngnathiformes; family Syngnathidae; genus Nerophis; species Nerophis ophidion. The sequence continues at coordinate 32,556,453 of NC_084624.1, read as the reverse complement.
TCTTTATGGCTGATTCCACCTTACGCTAACCAAACGCTGAAACTCTCACACGCATTGAAACCCTGGCTGTTTACCCACCCAATATTCCAATATCTGCCTGGTTCTGTTTAAGCTTTACGTCACAAGCTTGCCAGCAATCCTGCTAATTTAGCCCCAGTCACACTGAGTGGTTAGCTTGCACGATGTAGCCAAGGTTGAATAGTCTGCGTTCGCTTCCGAAGGACATTTTTCTTTTTTTTTTTTACCCCCCGAGTGGTTCCTGAGCAGTAAGTGACTGTAGAATGTGAAGCACCATGGCCAACTTGGACGCTTACAGGGAGTACCAGAGGATCGAGGACCTGGAGGAGGACTCACCGCCAGGAGAGGAGGACCTGCTGCTACACGTGCCCGAAGGCCTGAAAGGTAAACACTATCGTGACGAAGAAATAACAGCAACAACAATGTTCATATTAATCTGTTGCAGATTCTTGGCACCACATCAAAAACTTGGATAACTTCTTCACGAGGATATCCTTTGTTCACATTGACATATTTCCTTTAGAGTTGTTTTCATGGTTGTGACATCTACAGTGGGGCAAAAAAGTATTTAGTCAGCCACCGATTGTGCAAGTTCTCCCACTTAAAATGATGACAGAGGTCTGTAATTTTCATCATAGGTACACTTTAACTGTGAGAGACAGAATGTGAAAAAAAATCCAGTAATTCACATTGTAGGAATTTTAAATAATTTATTTGTGAATCATGGTCGAAAATAAGTATTTGGTCAATTACAAACATTTAGTTGAGTTTATTTGGAACATGCAAGCATACAACATGATACATCACAATTTCCAGTTTTTCTTTTAAACATGTTTGAAAAAGAGTAGGAAGAAGCAGAGCTTATCTAATCCTACCCCTTATCTTTTACGTAACAGTTGCTAAAATTTTTGTCCACTTCCTGTTCTCAATGTATTCACAATATACTCCATAAGTAATCACAATAAAAATAAATAAATAATTGGTGAAGTAAGTTTTATTTCATACGGTTAGATGAGTAAGATTATTTTGAGAATGAAAGAATGAATGGGTGAATAAAATCAGAATTTTTATCATGGTTCTTCTTTTTTGTACTTTGTAAACACTTCCAGTTTGAAGAGTTTCTTGAAGTGGATGTTATTAGTACATTGTTTGATTGCTTTGCTTATTAATCCATTCCATAATTTAATTCCACATACTGATATACTGAAGGTCTTAAGTGTTGTATGTGCGTACAAATGTTTTAAATGACATTTTTCTCCAAGATTATATTTCTCCTCTTTTGTTGTGAATAATTGTTGTATATTCTTGGGAAGCAGGTTATAGTTTGCTTTGTGTATAATTTTAGCTGTTTGCAATTCCACTATGTCGTGGAATTTCAGTATCTTTGATTCAATAATTAAAGGGTTTGTATGTTCTCTATATCCAACATCATGTATTATTCTAACTGATCTTTTTTGTAACACTGTTAGTGAATGAAGTGTACTTTTGTAATTATTTACCCATATTTCTACACAGTAACTCAGATATGGTAAAGCTAGTGATCAGTAGAGAATATAAAGTGATTTTTGGTCTAGAACATATTTGGCTTTATTCATTATTGACGTGTTTTTTGCTACTTTGTGTTGTATATTTTTTAATGAGATTTCAAGTTCAATTTATCATCAACAATTCAACTCAATACTTTTTAATATAACCTTTGTTGGCAATAACAGAGGTCAAACGATTACTATAGGTCTTCACCAGGTTTGCACACACAGTAGCTGGTATTTTGGCCCATTCCTCTATGCAGATCTTCTCGAGAGCAGTGATGTTTTGGGGCTGTCGCCAAGCAACACGGACTTTTAACTCCCTCCACAGATTTTCTATGGGGTTGAGGTCTGGAGACTGACTAGGCCACTCCAGGACTTTCAAATGCTTCTTACGGAGCCCCTCCTTTGTTGCCTGTGCGGTGTGTTTGGGATCATTGTCGTGCTGGAAGACCGAGCCACGTTTCATCTTTAAAGCTCTCACTGTTGGAAGGAGGTTTTGGCTCAAATCATTCTTTCTCTGACACGGATCAGTCGTCCTGTTTGTCTGTATGGTGTTCTTCGGATGCAACTCAGTATACTTCCTCCAAACACGACGAGTTGAGTTTATACCAAAAATTCCTAATTTGGTTTCATCTGACTACATGACATTCTCCAAATCCTCTGCTGTATCATCCATGTGCTCAGACAGGCCTGGACATTCACTGGCTTAAGCAGGGGGACACGTCTGGCACTGCAGGATTTGATTCCCTGTCGGTTGGCGTAGTGTGTTACAGATGGTAACCTTTGTTACTTTGGTCCCAGCTCTCTGCAGGTCATTCACCAGGTCCCCCCGTGTGGTTCTGGGATTTTTGCTCACCCTTCTGATGATCATTTTGACCCCACGGGATGAGATCTTGCATGGAGCCCCAGATCGAGGGAGATTATCAGTGGTCTTGTATGTCTTCCATTTTCTGATAATTGCTCCCACAGTTGATTTTTTCACACCAAGCTGCTTGCCTATTGTAGATTCACTCTTCCCAGTCTGGTGCAGTTCTACAATTCTTTTCCTGGTGTATTTCGACAGCTCTTTGGTCTTTGCCATAGTGGAGTTTGGAGTCTGACTGTTTGAGGCTGTGGACAGGTGTCTTTTATACTGATAACGAGTTCCGACAGGTTCCATTAATACGGGTAACGAGTGGAGGACAGAAGAGCTTCTTAAAGAAGAAGTTACAGGTCTGTGAGAGCCAGAGATCTTTCTTGTTTGAAGAGACCAAATACTTATTTTCCACCATAATTTAGAAATGAATTCTTTAAAATTCCTACAATGTGAATTCCTGGATTTTTTTTCACATTCTGTCTCTCACAGTTGAAGTGTACCTATGATGAAAATTACTGAAATTTGTCGTCATTTTAAGTGGGAGAACTTGCACAATCGGTGGATGACTAAATACTGTTTTGCCCCACTGTATGTAAGCGTACAGATCCATCAAAATGCTGATTTACCAGCAGTAAGCTATGTATTAATGTGTATTGACTCTTGAACTTTTCAAGTAACAACACATGTTCATACACGCACTTAACACTTATTTTTTACCTGGACTGTTTTTAAACCTTCCCTTAACCTGTGCATCCACATCTACCATTTCCATCAAAAGAATGGATTTGCCTGCATGATGCTGTCAGAGTTCTTTGAGCTCGTGTAAGTATTCAAATGTGTATTTACCACTGTACTATAAATTACAATTATTCGCAAAAACAAATGGTGCCTCCAATAATCTGTCTCAAAGTCTAACTGTTGCCATAATCAAACATTATTAACCACAGATTGATCAGTATTAAAGCAGCACGGTGGAACAGGGGTTAGTGCATGTGCCTCAGAATACACCATACACCATGTGGAGCAACTCCCTTTAGCTAATAATAATCACCTCCATTATGGCAAATGAACTGCATTTCTTAGTATCTCAGGTGTCAGTATCATTGTAGGATGAGGCTGAACCTATTACACACCAAGAGCAGGCCAGAAGCACTCATGCTAATAGCTAAGCTAACTGTGAAAATAGCTATAAAAAACACAAGTACATTTTAAAAGATTGTGCTTAGTAAATTTAAAGAAGCTGGAGCTGTGTTGCAGTAGAAATTAAGCAGCTATTAACAGTAAATAAATCAAATAGATTAATAATAATCTAGAGAGAGAATAATATAATTACAAATGTTGGTCTGTCAGCACTGCGGAGGAGGGATTTCTTTATTGGTGGTGTCGACATAGGTAAAAATATAGGGAATTTGTGGATAGCAATATTTTCTCCAAATCCTTTGTTTGTTGTTTATGTCAATGTGTCAAACTCAGGGAAATATTCCCTGAACAGAGGCACACATTTTGGACAAAGGGGAGTTAGTAAATGAGTAATAGTAGTTTTGGATTTTCTTTTGCTTAAACAACTCTATTTATTGAAAAATAATAAGGAGCTAGTTTTTAAATTGTGTTTATATTGTTAAACTGTCAATAGCACTGACCATAAATACATTGAAAACATTAAATGCACAATGATCGGTATTGGTATCAGCTGATCCCCCTCATGGATGATCCAAATTGGCAGCATTAAACCCTGATCGGAACATCCCTGGTTGCGAGTGTAAAATTAAGTTATTAACTATTGCCGTGTTTCATAACAAAAAATCTCTGCGTTTTAAAAACATGTGACAGCTAGCTAAGAGCTGCTGTTGGCAGATGCTTTTCTTCTCTTCACATAAAAGAAAGAATATGAAATAATGCAATCCTTAGATGCCAGTTCACTGCGCCTTCAAGTGCAAGATTTCCCAAAACCACGCAGAGTATGATGGTTTCGCGTCCATATTTTGCCTATAAAAATTCAGTCCTTCAGCAATTGAACTTATGTGCTTAACACAGTTCAATAGTTCTTTAATGTGTCATATAAGCTCAACTGAAAAATGTTGACTCATTCCCCTATTCATTTTCAATTACTGCTGTTTGAGACAACTGCAGGTGTGGGCATCTTTATTTTTAGGCCTTGAACTGGTGGTGTATGAATGTGGCCACGGCTTACGTTAATACAGGGCCTCATGAACCAATAGATGCTCTGTAACACGTCATTAAGTCAGCATGTGTCATAAATATTGCACATTAGAACAACAAATCAACAAGCTGCTAGATGTTGTATTCACATGACCTTATCAGTAGATATAACAAACTCGCTTTTCTCACCCTGCCACCTCTGGAAAATATAATATGTTGTCTCAGACTCACACCCTACTAAAATAATGTCACATTTGAAGATGGTGAAATGGGTACTAAATATTTGGAAAATACTCTTAAGTTATGTGTGCTAATGCTATAAATCTGAGCTAATGTGGCAATAGAAATTAGTTGCGGGCCATAAATGCCCCAGCTATCAACACTCAATACATTTCTCTGTGTGTTATGTTTAGTGTGTTAGCGTTTTTCTCTGTCTTAACAGTCAGTTTTTGTTCGTCGTCACTTTCACAACGTTCCTGGTTAACTGCGTGGAGTACGACGTCCTGTTTGCCAATCGAGCTGTCAATCACACGGGGTCAGGACACAACCCGTTGGACAGGAGCAAAGTAACCATCTCCGATGCCCTCTTGCCCAGCCAGCAGTGCACTGACAGGTAACGCTCCCTTTAACTGATACGAATGTTTCATTTTATAGTACATAAAATATGAACACAACAGTGGGATGCATTGTGGTTGTCTAAGGATCACATTTTGTTGTTGGTTTGTTCCTTTTATTGCACCTTGTGATAAGCTTTCCTGTTGCGACACTCAACAGTCGATGATGCTGGAAGCTTGTTTGTGTGTTCAGTGTTCAGTAAATGATCTGTGTCAGTGAGAAAAAAGTGGTCAACTGAGACGCTAAAACATTTTGGCTGGGCCACAGCGAGCAGTCAGCCACACGACACTTCACTGGCAGAGCTGCGAGGAACAGTCCCCGCCCACTCCACCCAGTTTTATCATATTTTCCCTTCCACAGTAGCTTGCTTGGCCTGTGCTTGTTTTCCACTACTGGAGTAATAGGTCTTCTGTCAGTGTACTTCTCAGCAAAGCTAAGCATTAGATGACTTGCAACCACTTGGACGGGATCATGGCGTTCCATAATTTGTAACCCTGGTGCCATGTGCCGTCTCTAATTTCTTTATGAAGGGTAGCGGCTTCCTGGAGCTTTCGTAATTGTAGATTTGGACGACTATCAGGAGATGTGTAAACAAGTGGTTGGTTGTTTTTTGTTTAATCAAAACCTCTTTTTAACATAACAGCAGCTGAGTTGTCATGTTTAGCTGATCGATTTTTCAAATTGTTCCCATTCTGAAACTACATTTCCCATTGGAAATATAGTCAGGTGAATTAATTTATTCCATCCATAAAACTTTTATTAACACTACGGACAATATTTTAAATGGGAACTGCAATTTAAAAAAACATTGTTTTCCATATTCACAATCTTTATGGCCCCGTTAGACTGCACACGAACCAAATATGAGTTTGTTTTTTTTACCCTCAAATGACACAGATCGAATTGTTTTGCTAGTCTAAATGCTTCAAATCTTATCTTATGGCATCAGATTCAGGCCACATCAGGATGTAGTCCAAATCCGATTGGAATCTGATCTATTTAAATGTGACTCTAGTCTAAACAGCAATGTGACATTTTCATCATCTTTACGCGAGCTACGTCATTCGTGCGCGTGGGAAAAGACGCAGCCCGTTAGCGGAAGTGGATACCTCATCACAACTTTCAGTTTTGGTGAGCAAAGAATTTTCGGTGCATTGCTAGTCAATAATGTGCAAATAATAAGCTATATGAATATATATTTTGATTCTGAAAAAATTGCAATCGTTGCAAGACCAGAATTGGCGCTCTGGCGTATTTGCTTACATGTTACGTACATTGCATAACTTGTTTACGTAACTAAGTTGAAAAATAAAGCTACCGTAGATTCATGGTGATGTCCGTGTTTCCTTTACTTAACAGCCATTAAAAGATTAGAACCCTCCCAAGTATATTAAACTGCCGGTGTGTGTGTATATATATATATCTCCATTCGTACATTGTAATTTGTGGCCTAAACATTAACAAAGAAGTGCCCCAATGTTCCTCTACTCTTGGTCACGTGACTGCAACCCTCCTATATGCTACTGTATTTTTTGATGCATGACATTTATATTGACAAATTTTGTTTTAGACTGCAATATTATTCAATTAAAGACACTTATTACTCATTTTAGACTGCAATATTATTCAATTAAGGACACTTGTTACTACATACAATGAGCTCCATAAGTATTTGCACACCCTGCAATTTTGCAAGTTCTCCCACTTAGAAATTAGGGAGAGGTCTGAAATGTTCATCATAGATGTATTTCCACTGTTAGAAACATAATCTAAAAAGAAAAATCCGGAAATCACATTGTATGATTTTTTATTTGTAATGATTTATTTGTATGTTACTGCTGTTGGGAGAGTGGCCGTTCCAGCAACCTGAGGGTTCCTGGGTCGATCCCACCTTCTTCCAACCTTGTCACGTTCGTTGTGTCCTTGAGCAAGACACTTCACCCTTGCTCCTGATGGGTCGTGGTTAGGACCTTGCATGGCAGCTACCGCCATCAGTGTGTGGATGTGTGTGTGAATTAGGGAATGTGGAAATTGTCTCAAAGCGCTTTGAGTACTTTGAAGGTACTCTATACAAGGTATACTATACAAGTATAGTATAACCCATAAGTAATTACACACATGAGAATCAGCAATAATTATGACTCTCAAAGAGCTGTCAGTCTACCTTCAAAAAAGTCCACCTTTACTCCCCAATTAATTATCCACCCGCCACCCCTTTGAGCTCGTTAAAGTCACCTGTGCAGCCCACAGTCAGTCAAGGTCCAACTGCTACCATGGGCAAGACTAAAGAGCTGTCAAAAGAGACCAGAGACAAAATTGTAGAACCCCACAAAGCTGGAAAAGGCTATGGTACAACTGGGAAGCAGCTTGGTTAGAATAGATCAACTGTTGCAGCAATTGTTAGAAAATGGAACAGGCCAAACATGACTGCTAATCTACCTTGGACTGGCGCTCCATGAAAGATCTCTCCTCGTGGCGTATCACTCATGATAAGAAAAGTGAGAAATCAGCCCAGAACTACATGGCAGGAGCTGGTGAATGACCTGAAGAGAGCTGGGACCACTGTTTCCAAGGCTACTATCAGTAGAACACTACGGCATAGTGGTTTAAAACCATGCAATGCATGAAAGGTTCCCGTGCTTAAGTCAGCTCATGTCCAGGCCCGTCCGAGTTGGCTAATGGCCATCTGTATGATCCAGAGGAGTCATGGGAGAAAGTCATGTGGTCAGATGAGACCAAAATATAACTTTTGGGTATAAACTGCACTCGTCGGGTTTGGAGGATAAAGAAGGATGAGTATCATCCCGAGAACACCATGCCTACAGTGAAGCATTGGGGTGGAAAGATCATGCTTTGGGGGTGCTTCTCAGCAAAGGGGACAGGACAACTGCACTGTATTAAGGAGAGGATGAACGGGGTTGTGTGAGATTTTGGCCAAAAAACCTCCTTCCCTCAGTCAGAGCATTGCAGATGGGTCGTGGCTGGGTCTTCCAACATGACAATGACCCGAAGCACACAGCCAGGATAACCAAGGAGTGGCTTCATACGAAGCATATCAAGGTTCTGGAATGGCCTAGCCGGACTATAGACCTAAATGCAATAGAAAATCTTTGGAGGGAGCTGAAACTTTGTGTTGCTCGGCGACAGCCCCGAAACTTAACAGATCTAGAGAAAATTTGTGTGGAGGAGCGTGCCAAAATCCCTGTTGCCGTGTGTGCAAACCTGGTGAAGAACTATAGGAAACAATTGACCTCTATATTTGCAAACAAAGGCTACTACACTAAATATTGACACTGATGTGCTCATGTGTGCAAATACTTATGAACCCCAGTAACATACAAATAAATCATTAAAAAATTATACATAGTGAATTCCGGATTTTCTTTTTAGATTATGTCTCTAAAAGTGGAAATACATCTATGATGAACATTAAAGACCGCTCCCTACTTTCTAAGTGAGAGAACTTGCAAAATTGCAGGGTGTGCAAATACTTTTTTACCTCAATGTATATCTACTTGTTGTCTTTAGCTGTTGTGTAGCTGCTAAGACCTACAGCCTACATATAATGGACCATGTTTATCTTTTGTAAATGACTTCACTAAAATACAAGAGAAGACCTCAGCCTTCCTGGTAAGTTCTATTCAGGTGTACTGGAGAGGATAGTCGAACCTCGGATTCAGGAGGAACGGTGTGGTTTTCGTCCTGGTCGTGGAACTGTGACCAGGTCTATACTCTCGGCAAGGTCTTTGAGGGTGCATTGGAGTTTGCCCAACCAGTCCACATGTGCTTTGTGGACTTGGAGAAGGCATTCGACCGTGTACTCCGGGAAGTCCTGTGGGGAGTGCTCAGAGAGTATGGAGTATCGGACTGTCTGATTGTGGCGGTCCGCTCTCTGTATAATCAGTGTCAGAGCTTGGTCCGCATTGCTGGCAGTATGTTGGACCCGTTTCCAGTGAGGGTTGGACTCCGCCAAGGCTGCCCTTTGTCAGCGATTCTGTTCATAACTCTTATGGACAGAATTTCTAGGAGGAGATATTCCCCAAGTGGAGGAGTTCAAGTACCTCAGAGTCTTGTTCACGAGTGAAGGAAGAGTGGATTGTGAGATCGACAGGCGAATCGGTGCGGTGTCTTCAGTAATGCGGACGCTGTATTGATCCGTTGTGGTGAAAAAGGAGCTGAGCCAGAAGGCAAAGCTCTCAATTTACCAGTCGATCTAAGTTCCCATCCTCACCTGTGGTCGAGAGCATTGGGTTATGACTGAAAGGACAAGGTCACGGGTACAAGCGGCCGAAATTAGTTTCCTCCGCCGGGTGGCGGGGCTCTCCCTTAGATAGGGTGAGAAGCTCTGTAATCCAGGAGGAGCTTAAAGTAAGGCCGCTGCTCCTCCACATCGAGAGGAGCCACATGAGGTGGTACGGGCATCTGGTCAGGATGTCACCCTAACGCCTCCTTAGGGAGGTGTTTCGGGCACGTCCGACCAGTAGGAGGCCACGGGGAAGACCCAGGACACGTTGGGAAGACTATGTCTCCCGGCTGGCCTAGGAATGCCTCGGATCCCCTGGGAGGAGATGGACAAAGTGGCTGGGGAGAGGGAAGTCTGGGCTTCCCTGTTTAGGCTGCTGCCCCGCAACCTGACCTCGGATAAGCGGAAGAAGATATATGGATGGACAAGAGAAGACCAACTTTATGTGCTTTTTGGAGGATTTATTGTCTCATAGTACTTTATCACATTATTTTTATTGGTTCAATAGAATATGTATTTTACTGTTCCATAGTGTGCTTGTGGGCAGCACGGTGGGGCAGGGGTTAGTGCATGTGCCTCAAGGTCCTGAGTAGTCCTGAGTTCAATCCTGGGCTCAGGATCTTTCCGTGTGGAGTTTGCATGTTCTCCCCGTGACTGCGTGGGTTCCCTCCGGGTACTCCGGCTTCCTCCAACCTCCAAAAACATGCACGTGGGGATAGGTTGATTGGCAACACTAAATTGGCCCGAGTGTGTGAATGTGAGTGTGAATGTTGTATGTCTATCTGTGTTGGCCCTGTGATGAGGTAGCAACTTGTCCAGGGTGCAACCCGCCTTCTGCTCAAATGCAGCTGAGATAGGCTCCAGCACCCCCTGCCACCCCAAAAGGGACAAGCAGTAGAAAATAGATGGATGGATGAATAGTGTGCTTGTACTGATGATTGCTTGTATTTATTAATGTCTTAATGTTTTTGTGTATGTTGTCTCATTCTGCCTAAACACTCTGCAAGACTTCTTGTATCAGACAGAGCTTTGATGCAAGTCGATATCATCCAATGTGTTTTTTTTCCTGATATCTGACTGATATCTATATCGGATCCGGACACACCTAGTTATCATCACATTTTTCTGGTTGCTTCACTTATACGTTTGTGAGTGACATTGCAAAAGAGCTAAAGAAAAAGCAACACATACTTGTGTAGCTAATACTCTAGATGTTTACTGAGCCAAAGTCTTTTTTCCATTAAATTAAGATCAATTCCACTGTTCTAAATTCATAAATAATCTTGCTACTTGGAGAAGTCTAGATACATTTACATTTTGTCATCTTTATTAGTAATGTTGCTTGTTTTTGGTCATGTCTCCATCCACCTTCAGGATCCAAGACAACAGCTGGATCATTTTCCTGCTCATCATGGCAGCCGTCTTCTGGATTTATCGCCTCATCAAGGTCTTTTGCAATGTCCTGAGCTACTGGGAGATCCGCCAGTTCTACATCAAAGCGCTGAAGATCCAAATGGTACATGTCAGATAATCAGACATTGATTACAACACAATACTTAGCGATTATTCATTTTCTTTGCATAGTTAATTTCAACGAGCGTTATGCTATATTGCTTGAGTTATATAGATGAATGTATCCATCCAAGTGTGTGAACGTGACTCACTACTGTCTCATTGTCTCAGGATGAACTATGCAACTTCACGTGGCAGGAAGTCCAGGACCGCCTCATCAGCCTGCAGCGAGAGCAGCAAATGTGCATCCACAAGAAAGAGCTGACAGAACTCGACATCTACCACCGCATCCTGCGCTTCAAGAACTACATGGTGGCCATGATCAACAAATCCCTGCTGCCCGTGCAGCTACAGCTCCCCCTGCTGGGAAATGTGGTCTTTCTCACACAGGGCTTAAAGTACAACTTTGAACTCATCCTTTTCTGGGGGCCAGGCTCGCTGTTTCAGAACAAGTGGAACCTGCACTCAAAGTACAAGCGCAGTGGTAACCGCCTGGAATTAGCGCAGCAGCTTAGTAGAGTCATACTGCTAATGGGCGTGGCCAACCTGCTGCTTTGTCCCTTCATTTTGGTGTGGCAGATCCTCTACGCCTTCTTCAGCTACACTGAAATCATTCGCCGCGAGCCTGGGAGTCTGGGTGCACGCCGCTGGTCCCTCTACGGTCGATTGTATTTGCGTCACTTCAACGAGCTCAACCACGAGCTGCACGGACGCTTAGGCCGAGGCTACAAGCCTACGTCCAAATACATGAACTCCTTCACATCGCCGCTGTTCACTGTGCTTGCTAAAAACATTGCCTTCTTCTCTGGCTCGGTGTTGGCGGTGCTTATCGCACTGACCGTCTACGATGAAGATGTTCTGACAGTGCAGCACATTCTGACTGTCATCACCGTGCTAGGGGTGGTAATCACTATCACCAGGTGGGTCACGTGCATCATTTGATAACTAGTTTATAAAAACACAGAAATTACTGTCTTCCTTGAAATGTTCAACAACAGATACGTTCATAATTTCTTATTTGTCCTACACCAGGTCCTTTATCCCAGATGAGCATATGGTGTGGTGTCCAGAGCAGCTGCTGCAGTGCATGCTGGCCCACATCCACTACATGCCAGACCACTGGAGGGGCACTGCTAACAAGAGCGAAACCCGCGATGAGGTGGCGCAGCTGTTCCAGTACAAAGCGGTGAGGGCAAACCTTGTCTTGTCACACTGGGAAGTGGATTAGCCATACTGCAGAATTTAAACTGGACCATCTTGTGGAATGAGCCTTACAGTGGGGCTGGACAATTAATGAAATTTTGATTTTGATTATGGCTTTTCATGATCATGAAAATTTAATAATTGAAAAAAGAAAAACAATTAATAGGCCTTGCAAAGTGCATGTAAATTTCAGAGATTGTAACGGTGGAAGGGATGAGGAGCAAATGAGTGAAAAAAGAGCATGTGTACTTGGAAGTGTGGGCTGTGTTTGCTACTCTTTATTTGATTTTTATGCCTAATCGGTAATCACTAAACTCAACAAAAAAAAAAAAGGATTTCCGCGTTGACAGAACTGCCGGCAGTGTCAATTGACCATTAAAAAGGTAAAAAGGAATGCGCTTTGAAGATCAATGTACAAACACAGAAGCGCTCTGCTCTCAATTTTTTTTTTTAAACAGCGTCAAGTCGCCTCCATACGTCAAGCTGAGAACAGCAGAGCACATCCTCCCCCATTTGCAATTATAATGTGGTGCGCCACATTCAGTCAGACTTTGCTAACAAATTAAAGGTTTCAAAAAAGTATATTACACACCTACAAGTGCTGTTCATATTATTAGAATATCATGAAAAAGTTAATTTATTTCAGTAATTATATTCAGAACGTGAAACTTACATATTATATCAATTCATTACACACATAGTGATATATTTGAAATGTTTATTTCTTTAAATTTTGATGATTAGTACTGACAATTACTGAAAATCCCAAATTCAGTATCTCAGAAAATTAGAATATTAGTTACGACTAGTACCAAAAAATATTTTTTAGAAATGTGGGCCAACTGAAAAGTATGAACATGGAAAGTTTCAGCATGTACGGCAATCAATACTTAGTTGCAGCTCCTTTTGCCTGAATTGCTGCAGCAATACGGCGTGGCATGGAGTGGACCAATCTGTTGCACTCCTCAGGTGTTATGAGAGCCCAGGTTGCTTTAATAGTGGCCTTCAGCTCTTCAGCATTGTTGGGTCTGGCATCTCGCATCTTCCGCTTCACAATACCCCATAGGTTTTCTATGGGGTTAAGGTCAGGTGAGTTTGCAGGCCAATCAAGAACAGGGATACCATGTTCCTTAAACCAGGTACTGGTAGATTGGGCACTGTGTGCAGGTGCCAAGTCATGTTGGAAAATGAAATCTTCACCTCCATAAAGTTGGTCCGCGGCAGGCAGCATAAAGTGTTTTAAAACTGCTGCATTGACCCTATACCTCAGGAAACACAGTGGACCAACACCAGCAGATTGCATGGCACCCCAGACCATTACAGATTGTGGAAATTTGACACTGGACTTCAGGCAATGTGGATTCTGTGCCTCTCCTGTCTTCCTCCAGACTCTGGGACCTTGATTTCCAAAGGAGATACAAAATTCACTTTCATCTGAAAACATAACTTTGGACCACTCAGCAGCAGTCCAGTCCTTTTTGTCTTGAGCCCAGGCGAGACACTTTTGATGTTGTCTCTTATTTAAGAGTGGCTTTACACAAGGATTGCGACAACTGAAGCCCATATCTTGCATACGTCGGTGCGTGGTGGTTCTTGAAGCACTGACTCCAGCTGCAGTCCACTCTTTGTGGATCTCTCCCACTTTTTTGAATCGGTTTTGTTTGACAATCCTCTCCAGGGCGCGTTTATACCTCTTGCTTGTACACTTTTTTCTACCACATCTTTGTCTTCCCTTCGCCTCTCTATTAATGTGCTTGGACACAAAGCTCTGGGAACATCCAACCTCTTTGGCAATGACCTTTTTTCTCTTGCCCTCCTTCTTTAAAGTATCAATGGTCATCTTTTGGACAGTTGTCAAGTCAGCAGTCTTCCCCATGATTGTGTGTCATACAGAATCAAAACGAGAGACCATTTAAAGGCTTTTCCAGGTGTTTTGATTTAGTTAGCTAATTAGAGTGCGGCACCAGGTGTCTTCAATATCTGACCTTTTCACCATATTCTAATTTTCTGAGATGTTGAATTTAGGGTTTTCATTGGTTGTCAGCTATAATCATCTCCTTTTGGGCAAAAAACACTTGAAATGTATCAGTCTGTTTGGAATGAATGTACACATTCTACAAGTTTGACTTTCTAAATGGAATTAATGAAATAAATCAACTTTTTTATGATATTTTAATATTATGACCAGCACCTGTATAATGCACTTGAAGCACTTATTGATTAATTTACACAATTATTACGCTTTGACTTAAAATACTGGTCAAAATTGTCCAAAGACAGATTACACCATGAAAGTGAGGGATTTTATTTGCATTTAATTAACAAATATTTTATTTGACACAAAAAGCACACACTATATGGTGGTGACACAAATGTAAAAGGAAAATAAATAAAATGAAAAACAATTGAAGTGGAAAAACTAAATTGTATTGTTTTTTATATTGCTATTGTTATTTACATTTATTGATATTTCTATTATTTCACTTCTTGTGACCTATTTGTTACTAAATTCTGTCTGTTTATTTTTTTCAATTAAAACAAATATATATATATATATATATAAATATATATATATACATATATATATATATATATATATTGAGAGAGAGTGAGATTTTTATTTGTATTTTTTAAATGTTTCAAACTCCTCTCTGAGCTGCTACCTTAGGCAGAGGAGTTTGCGTGTCCCAATGATCCTAGGAGCTATGTTGTCCGGGGGATTTCATGCCCCCTGGTAAGGTCTCCCAAGGCAAACTGGTCCTAGGTGAAGGATCAGACAAAGAGCAGCTCGAAGACTTCTATGGATATATAACAACAGACACTCAGTTTTCCCTCGTCCGGACGTGGGTCACCGGGGCCCCCCTCTTGAGCCAGGCCTGGAGTTGGGGCACAATGGCGAGCGCCTGGTGGCCGGGCCTGTCCCCATGGAGCCCGGCCGGGCATAGCCCGAAGAGTCAACGTGGGTCACCCTTCCAATGGGCTCACCACCCATAGCAGGGGCCATAGAGGTCGGGTACGGCGTGAGCTGGGCAGCAGCCGAAGGCAGGGTTCTTGGCGGTCTGATCCTCGGCTACAGAAGCTAGCTCTTGGGACGTGGAACGTCACCTCACTGGGGGGGAAGGAGCCTGAGCTAGTGCGCGAGGTAGAGAAGTTCCAACTGGATATAGTTGGACTCACTTTGACGCACAGCAAGGGCTCTGGAACCAGTTCTCTCGAGAAGGACTGGACTCTCTTCCACTCTTGCGTTGCACACAGTGAGAGGCCACGAGCTGGGGTAGCAATTATTGTTTCACCCTGGCTCAAAGCCTGGACGTAGAGTTCAACCCAGTGGACGAGAGGTTAGCCTCCCTCCGCCTTCGGTCGGGTGGGGGGATGGGTCCTGACTGTTGTTTGTGCTTACGCACCAAACAACAGTTCAGAGTACCCACCCTTTTTGGATACACTCGAGGGAGTACAGGAAAGTGCTCCTCCGAGTAATTCCCTTTTCCTACTGGGGGACTTCAACGCTCATGTTGGCAACGACAGTGAAACCCGGAGAGGCGTGATTGGGAAGAATGGCCGCCCGGATCTGAACCCGAGTGGTGTTTTGTTATCGGACTTTTGTGCTCGTCTCGGATTGTCCATAACAAACACCATGTTCAAACATAAGGGTGTCCATATGTGCACATGGCACTAAGACACCCTAGGCCGCAGTTCCATGATCGACTTTGTAGTTGTGTCATCGGATTTGCGGCCTTATGTTTTGGACACCCGGGTGAAGAGAGGGGCGGAGCTTTCTACCGATCACCACCTGGTGGTGAGTTGGCTGCGAGGGTGGGGGAGGATGCCGGACAGACCTGGCAGGCCTAAACACATTGTGATGGTCTGCTGGGAACGTCTGGCAGAGTCTCCTGTCAGAGAGAGTTTCAATTCCCACCTCCGGAAGAACTTTGAACATGTCACGAGGGAGGTGTTGGACATTGAGTCCGAGTGGACCATGTTCCGCACCTCTATTGTCAAGGCCGCTGATTGGAGCTGTGGCCGCAAGGTAGTTGGTACCTGTCGTGGCGGTAATCCTAGAACCCATTGGTGGACACCAGCGGTGAGGGATGCCGTCAAGCTGGAGAAGGAGTCCTATTGGGTTCTTTTGGCTCATAGGACTCTGGAGACAATGGACAGGTACCGACAGGCTAAGCGGTGTGCAGCTTCAGCGGTCGCGGTGGCAAAAACTCGGACATGGGAGGAGTTTGGGGAAGCTATGGAAAACGACTTCCGGATGGATTCGAAGCGATTCTGGACCACCACCCACCGCCTCAGGAAGTGGAAGCAGTGCACTGTCAACACCGTGTATGGTGCGGATGGTGTTCTGCTGACTTCGACTGCAGATGTTGTGGATCGGTGGAAGGTATACTTCGAAGACCTCTTCAATCCCACCAACACGTCTTCCTATGAGGTGCCTGGGGAATTTGTGGTGGGCTCTCCTATTTCTGGGGATGAGGTAGTTAAAATGCTCCCCGGTGGCAAGGCCGGAGTTCCTCAAGGCTCTGGATGCTGTGGGGCTGTCTTGGTTGACAAGACTCTGCGGCATCGCATGGACATCGGGGGCGGTACCTCTGGATTGTCAAACCGGGGTGGTGGTTCCTCTCTTTAAGAACGGGGACCGTAGGGTGTGTTCCAACTATCGTGAGATCACACTCCTCACCTGGGGGAGCACTTTCCTTTACTCCCTCGAGTGTATCCAAAAAGGGTGGGTACTCTGAACTGCTGTTTGGTGTGTAAGCACAAACAACAGTCAGGACCCGTCCCCCCCACCCGAAGGCGGAGGGAGGCTACCCTCTCGCCCACTGGGTTGAACTCTACGTACAGGCTTTGAGCCGGAGTGAAACAAGAATTGCTACCCCAGCTTGTGGCCTCTCACTGCGTGCAACGCCAGAGTGGAAGAGAGTCCAGTCCGGTAAGGTCTATTTAGGTGTACTGGAAAGGAGGCTACGCCAGATAGTCGAACCTTGGATTTAGGAGGAACAGTGTGGTTTTCGTCCTGGTCATGGGACTGTGGACTAGCTCTATACTCTCGGCAGGGTCCTTGAGGGTGCATGGGAGTTTGCCCAACCAGTCTACATGTGCTTTGTGGACTTGGAGAAGGCATTGGACCGCGTCCCTCGGGAAGTCCTGTGGGGAGTGCTCAGAGAGTATGGGGTATCGGACTGTCTGATTGTGGCGGTTCGCTCCCTGTACGATCAGTGTCAGAGCTTGGTCCGCATTGCCGGCAGTAAGTCGGACACGTTTTCAGTGAGGGTTGGACTCCGCCAAGGCTGCCCTTTCTCACCGATTCTGTTCATAACTTTTATGGACAGAATTTCTAGGCGCAGTCAAGGCGTTAAGGGCTTCCGGTTTGGTGGCCGCGGGATTAGGTCTCTGCTTTTTGCAGATTATGTGGTCCTGATGGCTTCCTCTGGCCGGGATCTTCAGCTCTTACTGGATCGGTTCGCAGCCGAGTGTGAAGCGACTGGAATGAGAATCAGCACCTCCAAGTCCGAGTCCATGGTTCTCGCCCGGAAAAGGGTGGAATGCCATCTCCGCGTTGGGGAGGAGACCCTGCCCCATGTGGAGGAGTTCAAGTACCTCGGAGTCTTGTACACGAGTAAGGGAAGAGTGGATCGTGAGATCGACAGGCGGATCGGTGCGGCGTGTTCAGTAATGTGGACGCTGTATAAATCCGTTGTGGTGAAGAAGTAGCTGAGCCGGAAGGCAAAGCACTTAATTTACCAGTCGATCTACGTTCCCATCCTCACCTCTGGTCAGGAGCTTTGGGTCATGACCGAAAGGACAAGATCACGGGTACAAGCGGCCGAAATGAGTTTCCTCCGCCGGGTGGCGGGGCTCTCCCTTAGAGCTAGGGTGAGAAGCTCTGTCATCCGGGAGAAGCTCAAAGTAAAGCCACTGCTCCTCCACATCAAGAGGAGCCAGATGAGGTGGTTTTGGGCATCTGGTCAGGATGCCACCCGAACATCTTCCTAGGGAGGTGTTTAGGGTACATCCAACCGGTAGGAGGTCACGGGAAAGACCCAGGACACGTTGAGAAGACTATGTCTCCCGGCTGGCCTGGTAACGCCTCGGGATACCCCAGGAAGAGCTGGACGAAGTGGCTGGGGAGAGGAAAGTCCGGGCTTCCCTGCCTAGGCTGCTGCCCCCGCAACCCAACCTCGGATAAGCGGAAGAAGATGGATGGATTTGTTTTTTTAAACAATATTTAAAGTTGTGTTTTTGGGTGATAATAAATACTCATATTTTCAAATTAATAAATAATTGGCTAATTAATTGTGATTACAATATCAATAAACATAATCAGGATTATTATTTTTGTCATAATCGTCCAGCCTTACCTAACAGTATATAAATACACATAGTACCTCCTCCCCCACATCCTTTATTTATTTGTTATTTGCGCGACACAATTACATTTGGACCCACACAAAAAATCCTCTCTCGCAACCTCTTTATAATAAATGGTAAATGGGTTGTACTTGTATAGGGCTTTTTTACCCCTTTTTAAGGAGCCCAAAGCGCTTTGACAATATTTCCACATTCGCCCATTCACACACTGACGGCGGGAGCTGCCATGCAAGGCGCTCACCATAATAGGGCCTGTCTGTGTCTAGCTCCTCAGAGTAAGTATAGTATCATAACTCTCCTCAACACACTTTATACGCACATTCCACAGCTGATTTATAGCCGAAATATGCTCTCGCGTCACGAGGGATGAAATTTGGATTGCAGAAATTGGGAGGAAACTGGCTTTCGCACAGGAAGTGTGGATTAAAATGAGCATGGTTTGAAAGGATTAGATGCGTGTTTGAAGTACAATGAACGGGAAACAAATTGTTCTATAATACATGTTTTGTTCAAAATGAACAGAATGACATAAATGACTTTAATTAGTTTTTTCAAGATTCTATTCAGATTTGGTTTATGTTAACCTTGTATGTCCTGGCTGGGAATCCAACCATGTCCCCTGGGAGAAAACTTTGCTACTTAAACCATTACACTACCAGAAATCACAGACTTCAGCTGCAATTATCTATATTTTTCCCTCAGCGCAGTCAATAAGATAACTCTCTTGAGTGGAGCACTCGACTCCTCTTGTTTGAATTTTTCGTTTTTCTTAATTGTTCGTGATTCATATTGCCTTGTTGAGGCAAACTTGCTCTTACCTCGCATCCGACTGCTGATCGGTTAAGTGCAGCAGTGTGCTGTCAATCATTGTCAAGTTTACAAGAAGGCAGTCCCAGGAAGCCAATCAATGAGCTTGTGGGCGGTCTAAAGAGACACACTTTAATCTGAGCAGCTGTTTTCCACCTTGCGCTAAAATTTGACTTATCTCCGTTTAATAGCATAACATTATTTTTGGACCTTAAAAAGTGCAAGGGGACATGTCCCCCCCTCCCAAATTACGTTTGTGCGCATCACATAGCTTGCTTGACTGACCTGGTCAATGCAGATTTCTCCCATTTTCTGTTGTTGCTGTTTACTCAGACTACCATCGCAGTTATTGTGTGTACTCTCATCAGGAATTCATTCACTTTCATATTTTAATGTACTTAGAAATGAAAAGGCTGTTGGGCGGGATACATTGTGGTAATTTTTCCAATTTCAAAACTCTCATTATCAGGTGTTCATCCTGGAAGAGTTGCTGAGTCCCATCGTCACGCCCTTCATTCTCATCTTCCTGCTGAGGAACAAGTCTCTGGAGATCATCGACTTCTTCCGGAACTTCACGGTGGAGGTGGTCGGAGTGGGAGACATCTGCTCCTTTGCACAGATGGACATCAGACGCCATGGAAACCCAACTGTAAGCACGCCTTACTGAGAGTTTGTTAATCTAATGAGACAATACATTATTACACTGTATATATAAACATGTTTGATGACATCACAGTGGATGTCCGAGGGCCAGACGGAGGCGTCTGTGTACCAACAAGCTGAGAACGGCAAGACAGAGTTGTCCCTCATGCACTTCACCATTAAGAACCCGCACTGGCAGCCACCGCTGGAGAGCTCTGTGTTCATCAGCCACCTAAAGGAGAAGGTGCATCACGACGCACAAGGTGGTCCATCTACGCAGCTTCTCCTCTCTGAGGCTCCTCTCTGCACATCGCTGCAGTCCAACGAGTCAGGAACAGGGGTAAAGAACCCTTCGCAACATCGGCGTGTGGGACTCATAAATTAACTTTCTTTGTCGTTTCCAGCCTGATAATTTGTTAGCAAGCGTCCTGGCGCACCCCGTACTAACGGCGTCG
This sequence comes from Nerophis ophidion, assembly GCF_033978795.1. Taxonomy (NCBI): domain Eukaryota; kingdom Metazoa; phylum Chordata; class Actinopteri; order Syngnathiformes; family Syngnathidae; genus Nerophis; species Nerophis ophidion. The sequence goes on along the minus strand of NC_084624.1, from coordinate 32,536,041 downwards.
GGACTACAAGGCAGAGATCATTGCTTTATCCCGCCAAGCACTGCAGCTTCGGCCGCCGCCAGCGTCCTGGCCTCTTTGTCCACCTCCCAGTTTCCACACGGCAGCCATCGTGGCCGCCCACTGCGCCATCAAACCTCTTCTGCCCATCCAGAGAGCACCATGTACCGCAGCGATTGCACTGTCTTTGACAGGTCCTAACAAACCCTCAAACTCATGAAATATTAATTCTCTTCAGCTTTAATTAACATTCTATATGTTTGACTATATGTTTTTCCCAGTATGTCGATCAGTGACAGCCGCTTGCGGAGCAATACCCTTCACTCAGAGTTTGCCTCAGCAGAGATGAGCCTTCACGCCATTTATATGCATGAGGTAATTTATTATATAGACAAGTTTTTTTTTGTTTTAATATGTAAATTAAGTATTGCTTTGACACACCTACCGTCTTTTCAGCTGCACCAGCAAACTTCTCATCCGCAGAGAAGTTCCGGGCATTGGCAACACAACCCGATGCCGATGACGGAGCTCCACAGCAACACTGGTAAATTTAGCATCACTCACATGTTGCAGGAATGCAGCACTGGTATGTATTTTTTTATTTCAAATGAAAAGTGATAAGGAAAGAATATTAGAACACCTCTTTTGAACTGTTGCACACAAAAAGGTGAACATTCGTCCAAAAAACACTCCTTACTATGTTGCCTGGGCTTTTAGTTTTCTGCCAAACACTCAACATGGTGTTAGACTTAAAATTTTTCACACAACTCACAAAAACCATGACATTTAGTACAAACGCAAAATTTAGAAACATTTTGTTGTTGTTTTACTTGTGGCAGCCCTAACTTTACTTGGGGCGTGACACCACAAGTAAATGAAAGTATGGGGAAACTAACAACTCACAGGTGGTATCACAAATGTAATATAAAAAAATAAACAAAAGTTATGTAATTATGTTCTGTATTGTGCTCCATTTGTATCACTTAGACTCTTTGTATTTTTTTTCCAAGTTTTCCCAGCCCATGTTTATTCCACTTCGTCATCAGCCACCGCTGTGCAACTTGGTGGTTGGCAAGAAGAAGAAGAGGACGTAGGTGAACAGGAGATTAACAGCGGATCCACTCCAAAACAGGCCACTGGGACACCTCACTGAAGTGCCTTATGACATAAGGTGTGCTATCTATTTTTAACCGTGTAGCTAAGTGCAAAACCTAATGTGAAATGATCACTGTGATAATTTAATGGTGTTGAAAATCATTGAGAAAAGTTGTTCATCATTAAATAAGTGTCAAGTTTAGTGTCTAGAACATCCCACCTCAAAGCCTGGCAGTGTGACATCAACATGGCTGATCAAAACAATAAATTACAAAGGAGACTAATGTTTTTAGTATGGAGAGCCAAATGAGACAAAAAAAAATACATCTTTAAAGGAATACTTAGATGTGTCAACAATAATTATAATTACACTTCAATACATAAATGTGCCATTATTTTATTCAATATTAAACCACAGGTAATTATGAAAGTAATTATTGATGTTGTTATTTTTAAGTTTTTTTGGATGATTCAATAATGACACATTTAGGTAATTCTTTTAAGACGTATTTATATAATTAAATTTGTCCCATTTGACTCTTGTCAGCCCTTCATTAATGTATTTTATTTGTCAAACTCAGCTGTAATAAATAGTGGGTGGGCCAATTTTCCCTCCCAATTTTTCATATGTGTGAGCAAACGCCAAAACTCCTTGAGCATTCAGTGGCGCACATATGAGCGACAGCAGACGTGCACACTGTTATGCGCTTATCTTTTTATTCGATTTTGTATGCGGCCTAGATTTGCCGTGCGCAGAGGACGTGTGAGCAGTGTGCTATTGCACAGCGCGTACCTTAGAGCAGTGGTCCCCAACCACCGGGCCGATTGGTACCGGGCCGCAAAATGATTTTTTATTAATTTGTATTTTTTTATTTTTATTTTTATTTTTTTAGTTTTATTTAAAAAAAAAAATGTTATTAAAACATAAAAAACACAAGATACACTTACAATTAGTGCACCAACCCAAAAAACCTCCCTTTTTCATGACTAATTATCAAGCGTTGACCGGTCCTCAGCTACAAAAAGGTTGGAGACCACTGCTCTTAGACGGAACGTTCGGTGGGGATAACACAAATCTAGTCCAACCATTGCCTTTGTCTGAAGCCTGGAACTTTGAAAGTACTTTAACTTTACCTTTGAAAGTCTTTTGGCAGCTGAGGAGGATAAACACATACTTTTTCAGGAGCCGGTGGTAGATATTTAAAACCTTGCTGTGTATGTACAAACGACACCTGCTGTTGCAGTTAAAATATAGGAATTGATGGAAGTTGTGGAATTTATTTCCGCACTTTCCGACCAACATAGATATGACCAGTACTACACCGCTTCTCTTGACAGCTGAGTTTGACATGTAAAATAAATTTATCAATCGCTGACAAGGCCCAAATGGGACAAGTTTTAATGAATAGATAAAAATCATTCAATAATTAAATGTAATTTCAGATTGAATAAATGAATGACACATTTAATAACACATATATTTATGTAATTCCAATTCTAATTAATTGATAACACATTTAAATAATTATTTATTGACTTCAATTATTTATCTAAATTTAGTTTTTTAGTGTTTTGTCAAATGTTTATAATTTTACACAATGCAGAGTGAATCTGTAGTGACGTATCTACACACTGATTTCCAATACAATATTTATTATATTGTGATATTAATAGTATAAGAAATGCTTAAAATGTTAATTTTGTGCACAAGTTATTCTTGACTTTCTCTCCTCTTTTCTGGAAAGCAGCAGAGCCAGCCATGTACTTTTTATACACTTGAATGCTTTTTTCTTGTTTCTTTTCAGTGTTTACATATGACTTTTCTCCTGTGAACACGGTGGCCTTAAAAGATCTTCATAGAGAGTTCTAGCACGGACCTTTTAAGGGCCTCTCTGGAACACGAAGTACCCACTATTCTCTTCTTCGTCGCACATCAGGGAAGCATATATTTACTTTTTTTCTTTCTTTTTTTAAATTTTTTTTTTACATCACACATGGTGACTTTTGTCATCGTGTGTAATAAGACCACTGATGGAAACGCCAAAGTCTCCTGCTGACCTCTGCTGGTAGCTCTGTGCGCTACCACGCACTGCACAGCACAGCGACCGTCTACTATGTCACAGAATCTCTCCACTGCTTTACTGCTTTTTTAACAATGGTTGTTATCAGTGTAGACACTTGAAAAGTCCACATTGTTACATTTAAATCTGACAAACAGGTCTCCTGAGCTTGACTATAGAAGGCATCACCGAGCACATTAACGTGTTTTTGTGGATTATTTCGATGCTGCTTCCTGTGTTTACGACACAGATTTGTTTCAGTATTATTGTCTCTCAAGCTTTTTGTGTCATGACTCTTTTTGAAATATGTCAGAACTTAAATAGAACTGGTACACATTTCATGACAGGAAAATACAAATTGATGATGACCGAATCATCTGAAAACTGAAACAATTTTTTCCCATAAGATATGATGTAAATCCAATGTATCCATTCCAGGCACATGGATATATACACAACATACATTTTATATAGAATAATTACAGTTAAAAAAAACCCTAACAACTATTCACATCCAAATCGTGATTCTCATTTATGTTGATTCCAAATCAATTCATAATTTCAAAAATAGATTTTCTTAGGCCGTCTTGACACTCACTCTGTGCGTATATGTTAGACAAAAGCAGGCAAGAGGAGCTTTGGTAACCTGCTTTAAAAAGGTTTTATCATAATTGTTATACCAAATACCATATTGAGAGAATTGATTTGTTTCCATAATAATTTCTGAATTTAATCATCACTCCAATACTCAAATTGGGAGTGGTTGTAAGATTCACATTTACAGTGAAATACATATCACTAAGGAAAGTTGGGAAAGACGGGGGGTATGTGGAGAGAGGAGCCACACCGAGGCAACCTTTGTAAGTTCTTTAAATAACTCATTAATGTTTCTTATATTCTTTATCAAAGTGCAAGCACTTTCTTTGGCCCCATGTGGATTATTTTGCAATCTTATGCAATTAAAAAAAAACAACATACTGCCCTCAAGCCCATTCACCTAGCACTCAGTTATGCACTTGAACGCCTCAATACATACAGTATCACAAAGCACAGTGCTTGATGAATACTGCTCTGTCACGATAAAACGTAGAGAGGCACGAAATTGCCCGTCGTTCTGTGGGCGTTCTGTTAGAACAAGTAAACCACTCACCCACAAAAAGTTGATTAAAGGATGACTTAGTCCGACAAACCATCACAAAATATGCCCACCCCAAAAGAACCAATAGTCATTCTTCACAGAGACTTTGTTTGGATACTTGGATTCCACGGAATAGTTTGTTACATGTAAAAAAATATAAACCGAATCACACGAAAAGTGGGACGTATAAAAAAACGAGGCACCACTACTGGCAACTTTTAGACAGCAAGCATTCACTTCCTGTTAAATCTGGAGATCTTCAGTGAAGCACTGATCCAAGAACTGATCATTAGGACAATATTTTTAAAACATGCTTGGTTTGTTTATAAGTAGGAATGCATTTCTGGTCCGATATACGGAAACTTCTCATAGGAAGTGTGGAAATTGGATCACTTTTCAACATTAGGGAGCGTGTTGTATTTGGAGCTTTATGCAAATCTTTCAATAGACGACAATAAACAAACTCCCTATGACCATCCTCATTTTTATTAAACACTCACCATTATAAGCCCCTTTCACACAACCTATAAAAACATTGCTCTGTAAATATAGAGATAAAAGCAGACCAATTACCACCTTTCCTTGTGATATCAGAAGTGGAATAGTACCTTTGTGAAGGGAGTATTCCTTAACGTTGAGGTCCGGGTGATAAGGTTGACACCTTGTTGTGTTGAACGCAATCAGCGCTGTCCAACACATATTTTCTCACACACCACACGCATCTAATTATCTAATTTGCTGTGAGAAAGCGCACATATCTTCAATGCAAGGTCCTGCTTTAAAGAGTTCTATGTCAAAAGCATTGGCAAACAATTTTGTGGGATCTCTGTTTTATTATAAGAAATTTAAGTTGATTGAACTTCTACAGAATAATTTAATCGCTTTTCCCTTACAAGAGCCTGGAAAGAGGAAGCCTCTCAAGCATAGTTAGTTTTAGATGTATTTAGTACCTCCTCCCCTGATATTTAATATTTTTTGATTATTATTTATTTGAAATAACTTAAGTCTACAAGGTGTGTATATGTATGCAGATGTGCAAATATAATGTGTGTTTACACACACATTATATACACACACATTCAATGTATTCATATACATTGGGCTGCAACGATTGGTCGATTAATTTGATTTAAAAAAGCTTTGATTTATATTCTGCTGCCTCGTTTAATGAGTGTAACTAATCAACATTGATTAAATCCAGACTGCATGGAGTGCCTGGAACTTTAAATATGCATACATATTTTTTTCACGGCCACATAAGCGTGTGTGTGCTGTGATCAGAGAGATTTGTGAGATTTTTTGTTTTTTGGTCAATGCACACATGGTAAAGTACAATTTCAATGTTGATTATGTGCATTCATTAGGGAACAATAATGAAAATTGATGCAAGCAGAAAATGTGTTTATTTGAAATTTTTCCCTAAAATATTCTTTGAAGCAATTCAGTGTGTTTTATCCGAATACTCAAATCGAACAAACTAGTCGGTAGATTACTCAATGATTCAAATAATGGATCGCTGCAGTCCTACATACACTGTACATACATACAATACATATACATTTATACATACATGAGTAGCTTGCCAAACGACAATAAAATAATGTTAGAACATTACAGCGCTTCTTAAATATGGTTGGGAGGTAGTGTGAAATGTTGGGGTGGGGGTGGGGTTTGGCTGTGTAAGGCTCACCAGGAAATATGAGCAAATATACATAGCCTTTGGATTTAGGGAATGAGGAATTATAATATCCTTAAGTGTAAGCTCTTTATTTGAAGCCACGAAGTGGCTTAACACATACAGATCAATAAAATAAATATTACCCGGTTGATGTGGACTGTGCACAATATATTGCTTTATGGCTTTTATTTTATTACTGTTTTGAAATCATAACCTATTCAGAAAATGTAGACCTCTTTGTGTCTGTGGAAGGAAAAAATGCTCAACAATGCTAAAATTTCAGTATTTTGCACTGACACATATAAATATGTATTTACATGTACATAATATACAGCACATTTGCAGCTCAAGACAGGGGGCGGAGTCTCAAAGGGACACTGCCCCTGAGCCACCACTACCACCTCTACATGTTTGTACATATATATAAATATGAAAGCTATATCATCTTTTTCTATCAACCAGATGAGGTTGCATCACAATATTTTTGCGGTCGCAGCGTGTGCATTTTATACTAGCTGCACGGCTGGTGTTCTCCTGCTATTATAAGCAGTGCCTTAGTGTTAACGACTCATGTAGGATTTATTTACAGCGGCTATTGCACCATACTGTCCCTGTGTGGGTGTGTGTGTTTGTAACATCATGTACAATATGATGAACGGCAAATACGCTGACAACATGCATTTTATTGATGCTGTCTGACTTTGCACTGACTTGTATCATCATCATCAATGTTTGACTTTATGCCCACCACACACGCGCACACAGTGGCTGGGACAAGGTGCTATGTTTTTATGCTAAAATACTACAATAGGTTTTACAGCCATTTAAATACTAAACACTAGCAGACAAATCCAACTTGCCGGCACAAAAAACATGTTTTGTGTGTCCCTCCGCTGAGAGGCAAATTTGTATTTAATTATTTGTATGTGTGTTTGTGTTATGTGATGTTTGTTTGAAATAAAACATATTTTTGCGATTGCACGTGTGAGCTCGTTGCTGAAGTCTTTGAATTTTTACAATGTTATGTTCTTAAATGTGATTTATTGTTACTTATTGTCCCACTGTTGTTGGTTGTGACCCCAAAATGCAGAGGCGACGGGCAAAGTGCAAGTAAAAAATTATTTATAGACAAAAACAAAAATGCAACAGGGAAGTGCACAGGTAAAGCTAAGGCAGCTGATTGCCAATCAAGGACAGATGAGGCAGCCTTCTAGTTTTGTTACCCATAGCATGCATCCACACAATACTTGAGCATACTCTACCCCAGTGTATTATTTATGATATAATGATACAGTATTGATCAAGTAAGCATAATTTAAAATCAATACAAAAGTACACAAAAATAGATCAAATCCACACAAAAATGTTTTTTTTAATATCAAATTTTAACTTTATTTTTGCTCATTGAATTTTCTGAACATTTTAGTAGTTAATGTGTTTTAAAACGTATAACTACTACAATTGTCTCAACAGAAATCTAGTAAATGCCTTGTTTTTGTAAGGATTTTGAATATGTTGGGGTCTCCATATGTTATTGTCATAGCTCGGTTGGTAGAGTGGCCGTGCCAGCAACTTGAGGGTTGCAGGTTCGATTCCCACTTCCACCATCCAAGTCACTGCCGTTGTGTCCTTGGGCAAGACACTTTACCCACCTGTTCCCAGTGCCACCCACACTGGTTTAAATGTAACTTAGATATTGGGTTTCACTCTGTAAAGCGCTTTGAGTCACTTGAGAAAAGTGCTATATAAATATATCCATCCATTTTCTGCCGCTTATTCCCGTTCGGGGTCGCGGGGGGCGCTGGCGCCTATCTCAGCTACAATCGGGCGGAAGGCGGGGTACACCCTGGACAAGTCGCCACCTCATCGCAGGGCCAACACAGATAGACAGACAACATTCACACTCGCATTCACACACTAGGGCCAATTTTAGTGTTGCCAATCAACCATAATTCACTTCAATTCACTTCATCATTACCCATGCAATACATCACTAGAAAGTACACAAAAACAAATTAAACCCACACTTAAAATAAACCATAATATATTTAAACGGAATTACAATTTTTTTTACGTCATACTTTTTAGAATACATACATTTTTTGCTAATTAAATTTTTCTAGTAGTAAATATCCATCCATTGGCTTCCGCTTATCTGAGGTCGGGTCGCAGGGGCAGCGGTCTAAATAGAGAAGCACAGACTTCCCTCTCCCCGGCTACTTTGTCCAGCTCCTCGGGGGATCCCGAGGCATTCTTAGGCCAGCCAGGAGACATAGTCTTCCCAACGTGTCCTGGGTCATCCCCGTGGCCTCCAACCGGTCGTACGTGCCCTAAACACCTCCCCAGGGAGGCTTTCGAGTTGCATCCTGACCAGATGCCCGAACCACCTCATGTGGCTCCTCTCGATGTGGAGGAGCAGCGGCTTTACTTTAAGCTCCTCCCGGATGACAGAGCTTCTCACCCTATATCTATGAGAGAGTCTCGCCACCCGACGGGGGAGACTCATTTGGGTCGCTTGTACCCGTGATCTTGTCCTTTTGGTCATAACCCAGATCTCATGACCGTAGGTGAAGATGGGAACGTGGATCGACCGGTAAATTGAAAGCTTTGCCTTCCGACTCACCTTCTTTATCACAACGAGGAGAACATTGGACTCGGAGGTGCGGATTCTCATCCCAGTCGCGTCACACTTTGCTGAGGACCGATTCAGTGAGAGTTGAAGATCCTGATGAAGTCATCAGAACCACATCTGCAAAAAGCAGAGACCTAATCCTGCGGCCCCCAAACCGGAACCCCTCAACACATTGACTGCGCCTAGAAATTCTGTCCATAAAAGTTATAAACAGAATCATGACAAAGGGCAGCCTTGGCGGAGTCCAACCCTCACTGGAAACGGGTCAGACTCACTGCCGGCAATGCGAACCAAGCTCTGACACTGATCGTACAGGGAGCGGACCGCCACAATCAGACAGTCCAGTACCCCATACTCTCTGAGCTCTCCCCACAGGACTTCCTGAGGGACACGGTCGAATGTCCACAAAGCACATGTCGACTGGTTGGGCAAACTCCCATGCACCCTCAAGGACCCTGCCGAGAGTATACAGCTGATCCACAGTTCCACGACCAGGACGAAAACCACACTGTTCTTCCAGAATCTGAGGTTCGACTATCCGGCGTAGCCTCCTCCCCACTACACCTGAATAGATCTTACCGGGACGGCTGAAGAGTGTGATCCCACAATAATTGCAACAAACTTTCCGGTTCCCCTTCTGTCTCTGGCCATGTCCTCCCCACCCCAGCAGACGATGGGGTGGAACACCGCAGAGGCCACCACAGTGTCTATGTATTTGTGTTATGATCCGATGCCCGGATCATATCATGTTCAGGTTTTGAGTCTTTTTTGTATTATGTTCTGCTAATGTTTGCCGTAGTTGCTAGTTGCACTTCCTTGTTTGTTCTGTCACCATAGTAACGTATTATTTTCACCTGCCGCGGTTTCCAGACGCACACCTGTTTTTATTAATCACTGTCTTGATTTAAGCCTGCCTTCTTTGTTAACTCGTTCTTGCTTCTAGTTTGTGTTTCACAACAGTGACGACTCTGAGTCCGATCCCGTATTCCTGTTCGCAACCAGCTAGCTTCCACGCTGAGTCTTTGTTATATCTCTAGCTCCCATGCTAGCTCTTTTGTTTTTCCTTTTGTGCCTTGTGCAAGTTTTTCTGTTTCATAGTCTGTTTTTATGTTAAATAAATCAGTATTTCTTACCTTCACGTTGTGTCCGAAGCCCGACTGCATCTCTGAGAGAACGAACCCGCATCACGATGCCAGGCAATCGTCACAATTTGTTTTGTTTTGTTTAGTTTTTTACTTTTGTGGCTATACGTAAAAGTGGCTGATTGCATCAGTTTTGCTCTTTTAATGTCTTTAATGTCCTTTGTGTTCTTTGATGTTTCCCTCTTACATACATGCTTATGTGTGCTATGGCTATGATTTTTTTTCCATTGGCCTCAGTGTGGGTCCCCTCTCCAGGGTCCCAGGCTTAGACTGAATATATATATATTTTTTTTTTTCACTCCCCCAGCGTTTACCTGTTTCTCACCTTTTTCGTAAGGGGCGCTGGAAGTTGGAAGACCCGTCAGCGATCCTGTTCTGTTCTAATGTTTGTCTGATCTTGAATGGGATTGTGTTGAAAATCTTAATTTCCTCTCGGGGGATTAATAAAGTATTTTTGATTCAAATTTTTTAATGAACTCATTCAGACCATTCAAGTTTTTTACCATTTTCAAAAATGTTTTCACTTTGCCCGAAATTACCAAACAATTTTGAAAATCCCATTTAAAACAATGCAACATTCTTCTAATTCCTCAATTCCCACAATTCTCATCTGATTTAAACTGTTCCAAATTCAAAATATTTTGCCTGTTCAAAATTGTGTGCTGTACTTCAACAATTCTAAAAAAAATCTAGGATGTCAGTTCAACTTCAGCATTGGAGCATTCACCCGCAATTCCTTCAGGAATTGCCTCATGTAGTTACTAATGTTCTTATCTGTGGGACTCCCAGAACAACTCTAAAAATGTGCATCCTTATTAGGTAGTTTCATACTACAGACTTGGAAGAAGCACAGAAAGAAAACCCGGTAGTTGGGCAGAGTGAAGTACAAACAAGCCGCGAACTTGTAATCGTGCCTTCTAGCTTTTCTAGAAGGGGGAGTTGGTGTTATGTTATGCGGACGACCTGCTGCTGTCAGTCACCTCTGGTCCATGTGGGTGGAAAGCCCACACTGCAACAAAAGGCAATGTAAAAAATTTGATCATATGCTTAGGAATAGTTTGGGATTGACACACTGTTATGTCACGCCAAAATGTAGACGTGATGAAAGGGGATGAAGAGCTTGACTGTGTCCTTAAGGAAAAATATCCTGCAGTATTTTAATGTTTCAGTTAGGACATTTCAGTACACAAATGTATTTAAATACAATGCAACATATTTAGTTTTTTGTAAAATAATTTACAATGATGTGGTCCCGCTTCTCTCGTCAACAGGTTGGTATTCTAGATGACATTACTACAGTTGTTTGGGGACAAATCTCGTTCTTCCTCAGTAGTTATGAATGATAATATTCCTCCACCTATTTATGGACTTGGCAGTGTTATCTCAGTGTAATACGGTCGGTCCAGGGCAGAGGCTACCACGGCCTAAAAATGACTTACAGTATGCAGTGGGGTAAAAAAGTATTTAGTCAGCCACCGATTGTGCAAGTTCTCCCACTTAAAATGATGACAGAGGTGTGTAATTTTCATCATAGGTACACTTCAACTGTGAGAAACAGAATGTGAAAAAATCCAGGAATTCACATTGTAGGAATTTTAAGGAATTTATTTGTAAATGATGTTGGAAAATAAGTATTTGGTCAACCATTCAAAGCTCTCACTGATGGAAGGAGGTTTTGGTTCTATTTTGGTTTCATTTGACCACATGGCATTCTCCAAATCCTCTGCTGTATCATCCATGTATCCATTTTGGTATAAACTCAACTCGTCGTGTTTGGAGGAAGAAGAATACTGAGTTGCATCCCAAGAACACCACACCTACTGTGAAGCATGGGGGTGGAAACATCATGCTTTGGGGCTGTTTTTCCGCTAAAGGGACAGGACGATTGATCCGTGTTAAGGAAAGAATGAATGGGGCCATGTATCGTGAGATTTTGAGCCAAAACCTCCTTCCATCAGTGAGAGCTTTGAATGGTTGACCAAATACCTATTTTCCACCATAATTTACAAATACATTCTTTAAAATTCCTACAATGTGAATTCCTGGATTGTTTCCCCACATTCTGTCTCTCACAGTTGGAGTGTACCTATGATGAAAATTACAGACCTCTGTCATCATTTTAAGTGGGAGAACTTGCACAATCGGTGGCTGACTAAATACTTTTTTGCCCCACTGTACAACAAAAAGTATGCTGACCTTAAATGGCACATTGTCACAGCATTGTCACGGCACGACACAACACGAAAACTGTTTGTCCTCCAATCGCCCCCCCCCCGAATGTTCCCAGCTGAATCCAATTAAAGGAAGCTACCATGGCAACTGGACCATAGCAACGTTCCCATCCCTGTCACCACTTCCTGGTTCTTAACAGATAATGGGTGGTGCAATCTGCCGAAAAGGAAATTCAACATAGAATAGAATAGAATTGACTTTATTGTGATTATATTTGCATATAACGAGATTAAAGACTCCAACTTAAGGTGCGGTAGTGGGAACAAATATGGGGTGAAATAAATATCACAAGAGGTAATAAAGGAAAAACTAACAATTGAAATAAACAGACTACTATCCAATAAAAATAATAAGCAATCCTGTACAATATAAAAAACACTATAGAAATACAAAATACTGTACAATATACAGAACAAGACAAGAGTATCGAACATGAACTGAGGCCAGAAATCAATTAGAGAAAATAAAATAAACAATATAAACATAAGGAAATTAGGCTCCAACACGTATAAAGGTTTTATAATGAGCATATTTGCAGTAGATCTTTAAAAACCACCATGTTCCTACCATAGAAGGTGTTTTACGAGAAGATCCTTTGTCACATCAGTGTTCCTATCATATAGAGCAGTGGCTCTCAACCTTTTTTCAGTGATGTAACCCCTGTGAACATTTTTTTTAATTCAAGTACCCCCTAATCAGAGCAAAGCATTTTTGGTTGAAAGAAAGAGATAAAGAAGTAAAATACAGCATTATGTCATACGTTTCAGATTTATTAAATTGTATAACAGTGCAAAATATTGATCATTTGTAGTGGTCTTTCTTGGACTATTTGAAAAAAAAGATATAAAAATAACTAAAAACTTGTTGATAAATAAACAAGTGATTCAATTATAAATAAAGATTTCTACTCATAGAAATAATCATCAACTTAAAGTGCCCTCTTTGGGGATTGTAATAGAGATCCATCTGGATTCATGAACTTAATTCGAAACATTTATTCACAAAAAAAGAAATCTTTAACATCAATATTTATGGAACATGTCCACACAAAAAATCTAGCTGTCCTCACTGAATATTGCATTGTTGCATTTCTTTTCACAGTTTATGAACTTACATTCATATTTTGTTGAAGTATTATTCAATAAATATATTTATAAAGGATTTTGAATTGTTGCTATTTTTAGAATATCCATCCATCCATCCATTTTCTACCGCTTATTCCCTTTTGGGGTCGCGGGGGGCGCTGGCGCCTATCTCAGCTACAATCGGGCGGAAGGCGGGGTACACCCTGGACAAGTCGCCAAAATCTAACGTACCTCTTGGCATACCTTCAAGTACCCCCGGGGGTACGTGTACCTCCATTTGAGAACCACTGAAATAGAGAATATTTGACTCGTGGTTTCTTCAGTGGGTCCTTAAAAACCACAGCGCTCGAAAGGATCTTTGACAAGCATTTTTGCAGTACATTCATAAAAACTGCAAAACGCTCCCATCATATTGAGGATTTTTGATGAGCATCTTTGCAGTACAGTAGATTCTTAAAAACAGCAGAGCGTCCCTGCAATAGTTGATCGTTGACCAGCGTAATTGCAATGGGTCCTTAAACACAACAGTGTTCCCATTAGTGAGGAAATTTGACCAACACTTTTCCTGCCGATTCTTAAAATCAGCAGAGCATTCCTGTCATAAAGAAGATCTTTGACTTGTAATGTTGCAGTGGGTCCTTAAAAAACAGACTGCAGTAGTTTCCCTGAAAACAGCAGCTCACTTTTGTTGTAAAGAGAATCTTATACTAGCATTTTTGCGGTAGATCTAGATCTTGAAAAACAGCAACACACCATATATATATATATATATATATATATATATATATATATATGTATATGTATATATATATATTATATATTGTGGTGAAGAAGGAGCTGAGCCGGAAGGCAAATCTCTCAATTTACCCGTCGATCTACGTTCCCGTCTTCACCTATGGTCATGAGCTTTGGGTTATGACCGAAAGGATAAGATCACGGGTACAAGCGGCCGAAATAAGTTTCCTCCGCCGTGTGGCGGGGCTCTCCCTTAGGGATGGGGTGAGAAGCTCTGCCATACAGGAGGAGCTCAAAGTAAAGTCGCTGCTCCAAATCGAGAGGAGCCAGCTAGGTGAGGTGGTTCGGGTATCTGATCACGATACCACCCAAACGCCTCCCTAGGGCACGTCCAACTGGTAGGAGGCCACGGGGAAGACCCAGGACACGTTGGGAAGACTATGTCCCCCGGCTGGCCTGGGAACGCCTCGGGATCCCCTGGGAAGAGCTGGACGAAGTGGCTGGGAAGAGGGAAGTCTGGGGTTTCCTGCTTAGGCTGCTGCGCCCGCGACCCGACCTCGGATAAGTGGAAGAAGAATGACGGATGGATGGATATAGATAGATATACCGACCCCCCCCCCGAGTCAAAATAATTGACCTGGCCTGATATAAAGAATATTTTATGAGCTTTTTTGGCAGTAGATCCTTAAAAAAATGGAGGACATTGTTGCTAAATCCAGATAAATTAATTTAACCTGTCGGGATTTTTGCATCTAAGCAGACTACATGCTCATGTCTATGTGGGACCATATTATATCAAGATGTCTCCAGACTGCTTTACCAGGCAACCATTACATTATTTCCTTTATTGTGGGTTCCTCTGGGGTTTGTTTTAATGTCTCCACAGTCTTGAACGGAGGTGTGGGGTTTGCAGCAAGCGTGCAACAGAGTGACTATGTGTTGCTATCTGTGCACTAAATGACAAGGGTCTATTTTGGAAAGGAGGCTGCGCCTAAATAGGCACGCCAGCGATCTGGCATCACTGCTACAAGTTGGAGGACAAGAAACAAAAATTAGGTGTAGTCAAGCACGCACCACCGGGCACTGGGGGATGCTACACACCGCCCTCACTCCACAAGAAACATTTGAAGGATATTTAACAAATCAGAAAAACTGGAATTCATTCACTTTTTGGAGCTGGGAACTTCTTAAGTGACACACTGGAGAAGACTCAAGGTGATTATGTCATGTTTGTTAAAAAAAAAGGAGGTTAAAATGTTGTACTGATGCTTTTATTTGAAATTTTGTGGCTTTAGAATTGTAATGTTTTATTTACAATTCAGAAATGTGATTAGCTAGCATTATGTTTCAGCTAGCCTAGCTAACATAAATCTGTCAAGTTCTCACTTTTTCATTTGAAAGAACAACTGTGTGCCATTAACAGCTACATTTCACCCTATGAAGGCGTTTTTGTGGGAAGTTTGTTGGATAGGAAGTTATTATAAGCTGGTGCGGAGCCTTATCGGACAGCTGAGGTGCCGTTAGCTTCTACAAATGGAAATGAACGGAGACGCCTCGGGACAGCTGAGGTTATTTTTGGTGGACGGGACAGAGGCGACAAAGCTGCTAAATGTCACCCATAGCGAGGGATGACACGGCGCACACGGCGGCTAGTTTTTGACCTTGTGGTGCCGTGGAGCTTATTAGTTGGTGCGTATTAAAGCCACTTCCTGTTTTGTGGTCCAGTGTGGCAATGTTGTAAGCATTTCACCAATCTCGCGCACTTTGCAAATTATATGTCATTTCCATTGTGCGCAATCAATTTGCATTTCGCAGGACGAGATTTAAGACGAGATTTTGTGGATGGTTTAATCAGTAACCCTACATTATTATATTTTATAATTTTTATTTGTATTTTTTTATAAATAGTAAACCAAGGGTTGGACTGATTTGAGGGCAATACTCAGTCATATTGTCCTGACTACAAATGAATAGATTTACATAAGTATTTAATAAATTATTTTGACACCAAAAACATTTATTTGCGC
This sequence comes from Nerophis ophidion, assembly GCF_033978795.1. NCBI lineage: Eukaryota > Metazoa > Chordata > Actinopteri > Syngnathiformes > Syngnathidae > Nerophis > Nerophis ophidion. The sequence continues at coordinate 32,520,220 of NC_084624.1, read as the reverse complement.
CCATTGATTTGCAAAATGTGCACCACACATTATTCAAATATTAAGCTGGAAGCAATTTGCAAAAAGATTGCACATTATACAAATTTGCAAAATGCGGTTGTGCATTTTGCAAATTGCTCACATTGGTATTGTGCCTACAACAGCAACACAGGTTGTGTATCGATGATGATGATGAGTGACTCACAATACTGATTACAGTAAGTACCATCATTTGGAGAACAGAGGGCGCAACGGATTATAAGGCGCTCTGCCGATGAATGGTTTATTTTTCATACAAAAGGCGAACCGGATATAAGGCGCATTAAAGGAGTCATATTATTATTTTTTTTTTTTAAACTGAAAACACTTCCTTGTGGTTTACATAACGTGATCGTGGATCTTTAGTCAAAATTTTGCATGGATTATGTTTTACAAATCATTTTCAAGCCGCTTTCTGACCGTTGCTTCAGTATGCACCGTTTTGTGGGCGGTCTTATTTACGTGGCTCACCTTCGGCAGCGTCTTCTCCCCGTCATCTTTGTTGTAGCGTTGTAGCGTGCAAGGACGGGAGTGGAAAAAGTGTCAAAAGATGGAGCTAACTGTTTTAATGACATTCAGAATTTACTTAAATCAATAACGTAAGAGCATCTCGTCATCCTTGGCTCACTAGAACAAAATCAACGCTGGAAATGTGTCCCATGAATAAACATCCGACCGGAACTCTCTAATAACTGAAGTTCCTTGGGAGAATAATGTAAACTCACTACACCTGTATGTTTTTTTTTTTTTTGCTTTCATGGCAAGTTTACTGACAGATATAAGTAAGAACTTTAATTTATATTAGAAATGGCGACAGCGGAGGATGAATGTCCCATAACAAGAAGATAGAGAATAAGAAGAAGCCCATTGACTATGTTGTCGGTACGGACTACAAAGGGGGACCCGCGCAATTTTTCAGGATGAATGCAGATCCCAAATACAGATCAGCAGGTACAAGAAAGTAAGAAAAGTTGCTTTTGCATAACATTGCGAAACAAAACGCCAGATAATGTTTTACCTTATACACACACCATAATAATACTCAGATGGTTAATGTGCTGACAATCCTCCAAGCGGTGTGGCTTCATAGCTTACCAAAGTCGTACTAAAACATTTTGATAGATTTTTGAGCGCCGTTTATAATGGTTTATATTTTCAAGTGAACATATAAAATGTTGGTGTTGTTTACTAGAGTGATATTGCCATCATACCTCTTATCATGTATCTCTTACGGTTGACTGCCATCTACTGGTCGCACTTATCAATACATCATGTGCCAAATAAAATTGCTTCGAGGTCGGTGAGCAAAACCAGAATTATTACGTACATTAGGTCAGTGGTCCCCAACCACCGGGCCGCAGAAGAATTTTTTATTTAAAAAAATAATATATACATATATATATATATTTTTTTATTAAATCAACATAAAAAACACAATATACACTTACAAATAGTGCACCAACCACAACAAACTCCCTTTTTCATGACAAAAATGTCCGTTTTATAATGACAAAGAAGAAAAAAAAGAAAAAGAAAAAAAAGGACACCCCCCCGGGCCGCGGGACAAATTATTAAGCGTTGACCGGTCCGCGGATACAAAAAGGTTGGGGAACACTGCATTAGGTTATTAGACGCACTGTCGAGTTTTGAGAAAAAAATTTGATTTTTAAGTGCGTACCGGAAAATACGGTAAGTGCTTATTAATGTGTCAGCCTGCACTCTGGATTTATGTTTATTTTCATAACACCAATCAATTTGTTAAACACTTGCTGTTCACACCATTAGAAACACCTGCGCAATCTATGGCACCAGTCAAAAGTTTTAACACACTTTATCATTTAAAAGCAAAAAAGGGTCTCCAAAAATTTTTTTTTCCTCAAAGCATACGCTGCAACATTTTGGGCCCGAGTTAAGCATTTTCAAGCAAAAAACGTCCCAATGAACTACAGATACAAATCCTACAGTAGTATTTGCCACTAGCTGAGACCAAACCAATTAGGGGCACGCTGTTCAGTTTTGCGTTCACTGATTTCCTCCGCGTCAGGCATATTGGAATATAGCATTACTGTGTTGGAAGAGTGTAAAGGTGACTAAAGGGTTTTATTTCATGTCTCAAGAACTCTCATAATGTTGAAAAATCCAGGTTTTTTATGTTCTATGAAAATATTTCAGTTTAGTTCCTCCATCCATCCGTCTTCTTCCGCTTATCCGAGTTCGGGTCGCGGGGGCAGCAGCTTAAGCAGGCTTTCCTCTCCCCAGCCACTTCGTCCAGCTCTTCCCGGGGGATCCCGAAGCGTTCCCAGGCCAGCCAGGAGAGATAGTCTTCCCAACGTGTCCTGGGTCTTCCCAGTGGCCTCCTATCGATCGTACGTGCTTAAACACTTCCCGAGGAAGGCGTTCGGGTGGCATCCTGACCAGATGCCCGAACCACCTCATTTGGCTCCTCTTGATATGGAGGAGCAACCTTTACTTTGAGCTCCACCCATACCATGAATTGATTTACGTGGACCCCGACTTAAACAAGTTGAAAAACTTATTCGGGTGTTACCATTTAGTGGTCAATTGTACGGAATATTTACTGTACTGTGCAATCTACTAATAAAAGTTTTAATCAATCAATCAACCCGGATGACAGAGTTTCGCAACCTACCTCTAAGGGAGAGCCCCACCACCGGGCGGAGGAAACTCATTTTGTCCGCTTGTACCCGTGATCTTGTCCTTTCAATCATAACTCAATGCTCATGACCATAGGTGAGGATGGGAATGTAAATCAACCGGTAAATTGAGAGCTTTGCCTTCCGGTTCAGCTCCTTCTTCCCCACAACGGATCGATACAGCGTCCGCATTACTGAAGACGCCACACCGATCTGCCTGTCGATCTCACGATGCACTCTTCCCTCACTCGTGAACATGACTCCGAGGTACTTGAACTTTTCCACTTGGGGCAAGATCTCCTCCCCAACCCAGAGATGGCACTCTTTTCTGGGCGAGAACCATGGACTCAGACTTAGAGGTGCTGATTTTCATCCCAGTCGCTTCACACTTGGCTGCGAACCGATCCAGTGAGAGCTGAAGATCTTGGCCAAATGAAACCATCAGGACCACATCAACTGCAAATAGCAGAGACCTAATTATGCAGCCACCAAACCGGATCCCCTCAACGCCTTGACTGCGCCTAGAAAATCTGTCCATAAAAGTTATGAACAGAGTCGGTGACAAAGGGCAGCCTTGGCGGAGTCCAACCCTCCCTGGAAACGTGTCCGACTTACTGCCAGCAATGCGGACCAAGCTCTGACACTGATCATACAGGGAGCGGACATCCACAATAAGACAGTCCGATACCCCATACTCTCTGAGCACTCCCCACAGGACTTCCCGAGGGACACGGTCGAATGCCTTCTCCAAGTCCACAAAGCACATGTAGACTGGTTGGGCAAACTCCTATGCACCCTCAAGAACCCTGCCGAGAGTATAGAGCTGGTCCACAGTTCCACGACCAGGACGAAAACCACACTGTGCCTCCTGAATCTGAGGTTCGACTATCCGGCGAAGCCTCCTCTCTAGTACACCTGAATAGACCTTACAGGGAAGGCTTAGTTAAGTTCAGTTTCAGTTTATTTCGAACATGCATACGAAACAGTGTAATGCATTGCATATTTCTCGTTGTTTCATTATAGCACGTCCAAAAAGGAGTAGGAAGAAGCTGAGCTTATTTACCCCTTTTCATACCATAGCAATTTTATCCTTGTTCTCTGTAACAGAACAGTGAACACAATAAATAATATACCATAGCAAGTAAACAAATATTAAATACTTAAATAATCTTTGTCGCAATAAAATAATAAAAAAAGGGTTCAAGATCATCATAATTTTTGTTCTGTGTACTTTGTGTAGTTTGAACAGTCTCTTAAAATGAATCATATTGGTGCTTCGTTTGATTCATTTGGTTAATCCATTCCATAATTTAATTCCACAAACAGATATGCTAAAGGTTTTAAGTGTTGAACGAGCATACAATTGTTTTAAATTAGATTTTCCTCTCAGGTTTAATTCCTCCTCTTTTTTCTTATATTTCCCTTATTGGACTTATGATCTTAAGTCAAATATATATATATATATATATATATATTTGTACACTATATACTGTACACTATATATATATTTTATATATATATACATATATATATTATATGTATATATATATATATATATATATATACATATATATATATATATATATATATATATATATATATATATGTATATATATATATATATATATATATATACATATATATATATACACATATATATATACATATCTCCCGGCTGGCCTGGGAATTCCTCGGGATCCCCCGAGAAGAGCCGGACGAAGTGGCTGGGGAGAGGGAAGTCTGGGCTTCCCTGCTTAGGCTGCTGCCCCCACGACCTGACTTCGAATGAGCGGAAGAAGATGGATGGACTTATGATCATTGATTACTACTTGAAAGAAATTACTGTACACTTTAATTAATTAAAGTGTACAGTAATTCCTCATTTCTCACTGATAATTGGCTCCCGGGTTGACTGTGGTCAATTAATTTCCGCAAAGTAGAATTGATTAATCATGAATCTAATATTTACATAGTTAGATCAGTGGTTCTCAAACTTCTTTCACCAAGTACCACCTCGGAACACACTTGGCTGTCCAAGTACCACCGTAATGACTAAACTTTAAAATACAGTAGCATAGTAAGCCTAAATAATCAATAAAAACAAGGCAGAAGTTGTATTTAACAAGTATATTTAATATTTTAGCCACTGCAACATTAAAACAGTAAAAAATTAAATAAAACACTGTTCTTAAATAATTAATCATTTATCCATCCATTTTCTACCGCTTATCCCTTTCGGGGTGGCGTGGGGATTAGGTGCTGGAACCTATCTCAGCTACAATCGGGCGGAAGGCGGTGAACTCCATGGACAAGTTGCCACCTCATCGGCCAACACAGATGGACAGACAACATTCACACACACATTCACACACTCGGGCCAATTTTAGTTTTGCCAATCAACCTATCCCCAGGTGCATGACTTTGGAAGAGGGAGGAAGCTGGAGTACCCGGAGGGAACACAAGCAGTCACGGGGAGAACATGCAAACTCCACACAGACCGATCCCAAGCGCAGGATCGAACCCAGGACCTTCGTATTGTGAGGCTTGACGTACTAACCCTGGTTCCTCCGTGCTGCCCCTATATGATAAATAATCAAATAAAAATATCCGTCCATCCATTTTACTACCGCTTATTCCCTTCAGGTTTGCAGGGGGTGCTGGAGCCTATCTCAGCTAAAATTAATTGCACATAAAAGTTAAAGTACCAGCAGATGGATCCCGATTACCGTAGCTCATGGTACAAGTACCATCCATCAATTTCCTACCGCTTATTCCCTTAGTGAGGCCATTAAATACATGTTTATCACCTTCTAAATATGTTTTTTTGTAATTATAATGAGAGCCCTCGAGACAGGAAATAACATCCATGTTGGTGCCTTTAGACTCCTTTAATCCAATATATGCTAAGCCATTCATTGGCCACACTACTGAAGAGCGTGCTCTGATTGGTTTGGTCTCATCTAGTGGCAAATACTATGTTAAAATGTATATTATTAGTTCATTTATCATGTTGATGCCTGAAAATGCTAAATTTAAGCCCAAAATAAACAATGTTTTTGTCTTAGATTTTCCTTTAAAATTAATTGTATAGTGAAGATGCAATCTTTGAAGTGCAATGTGGTGAGAGACTTGTATAATTGATGCTGACCTGATGATGGCAAGGCCAGAGAGATGTCCCATAGTGACAGAGTGGACCTCAAGTCCGTTTTAATAGGCTTCAGCATAAAACAACTTTTGTCTATGATGAACAAGGAGTTCATCATTAGGCACATGCAAAATCACTAATCTGTGCTTGCATCTTCGTTATGTACCCCCATTTACAAACCCCTCTTTTTTACAAACTTCCGTTTTACTAACTTTTAGACCGAGCCAAATATGCCTCTGTGTGTGAAACTTGTCTTATGTACGAATGTTTCATTCGTTCAATTTGTGTGCAGCTGGAAGCCTTAGGGCAGCCATTTGGGGAAATCATTTCCTGTGCAGGGCAGTATCACAGGAGCCTGCAATATTTCTATCGTGATATGAATTTTAGGCCATCCCAAATCCAACATTTATTGGTATTTCCTCAAAACAAGTTGTAATGTTGCGATGGTTCCGTAATTTTCGTCATAGTCCATCCATCCATCCATCCATCTTCTTCCGCTTATCCGAGGTCGGGTCGCGGGGGCAGCAGCCTAAGCAGGGAAGCCCAGATTCTCCTCTCCCCAGCAACTTCGTCCAGCTCTTCCGGGGGAATCCCGAGGTGTTCCCAGGCCAGCCGGCAGACATAGTCTTCCCAACGTGTCTTGGGTCTTCCCCGTGGCCTCCTACTGGTTGGACGTGCCCTAAACAACTCCCTAGGGAGGTGTTTGGGTGACATCCTGACCAGATGCCCGAACCACCTCATCTGGCTTCTCTCGATGTGGAGGAACAGCGGCTTTACTTTGAGCTCCTCCCGGTTGGGAGAGCTTCTCATCCTATCACTAAGGGAGAGCCCCGCTACCCGGCGGAGGAAACTAATTTCGGCCGCTTCTACCCGTGATTTTGTCCTTTTGGTCATGAAGCTCATGACCACAGGTGAGGATGGGAACGTAGATCAACCGGTAAATTGAAAGCTTTGCCTTCCGGCCCAGCTCCTTCTTCACCACAACGGATCGATACAGCGTCCGCAATACTGAAGACGCCGCACCGATGTGCCTTTCGATCTCATGATCCACTCTTCCCTCACTCGTGAACAAGACTCCTAGGTACTTGAACTCCTCCACTTCGGGCAGGGTCTCCTCCCCAACCCGGAGATGGCATTCCACCCTCTTTCGGGCGAGAACCGTGGACTCTGACTTGGAGGTGCTGATTCTCATTCCGGTCGCTTCACACTCGGCTGCGAACCGATCCAGCGAGAGCTGAAGATCCCCGCCAGATGAAGCCATCAGGACCACATCATTTACAAAAAGCAGAGACCTAATCCCGCAGCCACAAAACCGGAACCCCTTAACGCCGTGACTGCGCCTAGTAATTCTGTCCATAAAAGTTATGAACAGAATCGGTGACAAAGAACAGCCTTGGCGGAGTCCAACCCCCACTGTAAACGTGTCCGACTTACTGCCGGCAATGCGGACCAAGCTCTGACACTGATCGTACAGGGAGCAAACCGCCACAATCAGACAGTCCAGTACCCCATTCTCACTGAGCACTCTCCACAGGACTTCCCGAGGGACACGGTCGAATGCCTTCTCCAAGTACACAAAGCACATGTAGACTGGCTGGGCAAACTCCCATGCACCCTCAAGGACCCTGCAGAGAGTATAGAGCTGGTCCACAGTTCCACGACCAGGACGAAAACCACACTGTTCCTCCTGAATCCGAGGTTCGACTATCCGACGTAGCCTCCTCTCCAGTACACCTGAATAAACCCTACCGGCAAGGCTGAGGAGTGTGATCCCACGGTAGTTAGAACACACCCTCCGGTCCCCCCTCTTAAAGAGAGGGACCCCCACCAATCCAGAGGTACCGCCCCCGATGTCCACGCGATGCTGCAGAGTCTTGTCAACCAAGACAGCCCCACAGCATCCAGAGCCTTACTTAAGGATTACCACGGGATGATCAAGGGGATGGGTCAAATGCAGAGGACAAATTTCACCACACCTAGTGTGTGTGTGACAATCATTGGCACTTTAACTTTAACTATAAGGTGGCAGCTCAGAGAGGAGTTTCATCATAGTATAGCGTTTAATACAACTTCTTTACTAATGAAATGACTAAAATGTAATGGACAAATAAACACAAGTATTTTTATATTATAGGCATCAAAACAGAAAATAAGAAGGAATAACACTGGTGGCACAGAGAAGGGGCATGGCAGAGAGCATATACTGCTAATAGAAATGTCCACATATGAGCATCCATCAATCTGTGACATCACACCTTGCCTAATGTTAAAAAAAAAGACTGCTAAATCCCACCAACAGAGGCATCCAAAACTGCGTGCAAGCTCACACCCAAATGCATGAATCTTATGTGTTGACACTTTGGTATTGTTTAACATGATTGTCCAAAATTGGAACAACATTTATAAATCAGAAAAGAGGAACATGGTCCTTGGTCTCCTTTATTCAAGAAATAGGTTGGGCTGCTGGTATACCTGATGAATCCCGGCCAAAGATGTGCCAGGAACACATTTAATTTTCTTTTAATTGCATTCAATTTGTTATTTTGCACACAATAAATACTTTATAAAAAGGTAACTATATTATTAATTAATTAGTAAAAACTTATTCCCCATCAATGTGCTTTAGTAAATAACAGGCATCAAATTCAATTCACGTTTGATTAAAAAAGTATAAAAATTGTTTCACATCAATAAAAAGTAAAATAGATTTTAATGGGGCTGCAGGTTTTTTACAATGAATATTGTAACTTTTCCCGGTTTGTGTTTAAACAACATTCTTTTCTTTGACTAAAGGTGCCAACCATGGATCCGAATTTGTTCGGAGGGGCCCCGAGGTTCCTCACCCGTCCCAAGGCCTTTTCTGTGTGCATGGGCAAGGACACCACCCTGAGCTGCACCATCGTAGGCAGCCCCACACCGCTCATCACCTGGGAGAAGGAGAAGCTGAAGCTGACATCCGGGGGTCGCTTTAAGACCGTAGAGGATGGTGAAGTGTACCGTCTCACCATATATGACTTGGCGTTGGAAGACAGCGGCCAGTACCTGTGCAGGGCCAAAAACAGCATCGGGGAGGCCTATGCTGCTGTGACCCTAAAAGTGGCCCTTCCCACAGAGTTGGCTCCCAGGGCGCCCGTGTTCACAACCAAGGCCTCCTCAGCACGTGTAGGTTTAGGCGGTGATGCCGTTTTCCACTGCAAAGTTGTAGCCCACCCTGAAGCCAACTTTGACTGGGAGAAGGACGGACGCTATCTGGGCGAGTCCAACAGGGTCAAGATTGTGTCCGACAGCGACAGCAGTACCTTGAAGATTCAGAGCGTACGCAACCTGGACAGCGGCACCTATACATGTAGGGCCCAGAACACCTTGGGTCGGGCTCACGCCTCCGCTGCCCTCGTGGTAGACGCTCAGGACGCCCACCTGCTCTCCTCCGACAACCACACCTCCCTCCTCTCTCACCTCCAAAAGCGCAAAGAAGAAATGAAGAAGGACATCTCTGTTTTTCGCACAGAGGACACCACATCTTCCTTTTCCTCCGGCAAAATCAGTGACGGTTTGGAACACGAGGTGAGGTCGTCGGTCCTGGCAAAGCTGCCCAAGGGCGTGTTCACCCGCACGTGCACCGTCACTGAGGGCAAGCACGCCAAACTGAGCTGCTTTGTAACAGGTCACCCTAAGCCACACATCATTTGGAGGAAGGATGGGACTAACATCAGCGAGGGCCGCCGCCACGTCATATATGAAGACTACGCTGAGAACTTCATCCTTAAAATCCTATTCTGCAAGCAGAGCGACAACGGCTTCTACACTTGCAATGCCACTAATATGGCGGGACAGACCTACAGTGCTGTGCTGGTAACAGTAAAGGGTAAGTGCATTTTTTGCATACCTTTAAATGTCAGTACTTTGAACACTATCAGGGAACAACCATGTATATTATTTACATTTACAGTACAATTTTACTCTAGGAATTAATGGAATTCGAGTTAACCCGATGCATGGTCAATCATAAAACCTTTATAATTGTATAAGCAATTATGTTTTTCATTGAGATGTGTCATACAAGTGTAAAAATAATTTAGTCCATGCATAAACATCTAATTTTTAACTGTCACACATGTGTAAAAAGAAGATATCCACACAATTTCCCACTGGAAATGTCTCTGTTCCAAGGCCAAGCTGTGGCCATAAAACATTTAACTGTACAGGCAATGCTAGTGACATTTGGGCAATTTTAACTATTATTGATGTTTGCAAGTCATTTTTTAAAACCTAACTTTGATATAAATGGTGTCAGTTCCAGGGTCAAGCTGTCACCTTTATAAAACATTTTTTAATAACAATAATGATACAGAGGAGCTACTGTACATGATGTCTGTGTAGTGTGTGCATGGATCACTACGCTTAAGCCCTCATTTAAACGCTTAAAGGCGTGAACGGCTTTTCACAAGATGGCTGGTCTTCTGAGAGAAGGTGTAGGGTTGCATCTATTTTCTGCTGGCGACAAGAAGATCATAGTCGCCGTCACGTTGGCATTATGGTTAAGTGTAACGTCCCTTGAGGGAACGAGGCTATGGCATTGGCCGCAGCATGAACAAGTACTGTGTTGAACAGTGAATTTTTATTTGTTTTGACAGGAGAGCTTTGCCACTAGAGCACAGGGCACTGCTAATGGTAAAATAAACTGCTTTGGTTTGTATTTAAAACAAAATCATGCACAACATGAACTAAAGCAATTGGCAAATCTTTATCAAAACCAAATATCAAATTGTAACCATGTCTGTTCACAACCTGCGTATTTCGTTAAATTTGTTTTCTTTTTTTGTAGACAATGTATTTGCACACAAAAATAACTTAATAAAAAAATGCAATCTACAAAACCCAAAACGAGTGAAGTGGGCACATTGTGTAAATCGTAAATAAAAACAGAATACAATGATTTGTAAATCTTTTTCAACCTATATTCAATTGAATAGACTGCAAAAACAAGATACTTAACATTCAACCTGGAAAACTTTGTTATTTTTTGCAAATATTAGTTCATTGGAATTTGATGCTTGCAACATGTTTCAAAAAAGATGGCACAAGTGGTAAAAAAGACTGAGAAAGTTGAGGAATGCTCATTAAACACTTATTTGGAACATCCCACGGGTGAACAGGCTAATAGGGAACAGGTAGGTGCCATGATTGGGTATAAAAGCAGCTTCCATGAAATGCTAAGTCATTCACAAACAAGTCTAGTGCGAGGGTCACTACTTTAGGGAACAAATGCGTGAGCACATTTTTGAACAGTTTAAAAACAACATTTATCAATGAGCTATTTCAAGGAATTTAGGGATTTCACTATCTACGGTCTGTAATATCATCAAACGGTTCAGAGAATCTGGACAAATTACTGCATGTAAGCGATGTTATAACGGAACTTCGATCCCTCAGGCGGATCTGCATCAAAAAGCGACATCAGTGTGCAAAGGATATCACCACATGGGTTCGGTAACACTTCAGAAAACCACTGTCAATAACTACAGTTTGTCGCTACATCTGTAAGCACAAGTTAAAACTCTACTATGTAAAGCAAAAGCCATTAATCAACAACACCCAGAAATGCCGCCGGCTTTGCTGAGCCCGAGCTCATCTAAGATGGCCAGATGCAAAGTGCAAAAGTGTTCTGTGGTCTGACGAGTCCTCCGGAACAAAGAGGAAAAGAACCATCAGGATTGTTCTTGGTGCAAAGTTCAAAAGCCAGCATCTGGGATGGTATGGGGGTGTATTAATGCCCAAGGCATGGGTAATTTACACGTCCGTGAAGCCACCATTAATGCTGAAAGGGACATACAGGTTTTGGAGCTACATATGTTGCCATCAGAGAAACATTGTCATATTATTTCAGCAAGACAATGCCAAGCCACGTGTTACAACAGCCTGGCTTCATAGTAAAAGAGTGTGGGTACTAGACTGGCCTGCATGTAGTCGAGACCCGTTTCCCATTGAAAATGCGTGGCGCAATATGAAGCATAAAATACCACAATGGAGACCCCGGACTGTTGAACAACTCAAGCTGTACATCAAGCAAGAATGGGAAAGAATTCCACTTGAAAAGCTTAAAAAATTGGTCTCCTCAGTCCCCAAACGAGTGTTGTTAAAAGGAAAGGCCATGTAACACAGTGGTAAAAATGCCCGTCCCAACTGTTTTGCAATGTGTTGCTGCCATTAAATTTTAAGTTAATGATTATTTGCAAAAATAAATTAAGTTTCTTGTTTGAACATTAAATATCTTGTCTTTGCACTCTATTCAATTGAATATGATTTGAAAAGGATTTGCAAATCATTGTAGACTGTTTTTATTTACGATTTACACAATGAGCCAACTTCACTGGTTTTGGGTTTTGTTAATACTGTAAGTAATTAAAACATATTTCTAGAGATTTCCGATAATAGCTTTTTTGCCGATATTCCGATATTGTCCAACTCTTAATTACCGATTCCAATATCAACCGATATCGATATATACAGTCGTGGAATTAACACATTATTATGCCTAATTTTGTTGTGATGCCCTGCAGGATACATTAAACAATGTAGCAAGGTTTTCCAAAATAAATCAACTGAAGTTATGGAAGAAATGCCAACATGGCACTGCCATATTTATTATTGCAGGCAAAAAGAGCATTATTTTTTTTAACATGCCTCAAAACAGCAGCTTGGAATTTGAGACCTGCTCTCCCTGAGAGAGCATGGGGAGGTTGAGGTGGTGGGGCGCAGGGTTGAGGTGGGGGAGGAGGGGTTAGGGGGTAGCGGGGGCGTGTATATTGTAGTGTCCCGGAAGAGTCAGTGTTGCAAAGGGTTCTGGGTATTTGTTCTGTTGTGTTTATGTTGTGTTACTGTGCGGATGTTCTCCCAAAATGTGTTTGTCATTCTTGTTTGGTGTGGGTTCACAGTGTGGCGTATATTTGTAACAGTGTTGAAGTTGTTTATATGGCCACCCTCAGTGTGACCTGTATGGCTGTTGACCAAGTATGCTTTGCATTCACTTGTGTGTGTGAAAAGCTGTAGATATTATGTGACTAGGCAGGCACGCAAAGGCAGTGCCTTTAAGGTTTATTGGCGCGCTCTACTTCTCCCTACATTCGTTTACACAGCGGCGTTACCAATACCGATAATTTACAATTGTACATTTTAAAGCATTTATTGGCCGATAATATCGACAGTCCGATATTATCGGACATCTCTACATATTGCTGTAGTCTGGTCTGCTCGAGACAAACGCTTATACTTTTATACATTACTGCTTTGATTTTGACAATATTTTTAGGTGGTAGAAAGCTGCTATAGTTATTGACTTAATAAGACTGTCAAAGCTAGTTTGAGTCCATTACTCGACCAAACATTTTAATTTAATTATTGATTTTTAGAGAAAGGCTCCCAAAGTGACTGATAACACGTGTTTTGCTTCTTTGGGCCCAAAAAAAAAGATTTCAGTTTTGTCTGAGTTTAGCTGAAGAAAATTGTTTGCGTCTACACGCTGATCAGTTTGATGCAGTGAAAAAATCTACAGGCCAAAGTTTACCTGACGTCAGTTACACTTCAGTGTCATCTGCATAGTTGCATTCGGACACATTATAGCTGCGCATGAGCTCTCCAAATGGCAGAATGTACAAATTGAGCAAAGAGGGATCAAGAATTGACCCCTTAGAAACCTCACAGGTCATAGCCATTTGGTCTGAGGCAGGGTTATCAATTCCAACAACGTATGTCCTGTGGTCGAGATAGGATTTGAACCACTTATGTTAAAAGTTAAAGTTAAAGTACCACTGATATTCAAACACACACTAGGTGTGGTGAAATTACTCTCTGCATTCAACCCATCACTTTGTTCCACCCCCTGGGAGGTGAGGGGAACAGTGAGCAGCAGCGGTGGCCACGCCCAGTAATCATTTTGATGATTTAACTCCCAATTCCAGCCCTCCGGAGTGCCAAGCAGGGAGGTAATGGTCCCATTTTTATAGTCTTTGGTATGACTCGGTTTGAACTCACAACCTACCGATCTTAGGGCAGACACTCTAACCACAAGGCCACTGAGCAAGAGGAGTACTAGACATTCCCAACTAATTTTCTACCCAAATAAGGTAGCATAGTCTACTGTGTCAATGGTAGCGCTCAAGTCCAGCAAAACCAAGATTGAGACTCTGCTTATGTCTCTGTTTGTGTAAATATCTTTTGTCTTCTTGAGCCATGCTGTATCAGTGCTGTGGTGTAAAAACAGTAAAACAAATTCAAGATTAAATAAGAAATAATACATAACAAAGAGTAAATACAAGAACAAGAATACATGCATATTGCAAAGGCTGACTACCTGTGTTCTGCAGATGATCATTATGTGGACTGTACTTCTTGGATCAGTTAAATAAAAAGAAAACATGTATGCCATATTATACCTTTAACGTTTGATCTCCCTTTATTATATTAGAGCCAAATCTGCCGTTCAGGAGGAAGCTTCAAGATGTGGAGGTCCAAGAGAAAACGTCGGCTACGCTGATGTGCGAGGTGCCGGTCATTAGCAACATGACCAACTGGTTCATGGAGGAGACACGTCTGGAGCAAAACGGCAAGTATCGCATGGATGAACAAGGCACCCTGCGCCGTCTCACCATACACAACGTGACCACCAACGACGACGGCGTGTACATCTGTGAGATGAAGGAGGGCAGCCGCACTGTGGCCGAGCTCACCGTTCTGGGTAGGATTTTAGTTTTTTTCCCTTAAATTTCAGTATATTCCCTACATTATTAAATATCATATCCAATGTCTCAGGCAACATTACCAAGAAGCTTCCTCGGAGGACAGTGGTTCCCGTTAGCGACACTGTAATCTTCTGTGTGGAGCTGGAGCGTTCCTGCCCTGATGTCTACTGGACCCGCAATGGCGAAAAACTTAAGGAGGATTCACGTATTTCCATCGCTTGCCTGCTCAGACAGTACACCCTCACCATTAGAGAGTGTCAGGCGGAAGACTCAGGAGAAGTGGCATTTGTGGCTGGAGACTGCAAGACGTCCACTCGATTCTCTGTCACTGGTAATTGGGCTTTGCTGGTCCCTGTTTCATTATTTATCCTTTACTACCGGTTTCATGATTTGTCCTAATGTTAGGAGCTACAGTATTAATGATTTATTTTTTGTGTTCGAAGCCAATTAATTTCAGTTTTATGATTTCTCTTTGTGTTCAAAAATATTTAGTCCCGGTTTCATTATCTGTCTTTTGTTTGAAGCTATCTAGTCCTGGTTTCATGAATTTGTAATTGGAATGTTCTAATCAAGTAGACAAACAAAATTGTCTCTATTAGATGTATTAAAAAAGCTTGAGAAGTTCAAAAGGCACAGGTCGCATTCGTAGCAAGTATGGAAGGAATATGCGCTGAAGAAGGAGTGCTTTGCTCTTCTTATATTGAATACTGGATGGAAATGGGGTAGCAAGCGCAGTTTGGAAGGGGAAGAGAGGATATGGCACAACAACAGCGGATGCAGACATTTTAGAAAATGGTGCACTGTTAACTGGAATGACTTTCAAAATGAGCAATAAGATGGGTACTCTCACAGTGAGTCAAGCGGACAAGGTCATTCTCTGGTCAAAATGTGCTTTTCACCGTAATACTGCAGTTTATACAAAGGCACAAAAATGTTTTCCATTACATATTGTTTCATGTTCAAAGCTAATGTGTCCCTGTTTCTTGATGTCTCTTTGAATTCAACGCTATTTAGTCTCTGTTTTTTTATTTGTCTTTGTTTTTAAAGCCATAGAATCCCTGTTTCTTGATTTTTCTTTGTGTTCGAAAATATTGAATCCTCTTTTCATGATTTCTCTTGTTTGAAGCTATTGAGTCCAGTTTTATGATCACTTTTGATGTTTAACGCTAATGAGTCCCTGTTTCTTGATCTTTGTTTTCAAAGCTTATGAGTCTTTGTTTCTTGATTTCTCTTTGTAATCAAAGCTAATGACTTCATGTGTCTTGATTTCTCTTGGTGTTCAAAGATAATGAGGCTCTGTTTCTTGATTTATCTTCGCTTTCAAAGCTACCGAATGTTTGTTCCTAATTTGTATTTGTGTTCAAAGCTAGTTAGTTTTCCTGCCTGTGTCTTGATTTTGCTTCGTGTTCAAAGCTAATCAGCCCATTTCTTGATTTCGCTTTGTGTTCAAAGCTATTTAGTCCTTTTTTCTTGATATATTTTTGTGTTCAAAGCTATTTAGCCCATTTCTTGATTTGTCTTCACCTTTTTCGTTGTTTAGTTCTGTTCAAAGATATTCATATTTAAGCGATTAAGCCCGTTACATGATTTATATTCATGTTCAGATTTATTTAGTCCGTGTTTCTTGATGTTTTCTTTGCGTTCAAAACTAATTAATACCTGCTTATTGATTTCTCTTCACATTTGCATCTATTCAAGACCTGTGTATCTTCATTTCTCTTCACAAAATAGCTAGTTGAGACTTGTTTTTTATTTCTGTTCAATCTTTTCTTATCCACAAATATTTAGTCCCTTTGTCTGGAGTTCTCGTCACATTCATAGCTATTTAGTCCTTGTTTATTGATTTCTCTTCTAATTTACAGCCATTCCGGACCTGTTTCTTGATTTCTCTTCAAGTTTATAGCTATTTAAGACCTGTTTTTGGAGTTCTCATCACATTTACGGTTATTTAAGACCTGTTTCTGGATTTTACTTTGCATTTACAGCTATTTAGTCCCCTTTTATTTATCTTTCTTGACATCCACAGATATGTATGACCTGTTTTTAGTTTCCTCTAAGCATTCACAGCTATTTTTTTCCTTATTTATTGATTTCACTTCACATTTACCTCTATTTAGTCCTCGGTCCGTTGATTTTTACACATTCATAGCTATTGGGTAGTCGCTGTTTCTAATTTTCTTTGTATCCACAGCAAAGTGCAGTCAGGTCTCTAGGTTTCCCTTCTGCTCATGAAAATGCTCTCACTTAATAAAAAAAACAACAACATTATATATATATATATATATATATATATATATATATATATATATATATACATATATACATATATATATACACACACATATATATACACACACATATATATACACACACATACATAGTTGATTGTTTAGGTACATATTACATGGAGTGTCTCCTATTGATTAAGTATCTTCTCTAATTCCCCCAGCGGCAAGGAAGCATCCTCCCGAGCCCCCAGTTGATGCCTTGGTGCAGAACAAGACTGACTCATCCATCACCCTTCAATGGTCTCCTCCTGACAGTGACCGCCCTGTACCAATCAAGGGCTACGTCGTAGAGAGGAGAAAAGTTGGAACTCAGACCTGGCAGAGATGCAATGCCGGAGAAACGATTTTGTCCACAGAGATCATGATCTCTAACTTCATAGAGGAAGCCACTTACCAATTCCGCATCTCTGCGACCAACGACTTTGGTCAGAGTCCCTACCTTGAAGTGCCTGGAAGCTTCTACCTGGGTATGAGTGATAGCTCTCTGATCATGACAAGGTAATGGTGTTGAAAGCCACTAAGCTGTTGTGTTGTGCTTTAGAGCCCACTGCAGAAATCATGAAAGGCCTCGTGAGTAGCACTGCAGTGTCTGGCGAGGAGTTCTCCATCTCAGTGGAGCTGTCGGCCGTTTGCTCAGGCTTCTGGTCTCTCAGCGGGCGTCTCTTGCGCAGTGGAGGCGACTACCTCATAACACGCTCCAAGAACTTGCACACTCTGCTCATACGGAACGTGACTCAGGACATGAACGGTTCAGAAATCAAGTTTGTGGGCGGAGGCTCGCAGAGCAGTTGTATCTTAGCTGTAAAAGGTATGCACTAATTTAAAAAGTAAAAATAATATGAATATGAAAATTTAAAGTAATACCTTCTTCTTTTACATGTGTGTTGTAGCCCCCACTGTCATGTTTGTTAATAAGTCAAATCAGCTAGAGGTGGTGACCTGCAGCGCCCAAGCTACAGCTCAGATGACGACTGAGGTGTCGGATTACGATGCACAGGTTTGGGATAGTAATTAACATTACTGTAGCCAAGTGCTTCTTAAATACTTTCTGTTACGCCCCCCCACCCCCCCACCAGGAAGAAGAAAACATTTGGCGCCCCCTCACACACACACACTCTCTGCTGTATCGTTTGTCTAAAAAAGCTTCTATATTGCATCCTTATTGACATTGAATAAAACAAATTAGGACAAAATAAATATGCATCATTTACAACAAAGAATAAGTTTAATATACTTTTTCAATTCTTTAACAGAAAATATTTATGTGCTTCAAATTTCCTGAAATAAAAAAATTAATAAAATCCTTATTTTAACTTCAAACATATTTTTACTGATTTGGGCCATTTGGTTCTGAAAAATACAAATGATTAAACTCAATAAATAACTAGATGAGGAAATTCCTAAAGGAATTGTGTGTAAATGGTCCAATGCTGAAGTTGAACTGAAATCCTGGAATTTCTTTTAGAATTGTTGAAGTCGAGCACACAATTCCCAAATAGGCTGAATATTTTGAAGTTGGAACAGCTTGTTTGAATCAGATGAAAAATGTGGTAGTTGTGGAACTTTAAAGAATGTCCCATTGATTTCATTTGGAATGTACAAAAAATGTTGGAATTTTGGAAAAAGTAGGATTTTTTTAAAAAATGGCAAAACACTTGAATGGTCTGAATGAGTTGAAATGTTTAGTGTTGGAATTTTTCAATTCGTTCGAGAAATGTTGAAGTAATAACACGTTGAATTGAGAAATTGTATTATTGAATTCCTGGAATTTCTGGAAAACCGGAAATTTTTCCAGTTAAAAAAAACACTTTTGTTTTTTTGACCTGATTAAGAGGAATGTTTTGCCGATGGAACTGTTTAAATGGGTTGAGAAATGTGATAGGAGTAGTTGCCAGAAAAAAGGGTGGAAATATTCTTTGGAAACTAGGAATTCTGGAAAAAATTTTAAATTTTTTGGAACTTGGAAAAAAGGTAGTTAAAATTTCCAGGATGGTGGAAGGTGTTGAAGATGGAATGGTTTGAATCAGTTGAAAAATGTGGAAATGTTTGAAGTTTGAAAAATGGCCAATTCCTTTTGAATGGGAAAAAATTTCCCGGGAAACCTGGAATTCTGGGAAATCTGGGAATTTAGGGAATTTGTCAAGGAAAAGCCGGTAATTCTCGAATGGGCTGAACAGTTTGAAGTTGGAACAGTTTGTATCGGTTGAAAAATGTGGAACGTAGAGAGCGCCAATATCTGGAGAAGAAGAAGAAGTTGAAGAAGTTTAAAAGATGGATTCATTTTGGTGTAGGAAACCATATGGGTGAATGCTTTTGAACATTCTCACAATAATAAATTAAATTTGATCAACAACATTAACACAATATATAAAATATTTTAATGTACAAAATAAAAAATAAATTGAATATTTTGAGCTGATATTTTTCATCAAAATGAAGATGTCAGGATTAATGGCTACAGTGAGCACATTTTTTTTAGTGCAAAGCTTTTCGAAGCAGGATTTCAAGCATAGTAATGCATGATACAGATAAAGCAGGGCCACACACAGCCACACTATTTGAGAAGCACTGCTGTAACCTAACCTGTGCAGCTATGTAATTTCCTAAAAAAAAAATAATTAATAAATATTACATGTATTTTTTTATTACTTTTTGGTATATTTGAACATAATTATATATTTTTTAAATTGTATTTTAGATAACAGAAGTTTATTTGTTTTCTTTTGTAATTCTACACACAGGTTATTTGGATGAGAAATGGCCGAGAGGTAAAATTGGGCAAGAAGTATGAAAGCGTGATCATGGACCGCAGGAGGATCCTCATTGTCCACAACGTTACAGATGACGATGTGGGCATATATGAGTGTGTTTGCGCCGACGACAGAATGTCCATGCAGCTTGCTCTTAAAGGTACACCACACTCAGAGCTGCATCATAAAATGCTTTGCCTAATACAAATACTGTACATATCCATTCTTTCTAGATGAACCCCCAAAGTTTCTGAACAAGCCGAGAGGTCCCATGGGCCTGTTATCCTCCTTGAAAGGAGATCTTGACCTGAGCTGTGAAGTTTGTCCGGCCAACACGACAGTGGTGTGGAAAAAAGACCTGGTGGAGATCACTGAGGACCAAAGAACGAGCATAATCTCCAAAGGAACCCTAAGGAAACTCATCATCAAGAATGCCAAAAAAAGCGACCAAGGTCAATACACTTGTGAGACAGGCGCCGACAAATTCACATTCCAGGTGAAGATTAAAGGTAAGTCTCTTGTTTGTTTTTTTACCCACTTCATATGCAGAGTTACTTGTAGTTTGGTAACCCTGTCTAGTCTGTACCAAAAAATAAAAAAGTATATATACTTGGTGCATACTTTATTTTTTATCATGGGACTTAAAGGGGCACATTATCACAATTTCTGAAGGGTTGAAATCTATAAAAATCAGTTCCGAGTGATTTATTTTATTTTTCGAAGTTTTTCTCAAAATTTTACCCATCATGCGATATCCCAAAAACGGCTTCAAAGTGCCTGGTTTTCACGATCGGTATATCCACCCGTCCATTATCCTGTGACGTCACAGCGTGAAACCACCATAAACAAACATGGCGGATAGCACAGAAAGGTATGGCGATAGTAGCTCGGATTCAGACTCGGATTTCAGCGGCGTAAGCGATTCAACAGATTACGCATGTATGGAAACTGATGGTTGGAGTGTGGAGGCAGGTAGCGAAAACAAAATTGAAGAAGAAACTCAAGTTATTAAGCCATATCACGACAGACAGCGGCACGGGATGAAGCGAGGACAAATTCGGCGATTGCCTTCTAACCAACGATTGGTATGTGTTTGTTTGCCGTTAAATGTGGGTTGAGGGAAAGGCTGGATCCAAATAAAGCTACAAATGAGGCATAATGATGCAATATGTACATACAGCTAGCCTAAATAGCATGTTAGAATCGATTAGCTTGCAGTCATGCCGTGACCAAATATGTCTGATTAGCACGCTCCACATAAGTCAATAACATCAACAAAACTCACCTTTGTGCATTCATGCACAACGTTATAAGTTTGGTGGACAAAATGAGACAGAAAAAGAAGTGTCATAAATCACGTCTTAGCCAAGACATCCAGGGGGTTTACCTCGCTCATTTGCGGGAACAGACTGCCATCGTCCCTGAATAGCTCACACACTCAGGCAGAGTCAGTGGTGGTCTATTTTCCAATATTGCAGATTTCTTTGACTTTATTGTTGGAAATGCATCTGCTTTGAGTGTCGCAGGATATCCACACATTCTTGCCATCTCTGTTGTAGCATAGCTGTCGTCGGTAAAGTGTGCAGAACAAACGAGGGACTTTTGCATCTTTTGGCCACTGGTGCAACTTGAATCCGTCTCTGTTCGTGTTTTTACACCCTCCGACAACACACCGACGAGGCATGACGTCTCCAAGGTACAGGAAAACAGTCGAAAAAACGAAAAATGACAGAGGTGATTTGACTTGGTGCGTGTAATAAGATTGAGAAAATGGCGGATTGCTTCATGTTGTGACGTCACGGGTGAAAGGTCATCGCTCCGACAGGCTATCAATTGAAAGTCGTTTAAATCGCCAAATTCACCCTTTTAGAGTTCGGAACTCGGTTAAAAAAAGATATGGTCTTTTTTCTGCAACATCAAGATATATATTCACTCATACATAGGTCTGGTGATAATGTTCCCCTTTAAGCAAAGAAGATAAAGATAAACTAAGGACTCGATTAGGCATCTTTCTGCCATAATGTGAGACATAACTCAAATATTCTAAACCACATTTAGATTACTGGGCTGAATATGTTGATTATTTCTATTTTCTGCAAAATTCACCGGCATACATTTCACAAAAAGTTTTAAAAATATACTTTTAAGGGAGCGAGAAAGCAGAGCAGAGATATGGCTCTTTCTAGCACTTTCTCTTACTCTCGCTTTTGTCATTTCTGCAGGCTTTTTGCCAGAATTTGAATAGTTGTTTGTATGGATGTTTCGATTAGTGGTACAATGATTAACCTCGGTAAAATCCACAAAAGTTTGTATTAGGGTTAAAATATTTAATTAACGTAACACCATGATTGATTACGGCCCTTTGATAAACTCACGGTGATCTTGCTCGTTTCGTGGACAAGCAGCTAGCACGCTAATTGCTGGATCGCTTAGCTAACATTAATTCAAAACACAATACAGTCTTTCCCCATTATAAATGTCATACCTCAATCTAAACTTGTACAGTATAAACACATTGCTGTCTGAGCAGCGACGATAGTTAATTATGCACATGGAACCTACAGACTGTGCGCTCTTAGGAGAAAGGAGTAGATGTGAAAATCCATACACAATGTCTACAATAGGGAGTGAACCGGAAGTGAAGCGCGCAACCCTCGTTTTGCCCTCATTGTTCAGAAACACTCAGAAATGTTAACCAATTCAAATGGAAGAAGCTAAACATATTGAACAACAATGCTGACAGCCCATCAGTTGTTTTTATATTTACTTCTCTCTAAACGTGTATTAATCAGACTTGATCATTTCCTGTTAATAGCTGCTTGCTTCGTGCTCTATTTACACTTCTTAAAGTTTACCAAGCACTTATCTATTGATGTTGTGTAAAATGAGCTTGGCAGTTGGCTTCTGGCTTGCTCTTGGTATGTAACATGTTTTGCCTCGTCCTCCAGTAATAATAATACTTGATAATGATGCTAAGATAATAAGACATGTAGTTTATATTCCGTAATGGATGTGATTATTATTCATGTAGGGGAGCGTCTCCATACTGTGTAAGGTGACACATAATTAGCTGTTCGGCCGTTATCAGCAGCGGGACTAAAAATAAACACAGTGTCAGCCAGAGCGGTTCAACATTTGGGATCGGCATTAAAAGCCGGCAAAGGCGATCCGGTCTCTTGGCCCGCTTGTTTGGTACATCAGTGTTTGGACGACTGCCTTCACACTTCCATAGGAACACTCTAACCCCAACCAAACATGGCAAGTGACAGGAAACATTCTCTCCTTGTTAGAAACTCAAGCCCCGCCCGCTTTCTCCAACAAGGAGTCAGTGCAAAAGGAACTAAAGGCTGTTCTCTCCCAAAAAGCCACCCTTAGTTGCACAATGTCTGACAGCAAGACAGAAGTGAAATGGTACAAAGACAGCAAGTTGCTCACGTCCAGCCGGACGATCTACTCTGAAGTCAATGGCAGTACTCGTCTGTTAGTGATTGAAAAAGTGGAGAGGAGTGATGCTGGAGAGTACACCTGCGAAGCTGGAGGAGAGAAGCTGGTGTTTAAATTAATGGTGCATGGTAGGTATGAAATGTTTTCTAAAGGGTGAGCTACTACACTTTTGACCTGTAACTTATTTCAGATGATCAGTCGCCCTTCTTCAACAAGGAATCGGTCCATAGAGAAGTGAGTGCCTCTCTCTCCCAGAGAGCCACTTTAAGCTGTGAAGTATCTGACTCAAACAAGGAGGTTAAATGGTACAAAGATGGAAAGCTGCTCTCCTCTGGCAAGAAAATACACGCAGAGTCAAAGGGCCAGAGTCGCCAGCTAGTGATTGAGAGTGTTGAGCAGAAAGATGCCGGGGAGTACATCTGTGAGGCTGGGTCAGAGAAGCTAGCTTTTAAAATCCATGTGACTGGTAAGATGTATTAAGGTAATTAAACTGGGTGATTCACTCCTGATTTTCTTTCCTCTAAACGCCATCAGAGCCTCCGTCAGCCTTCTTCAACAAAGGAGAGAAAGCCACGCTGAGCTGCGAGTTGGCTGATTCCAAGACCGAGGGGAAATGGTACAAAGATGGGAAGCTGCTTGTCATGGGCAAGACACTGCATACAGAGGTGAAAGGCAAGACTCGTACGCTGGTGATTGACAGTGTGGAGAAAAAGGACGCTGGGGAATACATCTGTGAGACTGGAGCTGAGAAACTGATCTTTAAACTCCATGTGACAGGTAGGACAAGGGGCAAAGTAGGAGGAAATGCTTTCGCCATTACATACAGTACATGATAAAAGTTTGGACACACCTTCTCATTCAATGCGTTTTCTTTATTTTCATGACTATTTTCTGTAGATTGTCACTGAAGGCATGAAAACTATGAATAAACACATGTGGAGTTATGTCCTCAACAAAAAAAGGTGAAATAACTGAAAACCCATCCATCCATCCATTTTCTACCGCGTATTTCCTTTTTGGGGTCGCGGGGGGCGCTGGCGCCTATCTCAGCTACAATCGGGCGGAAGGCGGGGTACACCCTGGACAATTCGTCACCTCATCGCAGGGCCAAATAACTGAAAACATGTTTTATATTCTTGTTTCTTCAAAATAGTCACCCTTTGCTCTGATTACTGCTTTGCACACTCTTGGCATTCTCTCAATAAGCTTCAAGAAGTAGTCACCTGAAATGGTTTTCACTTCACAGGTGGGCTTGAAGTTCATCGAGAGAATGCCAAGAGTGTGCAAAGCTGCAATAAGAGCAAAGGGTGGCTATCGTGAAGAAACTAGAATTTAAAACATGTTTTCAGTTATTTCACCATTTTTTGTTAAGTACATAACTTCACGTGTTCATTCGTTTTGATGCCTTCAGTGACAATCAACAATGTAAATTGTCATAAAAAAAAAAGAAAATGCATAAATGAGAAGGTGTGTCCAAACGTTTGGCCTGTACTGTGTGTATATATATATATATATATATATATATATATATATATATATATATATATATATATATATATATATATATATATACATATATATATATATATATATGTATGTATGTATGTATGTATGTGCATATATATATATGTATATATATATGTGTATATATATATACATATATATATATATATATATATATATATATATATATATATATATATATGAGTTAATGCTATGTCTTGATATATCGCTAACATATTCGCTGCTAACATTAGCCGTGGCTGCAGCAAAACTATGTGGTTGAACAAGCAAAGTACTTCTTATAAAGAATTATTATCACTCTACTTTTGTCAATGGTGCGGTCGGGGCATTTTTGAAAATTACATTTTACATTTATTGGACAAACCACTCAGAAGAGTCTCGCTGCTGAGAAGAAACGAGAAGCTGAGCGCCAGACACTCTGATACCCACCAATCCTCACTTTACCCACCCAACTACGTGATGACCGCCAAATAATGAGCACTTAGGGGTGTGACTTACCATTGTTTAACTCCCCCAACAAGTCAAGCACAAAAAAGGAAACTTGTGGAGTTGCAGGCATAATATAGGGATTAAAAAATAGATTAATTTAATTAACAAACACAGCGCACTAGATATGGCTGTAATTAATTGATTGCAAATGATGCAAAAACAATTTTCACCCCAAGTTTTTAATTTGTCTGTAAACATGCTAAATGTGAATCAATAATGCCACTGCTGGTGCAGACAAGTAGTGAACTCACACTTCTTTCAATACACAGTACATCAACAGTCAATCAGTTCCACATTATAGCAAATTCTTAGCAATTAAATAATTGACCAATGGATTATTATGCCCATACCTATTTACACTAACGGCTATTTTGGGATTTGCCATATCTGACTTGATGCTCTGTCATCCGGGAGGAGCTCAAAGTAAAGCCGCTGGTCCTCCTTATCGAAAGAAGCCAGATGAGGTGGTTTGGGCATCTGGTCAGGATGCCACCCGAACGCCTCCCTAGGGAGGTGTTTAGGCCACGTCCAACCGGTAGGAGGCCACGGGGAAGACCCAGGACACGTTGGGAAGACTATGTCTCCCGGCTGGCCTGGGAACGCCTCGGGATTCCCTGGGAAGAGCTAGACGTAGTGGCTGGGGAGAGGGAAGTCTGGGCTTCCCTGCTTAGGCTGCTGCCCCCGCGACCCAACCTCGGATAAGCGGAAGATGATGGATGGATGGATGGATGGATGGCATATCTGACTGGTTTTAGCCATGCAAAGGACATCCATTCAACAAATAAGGCACCCAGTTTAATGTAACTCTTCAATATTATATTCGCAGATCTTCCAAGTAGCAAAGCAGCCTTCTCTAATACTGACTCACATCAGAGAGAGGTGATAGCCTCCCTGTCCCAGAAAGCGCTCCTTACCTGTGAAGTGTCCGACATCAACACAGAAGTGAAATGGTACAAGGATGGCAAAGTTTTGGCCTCCAGTAAGAGTATACGTGCAGAGTCCAAGGGCCAGAGTCGCCAGCTGGTCTTTGACAGCGTGGAGAAGAAGGATGCTGGGGAGTACATCTGCGAGGCTGGAAGTGAGAAGCTGATGTTCAGGATACAAGTGGCCGGTACAATATAGTGGTCTTTAACACAAAGAATAAAAAACTGTGACAATGCTGAAGATCTCAACAACGTGGTTAACTTTCTCCTTAATACTACAGCCGTTCAGCCCAAGTCGGCCTTCTCCAACAAGGAGTCCATCCAGAAAGAGGTGAAAGCTCTTGTCTCTCAGAAAGCTACCCTGACCTGTGAGGTGGCGGAGTCCAAGACCGAGGTAAAATGGTACAAGGATGGCAAGCTGCTGTCTTTGAGCAAGACTTTACGCATGGAGTCGAAGGGCAAGAGTCGACACCTTGTGATCGACAGTTTGGTGAAGGAGGATGCTGGAGAATACACCTGTGTGGTTGGAACTGAGAAGCTGACATTCAAGATACAAGTGGCAGGTAACAGATATCCATCTCACTATTTTAGCTTTAGGAAAACACACAATTATTTGACGTTTATCGCTTACAATGGCCATTCTTTAAATTTGCTCTGCAGATGCCCTGGCTCGTACCCTATAGGGGAATTATTTTTATTATCCCCATCTGTTTTATGATTTTAATGGTCTTTATAAGCCCTTCACATAGTTTTCCCACACACTTATGAACACTTCCTATGCTCTTTAAACACTTCATACATTCTAAAACTTAGTTTTTACATGAAAATGATATAAAATCAATACCCAATGGTATTTTAAAAGCTGCAGTAAAGGAACCGCGATGTAACAAGGGAACACACCTATTGACCCATATATACCACGACCCCTATATTTCAAGATTTAAAAAAATACATGTATATATATATATATATATATATATCTTTTTTTCTCATCATATTTTCACTGTCAATGGAAAAAAAAAACTACTGGTTGTAGATTGCAATAAAAACAAATTTTATTACTTAGCTGCAAAGCATTTTTTTTCTTCACTGATTACCAATTTTCTTAAATTTTGCATCGTAAGTCCTCTGTTGTTCAATTCAATTCAATGTTTTTTTTTATTTGGGCATCAGTACACTTCAAGTGCATAGTAGATAAATAAATAAAAGTATGGGTTTACATTTCCTGACCAAAAAGGTTTGGCTGAAGGTAAACGCTTATATTGCCTACCCTTTCCACATTAACTTTGTACATGTCAAATAAATAAAACAAAATAAAAAAATAAAACGGGCTTCACCGTGGCAGAGGGGTTAGTGCGTCTGCCTCACAATACGAAGGTCCTGCAGTCCTGGGTTCAAATCCAGCCTCGGGATCTTTCTGTGTGGAGTTTGTATGTTCTCCCCGTGAATGCGTGGGTTCCCTCCGGGTACTCCGGCTTCCTCCCACTTCCAAAAACATGCACCTGGGGATAGGTTGATTGGCAACACTAAATTGGCCCTAGTGTGTGAATGTGAGTGTGAATGTTGTCTGTCTATCTGTGTTGGCCCTGCGATGAGGTGGCGACTTGTCCAGGGTGTACCCCGCCTTCCGCCCGATTGTAGCTGAGATAGGCGCCAGCGCCCCCCGCGACCCCGAAAGGGAATAAGCGGTAGAAAATGGATGGATGGAAAAAAATAAAACAAGAAACAGATCTTGAGATAAAAAACACAAGAAAGGACTCTACAGTCTCTGCCAAACCATACTACCTGTTTAAAACATGCTGTTAGACACTTTCCCCTCATTTTTGTGATTGACAGGAAGAAAATATTTTTTTCCTTTTGGGAGAAATTGTTGTCATTCGCTAGGGTGTATAAATCTCTAAACCTCGAACAAAGGACGACCTGATTTTTCATACTCTTTTTCAGGGGGAAAATACCGTCCTATATGCCTCTTTTTTCACCTGTTAACTCCAAATATGTCCCTTTCTTTAGCTGAACCTGCCAAGTTTGAGAAAAAGGCTGTCAAGGACACATCATTTATTATTCAAGCGAGTGAAAACATTGTTTTGACCTGCGAGCTGACAGCTGAGAGCAGCGTGAAGTGGTTTAAAGACGGCGTGGAGCTTAAAGAGAGCAGCAAGTACCAGATGAAAAAAGACCACCTCTCGCCTACTCTCGTTGTCAAATCCACGGAATCTAAAGACTCTGGCGTGTACTCCTGTCACACAGCAGATGACAAATTGGATTTTAAAGTCCAGGTTAAAGGTTAGCCATCTTTTCTCAGAGTTATATGACTTCTACTACAAATGTCTCCTTCTGTTATTCCACTGTTGTATTTTCCTTTTTTTTTTTTTGCAGAGGCAGTGTTAAAGTTTGTTGTTCAATTGAAAGCCTCAACATTGGATTTAGGGGGCACGTTGAGTCTGATGTGTGAATTGAACCAAGCCTCGGGAGATGTCGTGTGGCACCATGGTGGTTCTGAGATTAAACCCGGAGGCAGGATTTGCATAAAAACAGAAGGTGCTAAGCGAATTCTCACGGTGACCGGCATGACTCAGGAAGACGAAGGCGAATACAGCTGTGAATGTAAAAATGACAAGACCTCAGCCAAAGTCTCCTTGAAAGGTAAGTAATTCAGGGAGCCAATAACAACTGTTTTGCTTTGCTTTGTTGATATCTCCAGTTGTTTAGCTTGCTCTGTATTTATATATAGCGCTTTACTATACCTGGAATGATACCCCAAATACATTATATTATACATCACATTCACCCATTTACACAATGAAGCTGCCGTGCAAGGTGCTAACCAAGACCCATTAGGAGCAGTTAGGGGTTAGGAGTCTTGTTCAGGGACACTTTGAGAGTTTATTTCATCAATGTTAGGTGGATATTATCATTAATGGGGTAAATTAGATTAGTTTATTTCTATTACGCAGG
Organism: Nerophis ophidion; assembly: GCF_033978795.1. NCBI lineage: Eukaryota > Metazoa > Chordata > Actinopteri > Syngnathiformes > Syngnathidae > Nerophis > Nerophis ophidion. The sequence continues at coordinate 32,491,292 of NC_084624.1, read as the reverse complement.
GTGGCTGTTATCATGAATAATATGTTGATGCCTGACATTTTTTTTAGCTCCTAGATCAGTCAGGCTGACTTCCAAGCCCAACAATGTTGCCGCAATAGAGGGAACAGACGCCATTTTTAAGTGCGCTGTCACCCCAGCCGATGTGCACGTTAAATGGCTACACAACAATGTTCCCATCACTTCTGGAACCAAGTATAAAATTGAGCATGCCGGCAACTGCCACTCAGTCACCATCATCTCCGTCACCGAGAAGGACGCCGGTGAGATCAGCGTTGATGCTGAAGGGAAAAGCTGCAAAGTTACTCTTCAAATCCAAAGTATGAAAAATATGATTTTCTAATTCCCCTAAGTATTCCTTTGATTGATTGATTGAAACTTTTATTAGTAGATTGCACAGTTCAGTACATATTCTGTACAATTGACCACTAAATAGTAACACCCGAATAAGTTTTTCAACTCGTTTAAGTCGGGGTCCATGTAAATCAATTCATGGTAATGGTAATTATTTTTTTCCCTCCTCAGGTGAGCCGGTGATGTTTAAGAAAAAGCTGGAAAACTTGATAGTGGAGGAAGAGAGTGAAGCAAAGATGGAGGTGGAGCTAAGTAAGCCGTCAGATGAAGTCAAGTGGATGAAGAACAGCGTTGTGTTGAAGACTTCAGGGAATGCGGAGGTCCGAGTCGATGGAGCTAAGCAAGCTTTGATCTTCAAGAGTGTCACTTGCTCTGACCGCGGATTCTACTCATGCGAAACCCTTGATGACAAAACGCAGGCCAAGCTCACTGTGGAGCGTAAGTATCACAATGAAGACAATTTAAGAATCACAGACCGTCTTAGTCTTACTTCTTGCTCAAGTTTTCAGTTTCATTTGACAGCCACTTGTTGCCTGAGATTAGTAGTGCCGTACAACAACTTTTTGGTCTTTCTGTGCTGTCTGTTGAAATGTACGGTGGCCAATAAAGGTCACAACAAATGCAAATGCCACAACACAACAATGTAAATCCTCAACACAAAAACTTTAAGCCACAACGGAGGTGACAGTAAACCACGTTTTGTGGCTGAAACGGTAATGTTGAAAACATTTTCATGAACAAAGTTAGAAAAGTAAGTGAAATGTAACCACTTTCAGCCATAACCAACTTTTTAAAAAAACTTTTTATCCAAATATTTTTAACTTTCCGCTTCAGCCACATGGTTTGTCGGCAAAACTTGGTTTGCGTTCACTTCCGTTGTGGCTTAAAGTTGTTGTGTTGTGGCATTGATTTTTGTCATGGCTTTTGCAATTGTGCTGTAGCTGAAAGTTGTTGTGTTGTGGCAAAGGCAGGAATTTTATTGCGGCCCCGGCCACATTGCCCCTCCGTTTGGCCTATGCTCCTCGACAAATTATATGCCCCAATGGAAGCACCTTTTTTTTTTACCTCTGCGCAATTTTCATGTCATTAAGGCTTCTTTGACCAGCGGTTAAAGAAGCCGTATGAACCGCCGTTTGAGTCCCCCACACAGCACAGTGCTATACAACACAAAGCATCACATTCACCAGGCCAGACAGGTGTTAAATCCAATGCACGCAGCGGCCTAATCCGGATGTGAGAACATCTCCAACTCCTTAAAGTCCAGTACACTGAATAAATAAGTCAAATGAGCTAAGCTAAGGTAAGAAAGTTAGATACATTTGTGAAAGCATAAGAAGACAATAAACACGCTAGTTTGACATGAATGAAAAACGCATAAACAAAACACTTATGGCCATGCACTAAATAATATAAAGCCCCAACATGTTATCGTCATTGTGGGAACACTTAACCTAAGCGTGTGTTCTTTTTAAATGTGTTATGACTGAAAGTACTCTTATCGTGGGCAAAAGGAACATTCAGCATGGGTTCTATTTTGAATGTACTCTAGGCTAGTTTCAAACACTTGAATTTTGTTAAAAAATAGCAGGTGTACAAGTTAGTAGTGGGACACATTGTAAGCTTCTATGCCTGCATTGTCCCGAGTCAAGCACAATCTAAAATGACAGATGCTTTCCCAGTTGTTAAGGATTTATGACAGAGCTGAATAACTGTCTAATACTGCATTCATTACTGTTTGTCTCTATAGAACAGTTAGTTTGAGGCTGTTTACATGAGACAGCTTAAGTTAAGGGAAGTCCCAAAAGCAAAAGAAGCCAGAGCACTGTCTTTACTGTTTTTCAACCAGCATGAAAAATCAGAGGTTATTTACTAAGATTATGTATTGTTATATGTTAGATGTTATGTGTTAAGAAATGAACAATTCTGTGAACTAAACAACTTCATTTAAATAATTGAAAGTTATGCATATTCAAAATGTAATCATTCCTAACTGTTAAGGTACATTAATTATGACAGTGGACTTAAAATAATTGTTTCATTTCATCACCTTCCTGCACTGGTATTTGGCCTTTGTGCCTTTAAAAGTTTGACTAACTTTTTTTTCTTTTTCTATCCCCTCCTGCACCAAATGATAATATAAATACATTTAATAAAGTAAAATACAAATAAGGCAACAAGAGAAGTATCCCACACTTCTCTTTTGTAAAGTAAATTTATTCAGCCGATATGGATATCTACATCAACTATATGATTTGCCTCAGAAGCTGGACAGGACAAATAAAACAAAAAAAAGTTTGACGACACCAAAGGCTAAGTTAAACTGACTCTCGCCAGATCATTGTAGTGCACTGATCTCCACACAAGGATCTGGGAGTTCTCAATTGGAGATGTATTTCAGAAGGCGGGGCCTTGTTAAAAAACATTGTATGATATTGGATAAACCACTATCTGGAATGACTGCTACTTCAACCACTGATATCGAAATCAACCCGTGACGCTGATGAGAGCGACGCTGGCTAATCCAAACCCGGTCGTAAAAAGAGCCAAAACATCCTTGCCACCAATAAATGCCTTCAAAATAGTTCTATGTTTATCTTTTAAATAATTAATATTCGATAGATTCAACAAAACAGTTGCAATAGCAGAATCAATGTCAGCACACGACACAGCGAGGGCTGCTTGCCGCCATTGTTGTTTGAATCAAACAGTCGCTTCGGCGCTACGTCACATATGTGATATCCCGCCCGACGATCCTGATTGGTCCTTTATTTTTTGCTATCTTAAAGGAGTCTGCAATTCCTTTGAGCCCAGACCGTTGTGTGGAGCTCAGCGAACTACAAGGGTCTGGCGAGAGTCAGGTTAAGGCCAAGTGGCCTTACCCCTTAAATGACAAAATTCCAAGTCTGGGTTTGGCTTTCTGTTGTTGTGTTGTGGCGTTTGTATTTCTTGTGACCTTTCGCCGCCACAATATAACCTACCTGAGCTTGTCATTAAGTTGTCTGGTACAGTTTGCCTGTACTGTAATCTATCCAATGTCCATATTATTGCCATACTGTCTTGTATAGGTGGTAAACTACATCTTACATGTGGGAATTTAGGTTTTCCATTTGTGAACTGCAGCACCCGTGCTACCACCACCATGCTTAACTGAACAACAGTTATCTTGGTACTCACTTTTGTTGCCAGTTATTTTCATTCAACAGTAAACCTGTACTGTTATACAATCTGTACAGTGACTACTCTAAAGCATATTCACGTTTACATTCTAGGGTACCGTCTCTTGAGAAGATGTACTCTATTAAACATGCTTGATAAATGTGAAGGGCTTACTCCCTTTTTTGAGATACGACAAGTATAAATGTTGCTTAAAAAAGCAAATCTTTTCTCCTCAGCCAAGAAAATCCACATTATAAAAGGTCTTAATGACACAAAGGCACATGAAACTGAAACGGCCATCCTTGAGGTTGAGCTCAGCCAGGCTAATGTTGAGGCTTTGTGGACCAGGGATGGAATCAGGCTTAAATCGGGTCCAGACCACCGCATCGCAGTTCTGGGAAAGAAGCACATCCTCACCTTGTCAAATCTGACAAGAGAGGACGCAGGAACTATCGGTTTCCAAGCAGAGGGTGTGCGTACTTCCTGTAAACTCCTTGTTTCAGGTATGGAGACACCGGCGACTCGTTCTTGCAACTTTTTCACAAATCCAGATCGCGGTTGTGCCAAAAATGTTATCGTTCTTCAGAACTGCCTGCTATGATCACAAAACCCCTTGTGGATATCAGTGTTACTGAGAAGGAGAAGGCGACTTTTGCGTGTGAGGTGTCCAGAACAAATGCAGAAGTAGAATGGTTGAAGGTGAGAAGTCGCTGAAGATCCTTACGACATAGTCTGTGCAATTAAAACTTACAGTATGAATTTCATCTACAGGACGATGTAGGACTGAGACCTGGTAAGAATTATAGTATCCACTCTTTGGCACGAAAACGCACTTTGATCATCAACAAGTGCGCACCGGAAGATGAAGGCACTTACATCTGTCGCACCACCGATGACAACACTTGTGCCAAGCTCACCATTAATGGTAACGATGAAATCGTTATTGATCACGTCATGTTCATGAAGCTCACACAGAGTGATGTTCTCTTCACCCCTCACTGCAGCAAGAGACATTAAGATTGTGAAGAAGCTGGAGGATGTGGAGGTAACGGAGAAGGAGAGTGCAGCGTTTGTCTGCGAAATTTCACATGACGACGTGGAATGCCAGTGGTCCAGAGGTGGCGCTAAACTCAAAGCCGGGGACAACATCAAGATAAGACAAGAAGGTGAAGAAAACCGTGTTTTAAATTGATGAATAATTTTAACATTATGGCGACTTTTTGTCTGTTTTGTAAACACAGGCAGGACACATAAGGTGCTGTTTATAAGTGTGTCTCCAGAAGATGTAGGTGAGATTACATTTACAGCCGAGAAGGCCTCTTCGACCGCGGAACTAAAGGTGACAGGTAAACATGCTCATCTTACCATTATAGCTATTAGGAGTGTAACAATAAGCCATAATCACACTTTGGTATGTACCTCGGTTTTATGGTCTCAGTGTGGAACAAAATGCAAAACATAAAACTACAGTTGTTCCTATTAGGGTTTTATTATTTCAATACAATTATGTTTATTATTATGAGTGGAATTGGCTGACATCAATACCAATAACGATCACATGTATCAACTGTAATTTTTTTTTAATCTGTTCATGGTGAGTGCTGTTGAAAGTTTAACAATATCAATACAATATTTAAACCATTTTTTTTAACTATTTCATTACATACAATTGTTTGATCAAAATAAAGTCCACAATAACTTAAAAGTATAAACTAATATCTATTACTCATGTAAATCCTTTGATTTTTGTCCCAAAGTCTTCCCTTGTCCAGGCAATTATTCCCTGAATGTGTAAACATGAATAGAACAATAACAAAAAATATTTGGATAAAATAGAAATACCAACATATCAATCGTATAATGACACCACCAATATAAAGATCAATCCGCCTTCCTCTTGCATGTTGTGTACTGACTGCAACAATACTGACACCCGAACAGTTGTTATATTATTCTCTCTCTAAAATCTTATTATTTTTTTGTTAATTTCCTGTTATTAGCTGTTTACATTCTGCAGTAACGATGTTCCATTTACACTTCTTAAACTTTACTCAACACGTATTTCTTGGGGGAACCAGGAGGGGATCAGTGGTTGTGATCGGCATCAAAACACATTGATCGGCAATGGCAATTACATACTTTTTCACGAAAATCAGCAGATACTGATCGGTGGTCGATCAGTTTTGGCACACACTTGCTTACAGGAAATCTGCTGAGCTTTTGTGTAAGCATTTAAGAAATCAAAAATAATTGCTACTCGGGACCTATTTCACATGTCTTCTGAACACTGCTTTTGTTATAACTACTACTTTGTTTGTGTATGTATTTTACTGAGACAGAAAACCTTTAATGACGAAATTTGTTTTTCAAGGTCTCGCTTCTCCTTGGCATCGTCGCTAGCTATGACTCCCATTATAGGCTGGGCTTCAGCATACCTGTGTAGGGAAATATGGGAATTTATAATTCCTATCCCTCACTTACCCATGTGGGAACTGGCGTCTGTATAGTGCCAAATTTTCCGTACCAAAAAAATTGTATTGCAAATACATGTACCGTTACACCCCTAATAGTTATTAATGCATGGTTTTGTTTGCTATTTTGTGACAGTGTTTGTTAAAAAATTGAACTCACTTGATGATGTCTACCTGCAACTTGCAAGGAGGCATTAAGACAACACACTAACACCAAATAAACACAATCTGTCCAAGATCGTGGGAGACATTAGGACCCTTCCATGTTGCCACACATTAACTAATTCATTTGCTATAGAACTCCCCGTCAAGTTTGTGAAGAAGCTCAGGGATAAGATAGCCATCTATAATCACCGCGGCCGCCTGGAATGCCAAGTGTCACGGGCCAGCGCCAAAGTCAAGTGGTTCAAAGGCAAGAAGGAGCTCAGGACCGGCAAAAAGTACGAGATTAAAAGTGAGGACGTGTACCGGAAGCTCACCGTCAACAACGTGGACTCCGGGGATGAAGACACTTACACGTGTGATGCCGTTGACGACAAGACGTCATGTAAACTGCTTGTGGAAGGTAACATAATAAATAGTAATTTATAGCCTATTTACAAGAATAGATCATCAACTGTATTTACAATTATTCAGGCTTGTTAGCAAAAATGGGTGGAGTAATCACTGTTTTTTTCCAATTGCTTGATTGATCTGACTTTCAATCCAATCCCCTTTCTATTCTATAATCTAATCCTAGTACTCACATAATGTTTGATGTGCCATGCACGTACAGTAACAATGTTATTATAGACATTGTTCATTTTCTAAACTATATTTTTTTGTACAGTGTATTTAGATGTTTGTGGTGGATAATTCAGTGGTGGTCAGCACTATTATGTAGAAGACTAGTTACATGCATCACTATATGAGAGGTACTTTTTAATGAAGTTTTTATTCATTTGGGCATAAAAAAGGTGTCTACAACAGGTAGCTTGCTAGCTGTTGAATCAAAAAAATATGTGCACAGTCTGATGACTGTGAAGTGTTCTTTAAACTGCTCTGTTCAGACACGTGCATTACAAGTACAGTAATTGTTACCAGTCATATAAATAAAACGCAAGTAGTATTTAAGTAGCTCTAAAAGGAATTAATGTTGGAGACCCCTGGAATAAAAGTTTTAGGTTGCAAATGACTCTTGAAGTACTTTGTATAAATCTTTAAAATAAAAATAAAATAATTTTTTTGATTGATTTTATTATTTAGTATTTTTTTTACCATATAGTCGTCCCTCTTTTAATCGCTGTTAATTGGTTCCAGACATGACCGCAAAAAAAGGAATTTCCATAAAGTAGGAATTTCTTTTTTTAATTAATTGATTATGAATCAAATATTTTCATAGCTCTCTTATGACCTTCTAAATAAGATTTTTTCACACTATGAGAGCCATTTATAAATGAAATAACACCCTTTACACTCCTATTCCAATTTAGTAATGCTGCTTGAGGCTGAGCCAATCAGTGGCCACAATACTGAACAGTGTGCACTGATTGGTTTGATCACCTCTTGTGGCCAATACTACTTTAGTATTGATATTTTTAGTTTATTTAGTTGTTTTTTTGCTTGAAAATGATTAATGTAGGACCTAAAAAGTTTGCAATGTGGCAAAGCTGTAGTATTTCATGCGAGATGAGACAACTGCATGTTCAATAATACATTTTAAATTACAATATATTGAAAATTTTGAGTTATTAAAAGATTTCACTCGAAATTCAAGAGTTTTCTATTTAATGTGCCCATCAACTTCTCTTTTTTTATCTTCCCTGCAGAGCAGTCCATTAACATTGTCCGGGAGTTGAGTTCTGTAGAAGTGATGGAACCCTTCGCCGCTGTCTTCGAAGTTGAGATCAGCATGCAACTGGGGAAGGCGCCAATATGGACTCTAAGCGGAGTCGCCGTGCAAGACAGCGCTGACATCGAGATAGCGAAGGAGGGCACAATGCATCGCCTCACATTCAAGAAAACCAACGCGTCGATGACGGGTCCCGTGCAGTTCACAGCTGGGAAGAGCAAGTCCCTTGCGCAGCTCACAGTCAAAGGCAGGAGTCTGTCATTTTCATTATGACTTTAAAAATGTTTTGTTTAATAATTTGTTTATATATCCATTACTTTGCATTTAGAGCGCCCTCTTGAGATTACAGAGTCCATCAAAGATGTAAAAGCCAAGGAGAAAAGCTCAGCCATGCTCTCTTGTAAATTCTCCGCCCCACCCAAAAGGGTGAAGTGGTTTAAAGACGAGGTACCCCTCTCGCCATCGGACAAGTACAACATCAAGCAAGATGCCACAAGGGCTCAACTCACCATTCATATGCTGACTGAGCAAGATAGTGGCGAGTACAAATGTCAGTCGGGGCCTGCCGTGACAAAAGGCAATCTCCTAATTGAAGGTGCCGTTCCATAGCGTAACTGTAGAAAATATAAGCTGGTGGGCGGCAGACTAAACCACAGATTGTTTTCTCTCCTAGTGCGTGATATTAAATTCACCAAGCATCTAGTTGACACAGAGGTGGACGAGGACAGCGACGCAGTATTCACCTGCGAGGTCAACTACGCCGATGAAGAGGCCCAGTGGCTTCTGAATGACAAGGTGCTTTTCACGGATGACGTCATTACCGTAACACACGAGGGAAAAGTTCACAAGCTCATCTTAAAGAACCTGGCACCTCAGGACGGCGGCATTATCACCGTTCAAATACGCAAAGTGAAAGAGTCTGTCACGCTCAAGGTTAAAGGTAAGAACCGAAAAACTAATATGTCCATCCATCCATCCATCTATTTTCTACCGCTTGTCTCGTTTGGGGTCGCTGGAGCCTATCTCAGCTGCATTTGGGCGGAAGGCCTGGTACACCCTGGACAAGCCGCCACCTCATCAGAGAACAAATATTTCTATAAATTGAAATAATTTAGCTTAAAATATTACAATCATGATAACTTTTAAATTGAATTAAAAGTTTAAATATGAGTTAACCATAGTACACTATAAATAAAATAAAGTAAAAATTACCTTTTGAAGATTAACGACGGACAAGAAGATAAAAAGTAGTCATTAGATTTCCCTTTCATGCTTTTCATTATTTTTCATGCCATCGCCTACATGCTATCAGAATTAGCATCTCATAGTAAATTATTGTATTCCTCAAAATTGACTGAGCAGTCAGACCTTCCCCTATTTCACAATAATTCAATTGCTGGTTCTATTTTCATTTTTGTCGTTAACCCTTCTGCTATCAGCTATATGCTACAGCATTAGCATCAGTTTGGTAAAATCATGTAAGTAGTCATGTTAGTATTTAGAATGTAAGACCCTGGTCTACGTCAAACTATGGTAATTTGCTGTTTTTATTGTTATCAGTTTCCATAAGTAGAAAAAAAAACACTATCCCCTATAATAAAATGTGAAGTTTACCTCTGAACAAATAACTAAATAAAGCTGAAATGAAGTAAAAATACCCTTTAACCCATTCTAAACACTGAACAGAAAAATGTGTCGTGAGTTGGCAAGCTTTGCTGTTCATTTTTATGTGAGTCGTTTGCTCTTATGCTATTGGCTATATCATATCATATATCATGTCCGTAATCATGTGTGTATTTGGTATGTAAATAATTGTATTTATTCTATTGGACCGAAAGGCCAGAACTTCCCCTTTGTCACAAGCAGGTCATTTACTCATTTTGTTGTCGTGCTCGTCATCAGCCCTTATGCTGTCAGCTATATGCTACTAGCATTTGCATTAGTTTAGTACAATTATGTAGGTTTTATTGTATTTATGTAACTATTCAATATGTAATAAATTGTATCCCTCAGATTTATATGAACAGTTTGACCCTCCCCTATCTCACCATATGTTAATTTTCTGTTCTCATGGTTTCCAATGCATTTTTCCATCAGTGGAAAAAAAGCAGACAAAAAAGCAGTATTCCACAAAATAAAAGGTGATGTTTATCTCTGCACGACAAATAAAATAAAGCTGAAAATACTCAACCCTTTAAAACTTGGAACAGAAAAGAGGTAACTGTGCTGTTAGTTCTTGCTACACTGTATTTATTAGCCCTTATGCTATTGGCTATATGCTATTAGCATTAGCTATTTTGGTAAAATTAATGTGTTTTGATCTATAAATTAATAAATAATTGTATTCCCTCGATTTAACCTTCCCCTTTGTCATAATAAGTTAATTTATCAAAGAAAAACTTGTATTAATATTGTAATATTACTACTGTCATACAAGAGTAAAGCAAAGTTTACCTCTGGACAGTAAAGCTAAATTAAAGTGAGAGCATTCACCTTTAGAATACACAGAACAGAAAAAATGTTGTTGTTTGATGGTAACATCCTCACATTCTTTTGGATGCCATTTAATACCCCCTCAGGTATTTCCTTGGGCATCTAGAACTACAAACTATTTTAAGGATATGTTATTGTTTCCAGAACATTTTGGTTGAACTCAATATTTTGTACTATGCACATTTCAACATATAAAACCCAACCCTGATCCTTATTTGCTTGCAATTGCTCCAGAAAAGCCGTCCCTGTTTCTCAAGTCTCTGGATGATGTCGTGGGCGAGGAGAAAGGCTTGATCACTCTGGCTTGTGAGGCGTCAAAGCCCAGAGTTTCTCCCATGTGGAGGAAAGAAGGCAACCTTATCAAATCTGGAACCAAATATGAGTTCCTTCACACTGGCAAATCTCTCGGACTTATCATCAAGGATGTGAGCAAAGACGACGCTGGGGAGTACACTTGTGATCTTGGGACTGAGGTGTCCAAGGCTAAGGTCACTGTAAGAGGTTGGTTTGGTGATGGTTTGGAAATGCAGTACATCCGGAAAGTAATCACAGCGCTTCGCTTTTTCCACCTTTTGTTATGTTACAGATTTATTCCAACATAGAACAATTTTTGATTTTTTACATTCTGCAAATGTATTAAAAGTTAAAAAAAAAATACAAATAAAAAACATGTGCATATGTATTCACAGCCTTGCACAATATTTTTTAATGCATCTTTGGCAGCAATTACTGCCTTAAAGGCCTACTGAAATTAGATGTTCTTATTTAAACGGGGATAGCAGGTCCATTCTATGTGTCATACTTGATAATTTCGCGATATTGCCATATTTTTGCTGAAAGGATTTAGTAGAGAACATCCACGATAAATTTCGCAACTTTCGGTGCTAAGGGAAATGCCCTCCCTCTAGCGGAAGTCGCAGACGATGACGTCACATGTTGATGGCTCCTCACATATTCACATTGTTTTTAATAGGAGCCTCCAACAAAAAGTGCTATTCGGACCGAGAAAACGACAATTTCCCCATTAATTTGAGCGAGGATGAAAGATTTGTGTTTGAGGATATTGATAGCGACGGACTAGGAAAAAAAAAAAGTAAAAAAAAACAAAACGCGATTGGGACGGATTCCGATGTTTTTAGACACATTTAATAGGATAATTCTGGGAAATCCCTTATCTTTCTATTGTGTTGTTAGTGTTTTAGTGAGTTTAATAGTACCTGATAGTCGGAGGTGTGTCTCCACGGGTGTCTTGACGCGCAGTGTCTCAGGGGAGTCGACGGCAGCTATGGACGACACAAGCTCAGCTTTTCTCCGGTAAGAAGCGACTTTTTAACCTCAATTTTCTCATCGAAACCTGCTGGTTGACATTCCATCTTGATTCATGTTCGCTTGACCGCGCTCTGATCCATAGTAACGTTTCACCTCCAGGAATTTTAAACAAGGAATCACCGTGTGTTTGTGTGGCTAAAGGCTAAAGCTTCCTAACTCTATCTTTCTACTGTGACTTATCCAATATTAATTGAACAAATTGCAAAAGATTCAGCAACACAGATCTCCAAAATACTGTGTAATTATGCCGTTTAAGCAGACGACTTTTAGCTGTGTGTGTGTGCAGCGCTCATACTTCCTAAAAACCCGTGACGTCTTGCGTACACGTCATCATTACACGACGTTTCCAGGACGAAACTCCCGGGAAATTTTAAAAATTGTAATTTAGTAAACTGAAAAGGCCGTATTGGCATGTGTTGCAATGTTAATATTTCATCATTGATATATAAACTATCAGGCTGCGTGGTGGGTAGTAGTGGGTTTCAGTAGGCCTTTAAGTTGTTTTGAATACAATGCCAAAAGCTTAGCACACCTATCTTTGTGCAGATTCTCCCATTCCTCTTTGCCTATTCCTCTTTGCAGCACCTCTCAAGCTCCATCAGTTTTGATGGAAGTGTTAGATTTAATCAAGGATGTCTCTGTACATTACTGCATCCATCTTTCCTTCTATCCTGACTAGTTTCCCAGTTCCTGCCGTTGAAAAACATCCCAACAGCATGATGCTGCCACTGTAATGATATTATTGGCCTGGTGATGAGCATTTACACCAAAGAGTTCAATCTTTGTCTCATCAGACTAGTGAATTTTGTTTGTCATGGTCTGAGAGTCTTTCAGGTGCATTTTGGCAAACTTTTCAATAAGCAACGACTTCCGTCTGGCCCCTCTGATAGGTTGTCCTTCTGCAAGGTTCTCCTTTCTCCACAGAGGAATGCTATAGCTTTGACAGCGTGACCATCAGGCTCTAGATCACCTTCCTGACTAGACTAAGATGAATGCAACAATGTACAGAGACATCCTGGTTGAAAACAAACACTTTCCATTCAACCTGACTGAGCTTGAGAAGTTAACAAAAGAAAAAGTGAAAAAAGAGAAGCGCTGTGAATACTTTCCGGATGCACTGTTTGGGGTTGGTGGGATCTGAAGGACAGTGACCACTTATGTATTTTTAGAAATTGGAATTGGGATCACAAAGTGGCTGAAGTCATCTGAGGTGAACGAGGGGGAGACATGCAGCTTTGAGTGCATCCTATCCCGGGAGAGCAATGACGAGTGCTCCTGGACTCTGAGTGGACGAAGTGTGACCAACGGAGGACGCTTCAAAGTCACTAGCAGAGGACGGAAATACATGCTGACCATCAATGACGTCACCCCTGCTGATGCTGGAGAGGTGGTGTTCAGCATTAAAGATCTCGCCTCGAAAGCGACGCTAAGCGTTGAAGGTGAATTGTGTAGCTTTGATGTGTAGTACTGGAACAGAACCTTGAGGAAATATTTAAACTGGTTGCAGGAAAAGCTTCATCATTGTCAAGGGATCTAGAGAATGTCAGTGTGGTTCAAGGGGAAGATGCTGTCTTTACCTGCGAAGTGACCCAAGCTACTTCCATGGTCAAATGGACAAAGGAGGGCAAAGCCATAAAGAAAAGCCAGAGGTATGACATCAGAAAAGAGGAGCGGGTCATGACATTGGTCATCTACAGCGTCTCAGCTCGGGACTCGGGAGAATACAGTTGTGAAGTTGTTGGAGGTGCAACCACGAAGGCCCAGCTTCAGGTTAAAGGTGAGGATGGAATTAGCTGATTTTTTTGATGTCAGTAAATTCAACTCTAACTCTATGATAAGCAGTTTTAAAGTTAAATTTTTCTTCATTTTTTTTCAAACTGCGTCTATGCAATAGCGTTCATTTACACAAATGTGTAAATGACTTTTGATTAAAACTTACCCAATTCTGCTTCTTCCGGAAACGTGGCCGCATTTAATCCTACAATTTCCTTTCTTGCACGGATTTGTAACCATATTTTTCTTCTCATTTAGATCCAATCCACAAGTTTACTAAACCTCTGAAAGATGTCCAAGCTGACGAGAAGACCTCCGTGACTTTAGAATGCGAGACCGCTCAAAACCCGTCCACAGTATCGTGGCTCAAAGGACACACGGAGGTTAAGCTTGGCGGTCGGTTCGAGATGTGTCACAAGGAGTGCGTTCTAACTCTCACCATCAAACAACTGGAGGAAGAGGATGGTGATATCTACACTTGTGACGTGGGCACGGCCAAGAGCATGGCAAAGGTGACGGTTAAAGGTAAGAAGTACACATTTTTACTTTTATGAAAGTGTATTTTACACACCTATTTAAGTGACTATTGGTCATAATTTATCAATCGTAAACATTAGCAGGCGTCTATCAGGTGTAAAGAATATACTGTATATATACATAATTATATATTCTTACAGAAGTTCCACAAATAAATAATTCTACTTTAATAGAACAATACTGTATGATTATACTTTCACACTAAATTATCAGACAGATGTATTAGTTCCAAATGAATTTATAATCAACTGAATAACCAATTTTATATTTTATAAAAATAATAACATGCCTTACTGATTTCAATTTTTTGTAAAACAGTAAATTGGAAAATTGAATGAATAGCAATAATATTTATATGTCAGTATTACAAATATTGTTTCATTAACTGAGCCTTTACAGAATGGTGGAAAATTTAAAACCATTACAGAACATAATGGTTGAGGATTCGAGTCAATACCAATCCTGTTACATTAGGACAGCTGTTGGTATAGCATAAACCTTAGATTTTGAGGTAGTCTAATAAATATGTGAGGCTCTGTAGCTTTACCGCTTTACAGATAACATGTCTGCTCTAGAGGCGTGATTTGTTGGGTTCTACCATGATCTGACTGAATCATCAGTCAGTGTGAGAGAAATTACTTGGCTGCACCACTAGACAGTTATACAGGATACAGCAATTGCCGGTTAAAGTGAACAACACACTCAGCGATTGTTTGTGCTAAGCGTCTTTTAGAAGCAAGACAACTATTTTGCGAAATACAGAATATTGTTTGAACAATCTTTTCTAAAATTAGATGAACAATTAATCATTTCATCCTATTTTAGCCCTACCTGCCACTTTTAAAGGAAAGCTCAAGAATCAAGACGTAAAGGAAGGCGAGGCTGTTACGCTTTGCTGTGAGCTATCAAAGCGTGCAGCCAACGTCCAGTGGAGGAAGGGTGCTGAAGTTCTCGCTGCTGGAGAGAAGTATGAAATGCAGCAGAGGGAGGCTTCATGCGAGCTGCGCATTAAGAATCCTACGACAGACGATAGCGGAGAGTACTCCTGTCTGTGTGGGGACAAGAAGACATCGGCAACAGTGAAAGTCAATGGTAATGTTTTTTTTCCTCTCAGAACAATATAGATACAACTGTGGTAAATCCAGAAGATTGTACCAGACAAAAGTTTACACACACTTCATCATGCTATTGAATGAAAGAACAGTAAATGTTAATGAAGGGACTCTCTTTTGAACTACAGTATGTCCTCTCAAAAGTATTAAAATATTTGTTGCACAGCATTACCTCCGTACTTCACACTGAAGCTGCAGAGTCAGGAGGCCCAAGAGGGATCTAGGGTTGCTCTACGCTGTGAGACATCCAAACCTCTAGTCTCAGTGAAATGGAAGAAGGGAAAGCAGCTCCTCGATTACGGAGATAAGTACCAGATGAAGCAGGAGGCGTACAGCAATGAGCTCATCATTTTCCAAGCGGTGCCTGAAGACAGTGGAGAGTACATCTGTGTGTGTGGAGAGCAGACAACCACTGCACAGCTGAAGATTAAAGGTAAGATGTTGGTTGTGCTTTAGTTTATACCGCTCAGTTTCTAACGCAGTCATTTCATGCTCAGCTTTGCCGGTGACGTTCACAAAGAAGCTGGGAAGTCAGAAGGCTGAAGAAGGAGCTAAGGTGATGCTGCGCTGTGAGACGTCTAAACCTGGAGCTCCAGTGGAGTGGAAAAAGGGAAGGCAGGTCCTCATGTATGGAGATAAGTACCAGATAAAGCAGGAGGCTTGTGTGAATGAACTCCACATCAACCAAGTGGTACCAGAAGACAGCGGAGAGTACATCTGTGTGTGTGGAGAACACAACACTACAGCTAGTCTTACCATTCACGGTAGGTGCAGGTTATTTTTAATGTCATAAAATTATCTCAATAGTTGCTAACCGATTTTAAACGTTTAGCCCTACCAGTGACCTTCACAAAGAAGCTTCAGAGTCAGGAGGCTGAAGAAGGAGCTCAGGTGACGCTACGCTGTGAGACGTCTAAACCTGGAGCTTCTGTGGAGTGGAAGATGGGAAGGCAGGCCCTCAAGTATGGACAAAAGTATCAGATGAAGCAGGACGCTTGTGTGAATGAACTCCACATCAGTCAAGTGGTGCCACAAGACAGTGGAGAGTACATGTGTGTGTGTGGAGAACACAACACTACAGCTAGCATCACCATTCACGGTATGAGAACATTATTATCATATTGATATGATGAGTTGATAACCAAATACAAATATTTAGCCACACCAGTGACCTTTACAAAGAAGCTGCAGAGTCAGGAGGCTGAAGAAGGAGCTAAGGTGAAACTGCGCTGTGAGACGTCTAAACCTGGAGTTTCAGTGGAGTGGAAGAAAGGAAAGCAGGTTCTGAAGCCTGGAGAAAAGTACCAGATGAAGCAAAAAGCTTGTATAAATGAACTCTACATCAGCCAAGTGGTGACAGAGGACAGCGACGAGTACATCTGTGTGTGTGGAGAACACAACACAACAGCTAGCCTCACCATTAAAGGTATTGAAATATATTTATAATATTGTGGTACCTCAGTTACAAAAGGTAGGACGACAGCAGAATCATAAAAAATCCAAAGTAATTATTTCATAAGGTTGCCTTTGAAATCGCTGAAAGAGAAGTTCAAGGTAACTCGGACCAGAGAGGCGCTGCTTTACAGAGACTCAAGGGACTCAAAGGTTGCCAAGGCAGGAGTTGTGGTGAAGACCGGAAGGAAGTGGAGGGCCCAAGCTGCTGTGCTGGATGCGGAGATACGACTGTGCCACAGACATCTGGTGAGTGTAGTGGCCCATGGCAGAGAGGGTCTTGGGATGGTTCCAACACATCCTTGGCACAAGCAGAGCAAGGATAAGCAGAAGCGAAGGCAGATACAGGAGGAGGTCAAGACACCAGTGGAAGACGGACAGACTAGCAGAGCAGTTGGTCTGAGGCAGCATGGGGCCTGGACCACATGGTAGTATGCCTTGGACCATAAAGTTACCTGGCCAACTCTGGCAGGCTGAACCACATCGTATCAGCTTCTTCTTCCAGGCAAACCTCTTTATCTAGGGGAAAGCAGAGACCCAAACTGCCAACTGTGTTTAGCAACAGGAGCACTGGAACACGTTCTGGGCTCCTGCACTAAAGCGCTCGGTGAGGGCCAATACACACTTTGCGCCACAACTAGTTGCTGAAACCGATTGCAGCCACAGCGGAGTGGGAAACTCTACCCGCACAATCACTTTTGTCAAGGCAGAAGATCAGCCAAAACCAGTTTGCAAGAAAGCACCAGGAGGGATTCTGACAACTGTCCAAGGCTGGCAGCTCTCTATGGACCTGGAGAAGCAGGTTGTTCGCCCAGATCATTGTCAGCACCACCACGAGGGCAGACATCCTACTGTTCTCAAAAAGCACCAAAAACATATTATTGGAGCTGACTGTGTCATGGAAGGAGCGCTTAGGGGAGGCCCATGAAAGGAATAAGATAAAGCATGAACACCCTTTCATCTACTGTTGTGAACAGGGCTGGAAGGGAAGATGTATGCCCATCACTTAAGCAGCAGATGATCCGTGGGGCACTTACTCCACAAAGCCCCAATTGCCCTGGGCATTAGAGGAACAGCAAGGAGTGGAGCCATCAAAAACCACCAAAACACAAGCTGCGTTTTTTTTTTTTTTTTTTTTTTTGTGGATGGATCACCTGGGAGAGGATATATGATGTTTGGAAGACCCAAAACACTTAATGATCCCAGGAACATCACTGATTATCTGTTCAGGTGCTTTTAGAATATGTATTGAAGAACTAACTGCTATGAGTACTTTTGGGGTAGTTTAATAGGTTTCTCACCTTTTTAGAAAAGTGCTGGCACTTGCAACTTTCTATTGCATTCATACTCAGTAAAAAAGCACAGACATATCAAAATTAATTTTACTTTTCAAATTTTGTTTTGGTCAGACAATATTTTTGCTATTTTAGATGGAATTTTAACTGACATATAAGGTATAAGTGATAGAAAATGGATGGATGGATGGATGTTCCGACTGTCATCTGCAGTCTTCTGCAGAAGGGTCACCTGACCACTGTGACGTGTTGCCTATCAGCTGTTTCTATAGGCGTGGTTAACTAGGCAGACCTGTCTAGTCTATCTGGTTGCCCCCAGGTATGTGAGAGCATGAATGCTCCCTCATCCCGATCGTTGGTTTCCTTGGGCCGCTTACTTAATTTGATTGACTCCTTAATCCATCGTTTGATTTTGTTTCTTTCTATCCCAATTATTTTGGCGTTGTCCCAGTACATGATGTCACCCTTCCTACTTTTGGCACTCGATTCTGCGAAATGATAAATTGGTTTGTCGAGCACAATATTATGCCGTACAACCAGGGAGAAGTTTTGGCGAAAATGTTTCTTTATAACCATATCATACGAAAAGTAGGACGTACAAAACCTGAGGTACCACTTTACATACAGTATCATCATGACATGTCAATTACTGCTAACCACTTTAAACTTTTAGCCCGACCAGTGTCTTTCACAAAGAAGCTGCAGAGTCAAGAGGCGCAAGAAGGAGCTAAGGTGACGCTACGCTGTGAGACATCTAAACCTCTCGTCTCAGTGGAGTGGAAGAAGGGAAAGCAGCTCCTAGAGTATGGAGAAAAGTACCAAATGAAACAAGAGGCTTGTATGAATGAACTCCACATCAGTAAAGTGGTGCCAGAAGACAGTGGAGATTACATGTGTGTGTGTGGGGAACACATCACTACAGCTCGTCTCACCATTCAAGGTAATAGTAAGTTATTAATGAATGTCATGAAATGATCTTAAAAGGTGCTAACTAATTTCAAATGTTTAGCCCTACCAGTAACGTTCACGCAGAAGCTGCAGAGTCACGAGGCTGAAGAAGGAGCTAAGGTGACGCTACGCTGTGAGACATCTAAACCCGGAGCTTCAGTGGAGTGGAAGAAGGGAAGGCAGGTTCTTAAGTATGGAGAAAAGTACCAGATAAAGCAGGAGGCTTGTGTGAATGAACTTCACATCAGTCAAGTGGTGCCAGAAGACAGTGGAGAGTACATGTGTGTGTGCGGAGAACACAACACTGCAGCAAGTCTCATCATTCAAGGTAAGCGGAAATTATTGTCATTTTAAAATAATGTATTGATAACCAAATACAATTATTTAGCCACGCCAGTGACCTTTACAAAGAAGCTGCAGAGTCAGGAGGTGGAAGAAGGTACTAAGGTGAAGCTACGCTGTGAGACGTCTAAACCTGGAGTATCAGTGGAGTGGAAGAAGGGAAGGCAAGTCCTTAAATATGGACAAAAGTACCAAATGAAGCAGGAGGCTTGTGTGAATGAACTCCACATAAGTCAAGTGGTGCCAGAAGACAGTGGAGAGTACATGTGTGTGTGTGGAGAACACAACACTGCAGCTAGTCTCACCGTTAACGGTAGGAGAAAATTATTATCATTTTGACAACAATGTGTTGGTAACCAAATACAATCATTTAGCCCGACCAGTGACCTTCACAAAGAAGTTGCAGAGTAAGGAGGTAGAAGAAGGAACACAGGTGACACTACGCTGTGAGATGTCTAAACCTGGAGTCTCAGTGGAGTGGAAGAAGGGAAAGCAGGTTCTCAAGCCTGGAGAAAAGTACCAGATGAAGCAGGAGGCTTGTATGAATGAACTCCACATCAGTCAAGTGGTGACAGAAGACAGTGGAGAGTATATCTGTGTGTGTGGAGAACACAACACTACAGCTAGGCTTACCATTAAAGGTATTGAAATATAATTTTAATTTAGTGGTACCTCAATTTTCCTTCCAAAAGGTCAGAAAACACCTGAATCAATCTACAGTAATTATTTCATTAAAAATAACGTACAGTAAATCCAATTAATTTGTTTAATTACCCCAAAATATGAGCCAAAAACACATTTTATAGAGAATTATTACAGTTTTTAATGCTGACAGTAATGAGAAATACATATAATGAAATGTACTGAGACTCATGTTGGCGATGACAAGATGATAAGATTTTACAACACACTTTTAACTACTGTAATCTGTTTATTTTGGTGTTCAAAGCTTTTGCTCCGTCTGAAATATGGGTGTTAAAATAGTGTTTTTGTTTTAGTATTTTACAATCGTTAGGTGTGCTATATGTATCATTATCTTTTACAAATTTTTTGTTGTATTTGTTATTGTATGTACAAATCTGCACTGCAGCCATATAATTTTCCCAATGTGGGATAAACGGGGTCTATCCTATCCTATTATGTTGTACGATAACTGATTATGGCATACGACAAGTTGCAACTAGGGAGAACTTTTAGCGAAAATATTCCTCTACAACCGAATCATACAAAAAGTGTGGCGTAGAAAATTTGAGGTACCACCATACATACGTTATCGCCATGACGTGTAATTTATTGCTCACCAATTTAAATGTTTTTAGCCCGGCAAGTGACCTTTACGAAGAATCTGCAGAGTCAGGAAGCGGAAGAAGGAGCTAAGGTGACGCTACGCTGTGAGACATCTAAACCTCTGGTCTCAGTGGAGTGGAGGAAGGAAAAGCAGCTCCTTGAGTATGGAGAAAAGTACCAAATGAAGCAGGAGGCTTGTATAAATGAACTCCACATTTGTCAAGTAGTGCCAGAAGACAGTGGAGAGTACATTTGTGTGTGTGGAGAACACAACACTGCAGCTCGCCTTACCATTCACGGTAAGAGTAGGTTATTATCATTTAGATGAATCAGTAGTTGCTAACCAATTAAACAATGTGCAGCCCAACAAGTGACTTTCACAAAGAAGCTTCAGAGTCAAGAAGCCAAAGAAGGAGCTAAGGTGACACTACGCTGTGAGACGTCCAAACCTTTAGTCTCTGTGGAGTGGAAGAAGGGAAGGCATGTCCTTCAGCCTGGGGAAAAGTACCAAATGAAGCAGGAGGCCTGTGTGAATGAACTGTTTATTAATAAAGCAGCAGAGGGGGACAGCGGAGAGTACAGCTGTGTGTGCGCTGACAGTAAAACGACAGCAAGTCTTCAAATTAAAGGTAGGTGTAATTTAGCAAGCTTTTTTTTACTGTTATTTTAATTTAGGGCTGTCAAGTGATTAATTTTCTTATCAGATTAATCACACTCTTTAACTGGGAATAATCATGATTAATCATAGGTTAGATTTTGCTTGCAAAATAGAATTTGCTTATAAATATACCCCAATATATGCATACAAACGTAATTTTCTTTGTCAGAATGCCATACAAGAACGTTTTCTAAATGTTTTACTGAAGTGCAAGTAATTGATTTGCTCAAAACTGTTTACAAAAAAAGTTGACAAGAGGGTCGGAAAGTCAGCAAGTAGGCAACACGGCATGCGGTGGCTGTTCACATATAAAAAAATACTTTACCTTACATGTATCCGTTATAAACTCAGGGAAGCTGACGCCAGCATAGTTTGTTGTCCTCTGTTTGTGCTGTCGGTGTAGCACTCATGCTGGTGACGACATCCTCACCGTCATGTTTTCGCTTCAAGATGCTATTTTAAACTTGATGTGTGCCGATAATAAGAAAGTTTGTCGCTGAATTACCAACGTTTTACCTCAGTTTCTTTTAAAGTTCCTCTGGAATTTGTTTTAAAGGACGCAAAGCACATCGCTCTATCATCACACTGATGTGTGACTTGATCATTGCCGGTGCCATCTGGCGGTCTAAACAAATACTGTGATCAATATTTTTCCATTTTTGATAACGTAATAAAAAGTTTTTGTTAATCACGTGCGTTAACGCCTTGAAATTGACAGCCATACTTTAATTATATATTGTACGTTCCGTAAACTCTTTCAGATTGTGTTTTTTAAGTTTTAACAATAAAATTGTTGATAAAGTATATGGCAACATTGTTTCATCCCAGCTGTGAAGCTTCTTGCTGTTAACGTGGAATCAAAGATGGTACAGGCAACAGAAGCAGTGGAAGGTATGAAAGATGCAATTGTGCTGGTAGCTTGGAGATTGTTTTTTTATTGAAGGCAGAACAAATTTCTGCTATCATATTTATGATATTGTAATTGCATTTCAGCCAGTGGAACTGAAGCAACATTGGTAGTTAAGAAAGACAAGCAGCAGAAGCAGGAGATGAATGAAGCAGTGGAAGGTAATGTCAGTGTTGTCGTACTTTTGGTGCAATGGATGTATTGCTTTGTCCTTGTGAGGTTTGTTCTTACCCATCTTAGCTGCTGCTACTTTGGGCACAGTATGGTGTGTTTTTATGGTGCTCTGTTTTTCTCGAGAGTTGTTTTATGGCACAAAGCTATGCCTTTTTCCCCTCAAACTGAACTTCCAGTTTTGCATTCATTTTCATAGCTGTGATACTGCAGCAGACCAAAGAGATTTCTACACAGAAACTCATCAAACAAGAGACTCGGGAGCTCGAAGTTGAAGGTAAACACTAGGGAACTGTCCACAGAAATTGTGAGTGAACCCTGAGAAATGTCCAAAAAAAGAGCATATTTGATGATGGATATATTACAGGACACTTGTATTTACCAACGCTGCTGGTTGCATGTGGCTTCAATTCAGAGCAGCTGTGTATTAATAAATTTGCGATGCATGAGAATACTTGAATCATTTAATGTTGTTTTTATGTATTAGTTTTGCAAGTAACTTTTTTTTTTGCATTTCAGCCTTTAAACAGGAAACAACATTGGTAGTTGCCAAGGACGAGCAGAAGATGCAGGAGATAAATGAAACAACGAAAGGTAATTTTTTTTTTTAATAAATGTAATTATCTGTGGAAGTGTCGGTTATTAGCTCAGCATTTGTTATATGCGGGTTTCTATATCATGAGCTTTGGCAGGTTAATTAGTCCTTATTCTCTTGTATGTTGAGTTGTTGGCAGTATGGCATGCAATTTAGTCAAACTGAGGTTGCAATGTTATGTTTGATGTCATAGTTGTGCAGCGTACCAGAGAGACTTCCAAAGAGCAGCTTCAGCAACAAGAGACTCATGAGGTCAAAACTGAAGGTAAAAGTTGCAGAGAAATGTTACGAGCAGAAAGTTGTTGTTTCTTAATATCTACTAAATTTTGTGTGACTTAAGCTGGAAAAAGGGGCTTATGGTCACCCTGTATTTTTGTGGCGGTATACTTATTGGTTAGAAAATGTAATTTCTTGAAACGCCATCAGGATATGTAGGTCTACATATGTTTTCTTAGTTTTAATGACAAAGTAGGTAACAAAGTAAATGACAACGTTGTCTCCTTTCAGCTGTAAAATTGTCAGCTTCTCTGACTGCTGCTAAACTATAATCCAAAGAAACAATGAAAGGTTTGCAGTTGTGACCGTTGTCATGTTTTTGTCTTCTCAGGGCATTGAATTGATCGCAACTGAAGATGTTTAATCTCTTATTCAAATAGACAAGATGGGACAGGCTAGTGCATCAAAGACTAGATCAAAAAGACTAGTCTTTGTCCTAGTATTTGAGCGTGATTTAATGAAGCTTTCTCGGATGAGGGGGGAACATCTTCTAAGACTACTTCAGCAATCCAGTTGTGATCGAACCAATACCCTGGGAATGCAGTGACCTGGATGAATAAGATCATATAGACCAGGGGTCTCAAACTCAATTTACCGGGGGGTCACTGCATGCAGAAACTGGGTGAGGCTGGGCCGCAAAAAAATATTTCTTAAAAAAATCTAACATGCACTTTTGAATTCATTCACATTCTTTGAATGGCTTTCCCGCCCTAGCAACGTACTTGCCAACTCTTGCGGTCTTAAGGGAAACACCAGAATATCAGTGCCCGTCCTGACAATCTCCCCGGGCAATCATTCTCCTGGTTTTCACCCGGACAACATTATCAAGGCGTGCCGTAATGGCACTGCCTTAAGCGTTTTCTACAACCTGCCGTCTCGTCCGCTTTTCCACCATACAAACAGTGTGCCGTCCCAGTCACATATTGTATGCGGGTTCTGCAGACCCAGGGAAGTGACTGCAAGACATACTTGATCAACAGCCATACAGTTCACACTGAGGGCGGCCGTATAAGCAACTTTATGACTGTTACAAATATGCGCCACACTGGGAACCCACACCAAACACGATTGACAAACACATTTTGGGAGAACATCCGTACCGTAACACAACATAAACACAACATAACAAATACCCAGAATACAATGCAGCCCTGACTCTTCCTAACTACAAAAGGGGGCGGGGTTGGGAGGGCGGGGGTGTATATTGTAGCCCGGAATAGTTAGGGCTGCATGGGATTCTGGGTATTTCTTCGGTTGTGTTTATGTTGTGTTACGGTGCGGATGTTCTCCCAAAATGTGTTTGTCATTCTTGTTTGGTGTGGGTTCACAGTGTGGCACATATTTGTAACAGTGTTAAAGTTTATTCAGTGTGACCTGTGTGGCTGTTGATCATCTATGTCTTGCAGTCGCTCGCTGCGTCTACAGAAAACAAATACAACATGTGGCTGGGCTGGCATGCTGTCTGTAAAGGTTGTAGAGGACGCTAAAGGCAGTGCCTCCACGGTGCACCCTTAATATTGTTGTTTGGGTGAAACTAGGGAAAATGATTACCCATGGAGGGGCACTGAGAATTGGGAGTCTCCCGGAAAAATCGGGGGTATACAAGTATGACGCTATAAAGCGCCATTCATATAAAACTTGCGGGCCGCGTCAACATGAAATTTTCATATTAAGGTGCGGGCCGCAATTGGCCCGTGGGCCGCGTGTTTGAGACCCCTGATATAGACCATTTTTGTAGCTTTGCTCAGGTGGACCGCTGCCTTTAGTATTGCCTATCAAGAGGTCTTATACTTATCACATTTGGATTCCAGCCAATAAGCCTGAAGCCACATTGGTAGCTGCCAAAGACAAGCAGAAGAAGCAGGAGATAAATAAAAAAGTAGAAGGTAGATGTCTCTAAGGTCTATGTAGGTGTTTTTGTGTGTCATGTCATTGTCCTGCTTAGCCTTTGCTATTTGGAACAAAGGGATATTTCCTTTTTATGTCTTATTTTTGCATTGTAAATAATCATTGGTCTACTTTGTTTGTTGCACA
The DNA here is from genome assembly GCF_033978795.1 of Nerophis ophidion. Classification (NCBI taxonomy): domain Eukaryota; kingdom Metazoa; phylum Chordata; class Actinopteri; order Syngnathiformes; family Syngnathidae; genus Nerophis; species Nerophis ophidion. The sequence continues at coordinate 32,466,274 of NC_084624.1, read as the reverse complement.
ATGCATGGCGGCAAGATTGACTACCAAGTCCTTTATGTTACCCTCAATAGTTGTTGTCTGTATGGTGCAAATATTGTCAATTTTGTCCAACTCAGGTGTCAATTTTAAGTTCATTGTCATAGTTATGATTAGTGAGACTGCCAAACAGCAACTCATTGATGAAATGCAGGAGCTCAGAGTTAAAAGTAAAATTGTTGTGAAAAGTGTTGTTTTGCACAGGTTTCTTGAAATGCTTGAAGGTATTTCCTTAGATTTGCATTAATTCAAATTGGAATGAATAAACACCACACCTCAAGTAGACCTCTATTTTGGTTGTGAAAACTAGGTACCGTATTAATATAAAATAAATTGTTAAATAGGGAAAAATCTTTACATGTTGCTGTAGACACTTTTACCACAACTGACATGTTATCTGTAAAGCTGGAGTTTAAGGTTGAGTTCTTAAAATGCTTTGGAACAAATAGATGCATAGGCTCTCATAAACAACTTTATCCTCGATTGATTCCTCATATTCTCCCGGGTTGCTTAAAAAACAAGCTATATTGTATAAGAACATGTTATAGTTGTAATCACATCAGTCACATTAGCCCTCCACCACCCAAACCCAAACAGCTGTTATTGCTGTTTGACCTATTTTTTGGAACCCCTGACTTGGAAATTTCCTAATGTTCCCCCTTATACAGCATCCCTGGTTCTAATAGGAGCAAGCTTTACTGAAGGGTTGGACAATAATGGCAAACATATACGTAGGTCATTGTTAATTTAACCTTTTCTCAGGAATTCAGAAAGCAACAGCAGACTTTGGCATACAGAAAATAATGAACCAGCACTGAAGGAGGGAACAAGGTGGAACGGAAGACAACCAATTAACAAGGCGTATATTTGTTGGCAACTTGTCCAGGGTGTTTTCTGCCTTCCGCTTGAGTGCTTCTGGGATAGGCTCCAGCCCACCACCAAACCTCCCCTCAGTCCCCACTGCGACCCTAAAAAGGACAAGCAGTAGAAAATGGATGAATGGATTGTTGAACAGGTGTGTTGGTAGGACAAGAAACAAAAAGTAAAGGTGCTGCAAAACACATAACCCTAGTAGGAAATACTTTCAAAACAAGAGAACCAGGACAAGAAATGTACCAAAACATGGGAAAATACAGAAAGTCCTTGACACATTCAATGGTGTATTTCATTCTTGATTTGCTTAAGTTGATTTTGTTTACTTGTTGTCCTTTTGACCATTGCTGCACACACTTGTTGGCTGAGAGCAGTCTTATGGGAATGAATATTGGAATTTATGGATTCCGTCTTCAAGGATTATATGACTGTTTCGTGCTTTACCTGAAACTTGTGAAGACTACTTAAATGACTCCAGACTAGAGTAGAGTTAATTTTGAGGTTGGTCCTTTCTTTGTTAAGTACAGTATGGAAGAATTCCTATATATTTGTGAGATCGATCATACAGTCAACCAAACTGTAGCATAGCCGAACCTTACACAATGTGAGGTTGGTTCATTTTCTTCATTGAATGTCCAATGGCCATCATTTTCAGCGTCTCTTTACATGTGAACCTTATTTTGGTCTCCAGTACTTCCGGTCACGTTGCTTCAAGAAGTGGAAAGTCAAGAGGTTGATGAGGGAGGTTGTGTTACTTTGCTATGTCAGCTGTCGAGACCCGGACTTTCTGTCGAGTGGAAGAAGGAAACTCAAGTGCTGTGTTGTGGAGAAAAATACCAGATGACACAACGCAGACTCAGATATGAGCTACGCATTTTTGATTTGCGGCCTTGTGACACAGGGACGTATTCATGTTCTTGGGAGGACACCACAAGCTCCGCCTCCCTTAGAGTCAACGGTAGGATGGATTCATCTCTCAGATTCAAGATGCCCATCCAAAACTTTTCCTATTTTTTTCTTCAATGTGCCATCTTCTCTATCCTCATTCACATTATTTCCATACATTATTGGTCATTTTATTCTCAGCTCTCCCAGTCACTTTTACAACAAATCTGGAGGACCAAACAGCTAATGAGGGTCAAAGTGTTATACTGCAGTGTGAGCTGTCCAAACCTGACGTTCCTGTAGAGTGGAGGAAAGGAGAACTTGGTCTTTGTCCGTGTTCCAAGTATGAAATTACACAAACAGCGCACAGAGTGGCATTAGTAATCCACGATGTAGACAAAAATGATGCTGGATGTTACTCATGTGACGCTGGTTTCCATCAAAGCACAGCCCATGTCGCTGTGAAGGGTAGGCTTGCTCTTATTACCGGCCTCACCTTTTTGCAGCAGCATTTCTCATAACAACTATCATTTCCTTCTCCATAGACCAACCTGAGCTTTTTAAAAGCCAGCTGCAGAACCTGGAGAAGCAGTCAGGGGAGAGCGTTACTCTCCGCTGTGAGACCACAAAGCCTGGAGTTAGTGTGATGTGGAGACATGGGGACAGGGTGCTGGCATCCAGTAGCAAATATCACTTGAAACAAGCAGGGACACTCGTAGAGCTTGTCATCTATAAGGTGCAGGGCGCCGACTCGGGAGAATACTCTTGTGATACAGGCAGTCACATAACCTCAGCCATCCTCACAGTGCAGGGTACAGTATTCTTTTTTTTCATTTGACACTTCTGTCTTCTGGGCACTTATCTGATTACACATTTCTTTTCTCTCTGTCATGCATCTCTGAGGGAATGATTCGCTTTTCCTCTTTATTCACACTTTTCTACTCACTTAGTCCTCTCTTGCCATGCATCTCTTTATCAACAATATACTTTTCTTCTATGATTGACAATTTTTTACACACTTAGTCCTCTCTTGCTGTGCATCTCATAATGAATGGTTCACTTTTCATTTTTGATTCATACTTTTTTACTCACTTTGTCCTATTTTGCCTTGCATTGCTTAATGAACAGGGCTTCGCGGTGGCAGAGGGGTTAGTGCGTCTGCCTCACAATACGAAGGTCCTGCAGTCCTGGGTTCAAATCCAGCCTCGGGATCTTCCTTTGTGGAGTTTGCATGTCCTCCCCGTGAATGTGTGGGTTCCCTCCGGGTACTCCGGCTTCCTCCCACTTCCAAAGACATGCACCTGGGGATAGGTTGATTGGCAACACTAAATTGGCCATAGTGTGTGAATGTGAGTGTGAATGTAGTCTGTCTATCTGTGTTGGCCCTGTGATGAGGTGGCGACTTGTCCAGGGTGTACCCCGCCTTCTGCCCGATTGTAGCTGAGATAGGCGCCAGCGCCCCCCGCCACCCCAAAAGGGAATAAGCGGTAGGAAATGGATGCTTAATGAACAATACATTTTTATTTTTTGATTCACACCTTTATTCTCACTTAATCACTTAGTTCATTAACAGTACTCTTTGATTCACACTTCTACTCACTTTGTCTTCTCTTGCTGTGCATCTCATAATGAAGCAATTTTGTCTTTGATTCACATCCTTCTACTTTTGTAGTCTTCTCCTGTCATGCATTTATCTATTTATTAACAATTTACTTTTCTAACTGTATTCACGCATTTTCTATTCACTTAGTCCTCTTTTGTCATTCATCTTTTAATGTATTGTTCACTTTTCTTCTTGGATTTACTGTTTTCTACTCTTTTTAGTCCTTTTGTCATCCATATTTTTAGGAACAATTAACTTTTCTCATATGATTCACACCTTTCTTCTCACTTCAAGCCTGAACTATTAAAGGTTTGCATATATTAGAACATGTTCATACCTGACTGCCCAAACAAAGTTGAGCTACTAAATTTGTGCATAGAGGATTGTGTCTCTTCAGGGAGTAAAATTAGGGATGTATACCGAGTACCGCTATTTTTTAGTACCAGTTCCGAATTGGGTTGGTTCTTCTGAACCGTGACAATTCTGGACAAACGGTACAGCAATCAGTATTTTTTTATCCAGCTAACCGTCGTAATTATGACACGCTGTCACATTCAGTTCAGCTGCTGCTGCACACACATTTCAAATAAACTTTTAATAATTACAAATAGGAAGCAACAATACACAAAAGTTTGGAATTCATCCTCAAAAGTCCCTTAAAGTCACACACACTAATAAGAGTCACACAGTTTCAAGTGAACACCATTTAACTCACAACCCCAGCTGCTGCGCTTCATCAACCGTCTTCATAGGGATCCATTTAGCCACAGACTAATAATAACACACCCAAATGAGTGAAACATTGATACAATAATCAATACATAATAAATACAATAATCTATAAATTTGCTTTGATGCAAGATAAAACCCATTGACAGGTCCGTAATCGCCGTCCGACGTCACTCCATTACGACGTAGATAGATAGATAAATAGTACTTTATTGATTCCTTCAGGAGAGATCCCTCAGGAGGCGTGTTTGCGATGTGGCATTAATTGACACCTTGCTTGAATGTGGTTCCGTTAGTTCTGTCTCTTGAGTCTACATCTGGACGATTGAGTAATACACTTGATCACTGAGTCTTTTTATTTTTATTCTTCACACAGCACAGACATATATAGGTCGGTAGCTGTCTACCTCCCGTCCCTCACTCAAGTATGTCCGTGTGCTGCATAAACACAAAACTATTTCTATCGTTACAAAATGCACACCCACATTACATGCTAATTGATTGTATCAGTTTGTATAATATATTCGATATAACATAATATTTAAAAGGTATGTGCTCTGTACACAAATGCATGAATTATATTTTTGCGTAATTTTAATGAATAGAAACCGCGATGGATCTGTGTGCTCTTTACAAGAATATGACATAACAACTGCATTAGCATGCAGCACGGCGGAGGGAGTCAGTGCATCTGCCTCAAAATACGAAGGTCCTGGGTTCGATCCTGTGCTCGGGATCTTTCTGTGTGGAGTTTGCATGTTCGCCCCGTGACTGCGTCGGATCCCTCCAGGTACTCCGGCTTCCTCCCACCTCCAAAGACATGCACCTGGGGATAGATTGATTGGCAACACTAAATTGGCCCTAACGTGTGAATGTGAGTGTGAATGTTGTCTGTCTATCTGGGTTGGCTCTGTGATGAGGTTGCGACTTGTCTAGGGTGTACCTCCGCTTTCCGCCCGATTGTAGCTGAGATAGGCTCCAGCACTCCCCGCGACCCTCGAAGGGATAAGCGGTACAAATGGATGGATGGAACTGCATTAGCAAATATAATTGACTTGTATTAGACTTAAAAAACAGGTGTTGATCAAAGACTTCCCTGCTGTAAGATGGTACATGTTGGTGGTGTGCTACCTCTTGTACTAATAAAAAAATGGTAATAAAAAGTAATTTTTTTCCACATCTTTATTTACACTAATTACATATTGCACCGATAAGAGTACCAATAAATACTAATATCTATGACGAATATCGATAAAGGTATCGTATCGAAAAAATCTTAAGGATATACATTCGTAATAAGGAGCACAATCAAATTAGTTTGTTTGTCTTCATGAATATGCAAAATGTATGCTGATTATCAAAACATCCACAATTTTGGGACGATAACATGAAAATTGTAATATTTAGCACACAGTGTGATTTATCAAGACTGAAACTGTACTACGGCTGCTGTTCCGCTCATGTATTTAGTGTGTCGAGAAAGGACGCGTAAGCTCTATTGTTTAAGAAAAAAACAACTTGTTGCAATATGCCTTTTCTTGCGTCTAGAACACTATTCGCTGTTGATGTCAGCATCTTCCATGAACACATCATCAGCCCGCTAAAAAGTGGGTTCTGTTTTAGATTGCGCTATAGAACAGTGTCAGAAATGCCAATAAAAAATGGTACAAGTGTGCTGCATGGTTAAATCTGTAAATGCAAAAAAGCTCATTTAAATGAGGCTGTTTACACTGGTTATTGATTGTAAATGCAGTCTTAGTAGAACAAACGCAACACACCCAATAATATTACACGCAACCTTATAGTTGATACATGCTGTTTCATGCTTGGTATAAGGAAATTAGTAGATCAGGCCTTTAGTTCTCTTTTGTCATACATCCATTCATAAGTATTCCACTTTGCTTCTTCGATTTACACATTACTACTCACTCTTTTGTCGTGCATCTATTGATGATTGATTCACTTTTCTTTTTAGATTCCCACTTTTATACTCACTGAGTCCTCTTTTGTCATGCATCTAATGAATTATTCATGAAATAATTCACTTTTCTTCTATTAATTCACACTTCTGTACTCACTTTTGACATGCATCTATTGGTAAATGATTCAATTTTATTCTGTAATTCACACTTTTATACTCATTTAGTCTTCTTTTGTCATGCATCTATTCCTGAATGATTCACACTTCTTCTATGATTCAGTTTTCTGCTTTCTTAGTCCTCTTTTGTAATGCAACTTATTCATGAGACACTCACTTTTCTTTTTTAGATATACACTTATCTACTCACTTAGTTCTCTTTTGTCATGCATCTCCTCTCCAACTATTCCGTTTTTATCTTTGATTGTACATTATTTACTCACTTCGTCCACTTTTGAATCTCTACTCTTTCATGAACAACTAAGATTAAGTTTTCCTTGTTGATTCACTCTTTTCTACTCACCTCGAACATGGATTCCTCAAGCTTGTATCCATTTTTATTGTTGTTTTGGGGCTTATTGACTACAATTGAAATATTCAAATGTAATTTCTTCTCACACCCCCATGTGTTCTTGCTTGGAGATGGACTCTTTTACTGTGACTCTTTTTGCTAACACGGACACTCTTTCTGTTTGTTCGCATCCCTCCTCTGATCATTTGTATTTTGGTTTATTACATTGCAATACAGTGGAACCTCCAAAGTAGAACACTATACATTCTGTTACACTGGTTGACTTCCAAGTTGTTCGAATTTCATAACCTTTACTAACTGTAAAGTACCATTTTTAACTGGGATGCAGTTATAAAATATGTTAACTATTGTAAAATGAAATAAAACTACTCACCCTTGGAAGACAACTGACAGACACATCCTGGAGAACGTACTCATTGGGTTTTTTCTACGTATTGGTAAGGGTTGTACAGTGTGTAATTAGTTCACTTATATAAGTGTCTACTCTGAAGACTTACAAACTTTTATATGTAATCATTTATATAACAAATAGCGTTGCTTTACATTTCACACTATCAGTTGTACAAAGAATTGTACAAAGCAGCCAGACCATGTCACAATAAGTTCCATTGTTGTTTCTATGGTTCTCATTACACTTTTCCAACAAGCAAAACTTGTCAAGGGGTAATTGTTTCACACGATTTGTTGAAACTTCCTGACACGTCACGCATGATGAAGTCCTAGTTTCGTTTTACTTTTTAGGTAAATATTTTTACAAATTGTTGGATTCTTGACTTTGAAGGTTCCAGTGTATTATCTTCCATGACATACGTTTGTCAAGCACTTGCTCATTGAAAACTTCAAACATATATTCATCTCTCAAGCAGAAGTGGACGTGTCAATAGTAAAATTCTTGGAGAGCTCTGTCGTACGCGAGGGTGATGACGTCCGTTTTGAGTGCCTGGTGTCGCATGAGGACTCACCGTCGGCTCAGTGGAAGCTCCAAGATGTCCCGCTGCAGAATAATGAAATGAACGTTATTAAAGCTGAGGGCCGTACACACAGCCTCACGCTTCGAGGCGTCACCGCGGCCGACTCTGGCACAGTCACTTTCTCTGTGGGCAACCACACCTCCACGGCCTCGCTTACTGTTGGAGGTAAGGTAATACTGACCATTCCCACTTGTTTATGTTACTCATCATTGTTGGACAATCCCGAACCTGTATACTTGTTGGCATTCTTGAATCAACAAGTTGTTCCTCCTACTTTTTCCTTCCCTACATTGTGTTTTAAGATACTTATTGGTCCATCCTGCTGATCAATATGCAGTACATTTGTATGCGAAATTTGTTTTCTTTTGTTTGGTTATCTCAATTATTTTCCATTTTGTCCCCCACATTCTATGCTGCGACTATGCATAATATAATTCGTCTATAACATTATTAGTACACTTCTGCATAATATTGTATCCTTTTAATATTAAAAAAAGGAACACACTGGGCTTTCGTCATCTCCCTTCGTAGTCACAGTCACATACACTTCGTCAGATTCTGGTACAGCAAAGAAAAGCATGTTCGCAGAGGTTACCCCGGCATTACACTGCTCCTTCCACCCCTATCGACCAACTGCAAATTTTCAAGACACATTTTTCAAGGCAAAATCCAAAACCCCAAAATTTTAATCATGCGTGCATCATATTTCTTCATGGACAAAAATCTATTCCCAAGTGGAACGGACTGGTAAAGTCATGGCTTCATAACCTCAAAATAAAGACAATTGTTTTACTTTGGTCAAAAAAAGAACAAGTACATTTTGAAAATGTACTTATTACAAATTATCCTCTTGGCAAAACATTTCAAGTTACTAAAAAAATTCTGAGGAAAAAAATTGTTTAGTTTTCAAAACATCATGAAGAACACAATTAACTTATACTTAGACTTTTTTATTTCCGCATTTATGTCCGTCAACCAATTGCGAGCACTGCTTGGAACTCTACTACAAAGATGATAGTCCTGTTAACTGAGGTCTTTGCATTTTACCGTTTCATTATTTTATCCATTGAGTGGATAATTTACAATGAAAGAAGGTATTGTGCGTCGCTAATGCATCAGTCTGCCGCCATCTGCTGCCAGCCACAACAGGAAAAGCTGATTGCTTGCACCTGCACTGATTTCCTCTTTGCCACAAAATAGCGGCAGAGGGGTCTTACATGTCATCTCTAAACAGTGTCATTTGTTATCTAGCTCTTAGGTTATGTTATTTTTTGATACCTGAAGGTAAACTTGTTTTTGCAGCCAGCAAGATCAGGGCATATCTTATACATACAGGAAAAAGTAAGCTCTTGAACATATAATAAAAGGACCTACCACAACTACACGCAAAATAAACATTTGGTAAGATTCAAACTTGTAAATTTACTATACATTCCCCATAAAAAGGAAAAAATATGAACCACGATCAGATACATTTTGGACAGGCCAGAAAAAAAATACCATAATTAAAAGAATGATAAACTTCCGGCGCCCCTTACAAAAAAGGTGAGCTACAGGTAAACAGCTGGGACAAAATTGCAATAACTGCATCCGTACCCTTTGTCCTGTTACAAATGCATATCGTGCATGACCAGCCTTGTAAAATATCATGGTTACCCATGACAAACGCAATAGTCTACATGATTTTTTAATTTTTTTGACTAATATCAACATTCAGAGATTTTTTTCTAGATTCACAGTATCTGACTTAGTGAGTGGCAGCACGGTGAACAGGGGTTAGTGTGTGTGCCTCACAATAAAAAGATCCATGCAAGGGGTCTTTCCGTGTGGAGTTTGCATGTTCTCCCCGAGACTGCCTGGGTTCCCTGCGGATACTTCGACTTCCTCCCACCTCCAAAGACTCGCAGGTTTATTGGCAACACTAAATTGACCCTAGTGTGTGAATGTGCATGTGAATGTTGTCTATCTGTGTTGGCCCTGCGATGAGAGGCGACTTGTCCAGGGTGTACACTGCCTTTCGCCCAAGTGCAGCTGGTATAGGCTCCAGCATTCCCCGCGACCCCAAAAGGGACAAGCGGTAGAAAATGGATGGATGGATGTCTTAGTGAGTGAGTAGTAAGTGAGTACACCTTGGTATTATATATTCACAAGTACTATAGATATTAAACTTGGATATTGCAGTCAATGTTGGAATTCCTCAGTGAACCACAGCTCCCCAATGTTGGCAGCATTCATGCAACCAAAGACCACAACATTACCACCATACTTGACTTTAGAAAAGACACAATTATCCTGCTATTTACTTGTGTTGACAGGTATTTAAACAATAATAGCTGTGTAATGTGGATAGCAAAGCTGTCCCCGCTACACAAGCTGTACACTGACTACTGGGGCGGCATTGGTCGGTTGGTAGAGTGGCCGTGCCAGCAACTTGAAGGTTGCAGGTTCGATTCCCGCTTCCGCCATCCTAGTCACTGCTGTTGTGTCCTTGGGCAAGGCACTTTACCCACCTGCTCCCAGTGCCACCCACACTGGTTTAAATGTAACTTAGATATTGGGTTTCACCATGTAAAGCGCTTTGAGTCACTAGAGAAAAGCGCTATATAAATATAATTCACTTCACTACTCTGAAGACAGACCCATATTTATTGTAACTGATACCAGTCTTTTTTGTCAGCCGCCGCTGTTTTATTCAAGAAGAACCTGGATAGTCAAGAGGGCACAGAAGGAGACAAAGTCACTCTTTCCTGCGAGACAACCAACCCCGACTGTAAGGTGTCATGGCAGAAGGGCAGCACGCTGCTCACCCATGGGGAGAAATACACCATGCAGCATAGCGCTGCCTCTCACAGTCTTACCATTCACAATCTGAAAATGGAGGACAGTGGAGAGTATAGCTGTGACACGGGTGACAAGAAAAGCACTGCTGTTATCACCGTAAAAGGTGGTCAAGTATAAAACATTTATTCTGAACGAGTTAGCACTCATGAGTAGCACTGACCTCACATCCTCTAATCTGCCATTAGAGAATGTGCACATTGTGAGAGAATTGCACGACGTTACCGTGCTGACTGGGCAGGATGCCGTCTTTGAGGTGCAGCTGTCTCATCCCGGTGTGACCAACGCAGAATGGTGGCTTGCAGACAACCTCCTCCAGAATAACGACCTGAACCAAATTAGCAGAGATGGCCGAGTGCACCGCTTGGTCCTCAAGATGGTCACCACGGACGAATCAGGGGACGTGGCCTTCGTGGTGGGTCAGGAAAAGAGTGTGGCTTGTCTGCTGGTTGAAGAGAAACCCAAAGGTAACTGTCAAAACAGCTTTAAGTCTATTTAAGGCTGCTATTTTTGTGTGTGTTTTTCAAAAACAAATAACCAGCGATGTATCTAATTAGGATCAATTCAAAAAGCACTTTGGCATTGACAGATGTGGCTGTAGGCAACCTCCCTATTTAGTTTTGATTAAGTCTACAAAATGATAGTAGCTAAAATTGAACTATCATGAGTCATCAGCATCAAGCGGCTTTACTACTTCTGCATTCGCTTTAAAGTGTTGTTAGTGTGAAACTCGTACATAAAATACTTGCCGTTTGTTTACAAAGAACTATAGAACGCCCTATTAAAGCTGGCTGAGTCGTGTGCTACCTACCACTACTACAACATTGGTTGTGTTGCTTCTGTGGCGTGCAATAACCTTCTGAGAGCACGCGTCTACTGCTGTGGACATTTTTATGTTGCCTAATGGGGCTATTTCTTTGCAAAAAAAAACAATATACCAAAAACAGAGCACACTGGTTGATGGGCGCTTGTCAGGAGGACATTCTTGTTAATAAATGTCCGCGTAATCAAAGAAAGCTTTGTTTTCTTTTCTGCTTTTTAATGCAGTCCAAATAATTATTTAGTTAACAAATGTATAAATATAATAACAGCGATTGTTGCCTGCTTCCAATCAGCTCGCTGTCCTCTTTGCTGTTTAAGTAAACAAATGACAGTAAATATGACACGTGGTGTGGAGGTCTGGATGCAGGGACGGGAGGAGACCTGCAGGTAAAAGTAATGTGTATTGTCAAAAAAAGCGAGCACCAGCATGGACGAGGCAGTGTGAAACAAGTGAGATCAAAATTAAGGGACCAAAGATCCACAACAAAAATAGAGGCAGAGACAAAACTTAGGGTCATGGTGCAGAGATAAATCATAGCAGGACAAGGCATGTGAAGCAGAGCAGGGTACAATGAACTCAAATTGGGGAAATCCTGATTGACAATGAGACCCAGGTGAACCTCCTAATTGCCAATCAGGAGGAGGTGAGTAACCAGTGCTCAGAGAAGAGGTGAAGCAAACACAAAAAATGAAAAAACAGGAAGTCAAACAATGAAAACGAGAATGCAGAAAGGAAATAGAAACCAAAATGTATAACTCTGATCATGACAAAATGGTTGTCTAGGACCATGTATTTCTAGCTGTACCATATTATCAATAAAGTGACGCAAGATTATAAGTGCCACATTTGTAAATGTAGGAAAAAATGCAGATGTTGCAATTTTTAACTATATTCTTCCATATTCCCAGTGCTTATCCTAGAAAAGCCGCATAACACTGCAGCCTTAGAGGGGGAAACCGTCACTCTGGCTTGCACTATCTCTGACTCCACGGCCACCGTTACCTGGATGAGAGACAACACGAGCATCAAAGCTGGTCTCAAGTATGACCTGAAGAAGAATGGCGCCTTCCAGCAACTTCGAATCCACAACGTTGTGCCCGAGGACGCCGGAACGTACACCTGCGACACTGGAGATGCTCAGTGTGACGTCACTGTCACGGTGGAAGGTAGCGAAAACAAATATTTAAAGTAGCTCATCAGTATTCTAACTCTCTTTTGTTAATAACTACAAGCTGCTCCGGCGTTCTTTAAGACGGAGCTGAAGAACCAGCAGGCGGTCTCGGGTGATGATGTCACCCTGCGCTGTGAGGTCTCAAGGCCGGGTGTTCGCGTGGAGTGGAGGAAAGGTGGCATGGTCCTTACGCCTGGTAAGAAGTATGAGATCTGGCAGGACGGGTGCGTTCAAGAGCTCTGTATACACAACCTGGATCCGGAAGACAGCGGTTACTACACCTGTGACGCGGGGGATCAACTCACCACCGCCTCTGTGGCAGTACAAGGTAATATTTTGTTACATTTTGAATATGAAGGGAGCTTTTTAATATTGATGTATTACTATTACTAAGTGTTTTAGGGTGGGTTACCTTCTTTGTATGTCGAAATGATGGCTGACATGATGCTGTGAAATGTACAGGCTGAGGTATATCTGTATTTTCACCCGACAGTGATAGAAGTCTACATTGTGTCTGGTCTTAAGACCGTCGACGTTTTCGTTGGGGAATGGGCAACCTTCTCTTGCCAGCTGTCTGGTCAGGTGCCTGGCAAGGTGCAGTGGTGGCTGGATGGCACTTTGCTGAAGAACAGCCCCACTATCGAGATAGGACTGACCGAGAGCCACATCCACTCACTCACCTTTAAGAACCTGGCCACAGATGACTCTGGCACTGTCATATTCAAGGCTGGCAATTTAACATCAGCAGCCAAGCTCCTTGTCAAAGGTATCACTGGACAGGAACATGACAGTCTCAGTCACATTTTACACCCCTCAGAAATTATAAGTAAATTAAATTATAACTACTGTACATATGTTTTACAGTAAAATTGGTGCACTGAAAAAAAAATTAAATAGTATGGTTTCCTGCGGGGGTTTGTAAAAAAATTGAAAATTATCTAATAGATGTTTTTAAACTGCAATGGAGCCTCCAAAATCAACCGCCCCAAAAGCATAGCCATGTTAGCTATGTAACAATGCCACATTTTAACAGAATGCCAGCCTATTTGCTGGAGAAAAACTAAATGATCACACTTACAACTCCAATGTTTCTAGTTGACTGACAAATATTATGTTTTAGGATTTGGAGAGAAGCCTGCCTATTTTGTCAGGTGGTATGTTCATGAAGAAGGTTTTTCCATCAAGACGTCCTGAAAACCATTTCAAAACAACTAGTTTAATGAGGTATTTGGGAAAATATGTATGCCTCAAAATTAAACAAAAAACTTCATCATGTGGGACAAATCTTGTGAGGCTTCAGATCAGTAAGCATCTAAAGCAAGGGGCCATTTGCAGACCACCACACTTTTTGTGAAGGCATACTAGAAAACATGCCCTTCAGTTCTAATGTTAAGAGAAAAGTTTTAAATATTATCTTAAAAGAAGATCTCACACTTTTAACCACTTTCATCAATAACACAAGGCTGAAAGGGAATTTATTTCAATAGATGTAACAATATATGTTACTCTTATGGGTTTTTTTTTCTGTATGCAATCTACAGTGGGAAAAGTTTGGACACCTTGTTTTTTGGTTTTTCATTGCCTTTTTGTGGGGATTTCTTGTAACGCACCAGTGAAAGAGAAAATGAATAGATATATAATTGATAGCCACAAAAACAGTCATTAGAACCTTTTGCAGCATACTTGGTATAAAATGAGCAATACATTTTTGCAATACATTCAAAAAGCCCCTATGTGTACCTTCTTCTTCCTTATCGATTATGTGGAATGTAAGAGGTTCTATAAAACTCAATAGTGATACTTAATTATAGTTTTATTTTGTTGTTTTATAACGCTGCAGTTTAAGGTTTCATGGTGGCTGCGAGGTTGAGTCTGGAACCAATGAATCAACTTTACATTGTTTCCTACATGAATGGTGGTTTTGAAATGGGAAAACATGAAAGTCGGCCAGTGGGAAACAGATTGTGTTGGACTTTGGAGGTTCTACTGTTTGTCCATTGACATTGTGTGTGTGTGCAACATTTCTTCTCATTTTATTAAACACAAAATAAAATCTAGCGCAGAGGTCAGCAATCTCTCAAAAGAGCCATTCTGCCCCATTTTTTAATCTCAGCAGCTGCAAAACACAGCACGGCTTGTAAATGTGTTTTAATTTTACAGATAAAAGAATATGTCCTAGCAGTATTTTTGTGTTCATATTAGTACTTAAAACTTCACAAGCGCACATTTTTGCTCAAGTGATAAACGGTCCAAAACGATTTGGGAAAAATTAAATGTATCTGGTCCCACTCCTGTGCCATAAGCAGCATTCCAAAAATAAAATAAAAGATAAGTAAGAAAGAATATAAGCGAGTGCTCGGCAACTTAGCAACGTCACCACATATTCACGGCCTTAAAGACAGTCGAAAATTATAAAATTATTTTTAAAGAAAGTACACTTCTCCAACTTTGGAGGTTTCCGACCCCAATCTACAGTATAATACTGTATCATTAACTTTGTGCAGTAAACATAGAGCTCAAATGGCACCTGTTTGTTACAATTTACAATGACTAACTTTACTATTGGGCTGTATTAGTAAGCGGGAGAATTTATGCAAATTATATTCATTGGAAGAAGTGAGCCAATGAGTAAACACTAACAGTCAGGTGCTGCTCCACCCATCCATCTCTTGTGTCCTAATGCTTTCCAGTCCTAGTCTCACCTCTATTACCATTTCACAGAATCCTAACATTCCATTCCCCATCCTTTGAGTTCAACGGTGCTATAATTACCTTCTTTGCTTGCATTAATTGACTCTTTAACCTTTAATTAACTTGGACATTTTGGGCTTTTTGACCCCCCGAGAATACACTCATCAGGCTTGTTTTTATTTAAGGTCCCGTATTATACAATTTTTAACATCCTTAAATAAGCCAATTTGGTGACGAAAAAGGCTAAATGTCTGACGCTGACTGACAGCAAAACCCTTTTTTCAATTAACAAAGTGCTCTTCTGTAAAAATGGAGGACAGACTCCTCTTTATAATGGTGGGTCAGAGGTTTTCCTCAATGATGTTGCATACAGTAAACCTAAAGCTTTATCACCTCTTTTCTCAAAATCAATCAATCAGTCAAAGTTTATTTATTTGGCCATTAATCACAAGTGTCTCAAAGGGCTGCACAAGCCACAACGACATCCCCAGCACAGATCCCAAAAGTGGAGCAAAAAACGAAACAATAGATCTTTCTCACATTTGGTTCTCGTAAACAGACAGTAAGAACACATACTACTGTTAGATAGGTGCCTCAACAAGTTTGGGTTTGTGGTCCCACAGGTCTCGGATTTTAACTTTCACAACAGTTGTATTAAGAGTTTGAGCAGAAATATGTCGTATCGTTATTAACTACACACAATTACACATTAAAAACGTGCTATGTCACATGAAAGATTTTTAAAGTAATACCTTTGTGACATTTAGAAAATACAAGTACTGTAAGAAAAAACCTGGTTTTTACATTTTCATATAAAAATAAAAAAAATAGCTGTTTGACTTATGAAGATAAAGTCAATTAAACAAGCTTTGTTCTTCTCCAACGCCTCCTATCAGTACACCAGTTTGGCCAGCAAAAATAAAGAACGACACCTCTCACATAAAATACACAATCTTCACAGCTTCCGTTCAATTCGATAAGATGACAAAACATTTTAGCTAGTAATGATGTTGAACACTGAAACAGTTTGCAGTTAAATAAATAATAAATGAGAAATGGGTTGTACTTGTATAGCGCTTTTCTACCTTCAAGGTACTCAAAGCGCTTTGACACTACTTTCACATTTACCTATTCACACACATTCACACACTGATGGAGGGAGCTGCCATGCAAGGCGCTAACCAGCACCCATCAGGAGCAAGGGTGAAGTGTCTTGCTCTGGACACAACGGACGTGATGAGGAAAAGGACGAGTGAATATCTCAGTCAGCAAGCTAGAGACTTTATAAACAAGTTGTGACAACATTAACGACACATCACCTGCTGCATGTTT
This sequence comes from Nerophis ophidion, assembly GCF_033978795.1. NCBI lineage: Eukaryota > Metazoa > Chordata > Actinopteri > Syngnathiformes > Syngnathidae > Nerophis > Nerophis ophidion. Next base: position 32,449,893 of record NC_084624.1, on the reverse strand, counting down.
CCTCACCTCATTAACTCTCAGTCACAGCAGCTGATAAACGCTGTATTGAGAAAATAAAAGCAACATCAAAAAATCTCCTTCGCTGTTTGGTGTGGGGCCATTATACCGTTTACTTTTACATCATTCCTCCATTATCAAGTAAAAAGTTAAGGACGGTTACCGCATGTTGTTGCTGCCGATGTTAGTCAATTTTTTGGGGCATGACGGAAAATGACGATGGCGGTCAAGGTAGTTGTCGCAGTTGCCGTGGTTAAATTCGAGCCCTTATCCCAGTTCGTTCTTCAGTATTACTTGTGTAACACGCTTGGGGCTAGGGCTGACCGCAGCCTAGTGAGTATTGTAATGCAGTCTTCCCTCGCCAAATCACGCTTTGAAAAATGTTGTCGCATGTAAAGGTCACTGTGTGGTTCTTATTTTATGTTTAGAGGGCTTTCTTGATGTTAAAAACATCTTTAGAAAGCTGTAAACAAGTTGAAAATATTCACTTTATAATTAATCCTTCCTACTTTGCATAGTTGTATTTGCCACAGAACCAAGTAAAAAAAGGATAAACGAGAGTTTTGCTGTATTACTGAAATAGATTTGGCTGTGAGAATGTATACATAAAATACACAACTAAATAGACTTAAAGTATGTTTACAATTACATATAAATAAATCACGTATTATTATTTGGGGTGTCAATTTTTTTTTTTTTTTTCGAATGAAACGCAAATCTTATTTATAGCGATTTGTAATCCATCCATCCATCCATTTTCTACCGCTTATTCCCTTTTGGGGTCACGGGGGGCGCTGGCGCCTATCTCAGCTACAATCGGGCGGAAGGTGGGGTACACCCTGGACAAGTCGCCACCTCATCGCAGGGCCAACACAGATAGACAGACAACATTCACACTCACATTCACACACTAGGACCAATTTAGTGTTGCCAATCAACCTATCCCCAAGTGCATGTCCATAAAACAAAATGTAAAAATTGATTAAAAAAATACAATTACATACAGATTTCTATTTACTCTAAGTAATCATGAATGAATGATGCACACAAAGACTACATTGACAACAACAATTCACGTAATTCCAATATGTTCCATAGTCATGTAATTATATTCCAGATTATGTCCAAAGATTATATGAAAGTTAAGAAAATAGGTTAATAGGCTCAGGGGGATAGAAAAGTGTTTGATATCTCCGACCACACTGAAGCCATTTCAGATCTGTTATGCCGCTTTGGCATTAATTTAAAAAAGTATATAAAACACAAAAAATTGACAAACTAGGACAAAATAGTTATTTAGGCATTATATCTCTAGGGAAAAGGTTTAGCTACACTAAAGTTAAATATACAGTCAATTTAGAAATACAACTGTAAATCCTTCATGATGATGGCGTTTGAAGTGATGCTAAATTAGCAATTATATCTATGGGCTTTTGAATTGATGCAGCTGCAGTGCTGCTAAACCAAACTAGGACTATTGCAAAGGCGGAATATAAGTTGAATTTTAAGTATAATTCCGGGGTGTACCTCGCCATCCGCCTAAATGCAGCTGATTAGGCTCCAGCACCCCCCGCGAACTTGAAAGGGACAAGCGGTAGAAAATGGATGGATGGATGGATTGTATTCAAGAGGGAATTCAGTCCAACAAAGCAGATCAATTAAACAACTGCAGAGCGCGATTACATAATCAGCTACTGAAGTGACCGTTCACCATGATAATGAGTGTTTATGCTGTGTTATGCTATTATTAACACGTCAATTTTATGTAATAGGGGGTTTTTAATATAAGATTTGTTCTAATTCGCAAGTCAATCCTCCAATGATATTACTCACTTGAAAATGTTTGGGGGTTATAAAGCCTTCAGTCGGCATGTGCTGCTCAATCACCATAAACCTCACAGCAGCGCCCTGACCCTGTGACCCCTGACCTCAACCTCAGATCCCACAGTTGAAGTGGTGAACAACATGGAGGACCTCAGGGTGCTCGAAAACCAGCCGGCCGAGTTCATCTGCCAGTTCTCGAGGCCGGTCAAGGCCGAGTGGAAGAAAGACGGGCAGCTATTGCAGCCCGATGGCCGCAGGGTGGTAGTGGAGCAGGACTGGACAGTGGCTCGCTTGTACATTAGCCGTGTGTCTGCTGGAGACACGGGGACATACTCCTGTGAGGCAGAGGGGACCCGTGTGGTTGCTTCGCTTCATGTGGAAGGTGAGCTCTCCTCCACATGGAAAGAGCACCTACCTTGAAAGAGCCTCCTTTGCTCTTTCTTACCAATGACGTTATGCAGTAATAGTGTGTTTTTTGTCACAAAAACCAAGAATTACACTTTCTTAATCTTTTTTTTTCTTTTTACACCCCCTAGCTAAACCTATCGACATAGTCCAGGGCCTGGAGAACGTGGAAACCTTTGATGGGGGAGAAGGGCTCTTCGAGTGCGCCTTATCCCGCCCGGAGAACAAAGACTGCCAGTGGCTTCTCGGCGACAAACCAGTGAAGCAATCCCCCAATGCTGAGATTGTGTCCTTCGAGAGCGGCCGTCGTCACCTGCTCCTACTCAAAGAGCTGCGGATTAGTGACAGCTGCACTGTTACCTTCAGAGCAGGCACTGCATCCACATCTGCTGAGCTGTCTGTCAAAGGCTGGCAGCTAGGCGTGGTAAAAAGCCTGGAGGACACGGTGGCTGTAGCCGGAGAGAGGGTGGAGTTCTGTGTGAAGCTGACAGAGCCCGTGCCTCCAGCAGAGGTATTTTGGTACGCTAATGGAGTGGAACTCATGCATGGCGACCTGTGGAACATGAGGGCCGACGGCTGCTCCTATCGCCTCATCCTGAGACAGGCACCGCTTTTGCCCCAACAGGAAATTACATTTGCAGCACGAGATGCTCTCTCTCTGGCCAAGCTCTCCATTATTAGTAAGTCTTTGAATTTGCTTATTTTTTGCTTTTTGCCCCCTTTTTATCATCATGTTTGAATGTTTCCTTTTGGAATCAAAGGAAATAGAAATAATCTGTTCCAGAGCCAATCCGTCATCTTCATAAATTCTATGACTGTACAAGATATGTATGTGCTGCGGGCATGTGGGCACAGACACAAAAAACGAAAGCCAGTCAAAGACAACATTTAATTTGGTTCGTGTGGAAATGTTTTACAAAGTTTAATTTCTAATTGTGAAAAATATAGACATTGATTTAATACATCTGTTCTCCTAAACCACCAATGGTAACATGAGCTAGCCATTTAAAATTCATGATAAATCAATCAAACACTAAAAGCTAAAAAAGACCTACAGTATAATGATGTTAATCAACATTTAAAACACTTCCTTGTAGTCTAGATCAGCGGCTCTGAACCCCTTGTGACCCCTGGGGCCTAACTTTTCCACTACAGCTGGGTCCATGACCCACTCAAATATTAACACTGAATTAGTAATCTTACTCTTAATTTTAATTGTATTCAATGAGGTGGTGACTTGTCCAGGGTCTACGTGTCCTTTTGCCTAAATGCAGCTGTGACTACATTACTTTATATGTAGACTTGCAGTGTGTATACAAAACATCGATGGAGGGTTTTGAAATTGTCTTAAAGAGCTTTGAAGGCTACAACGGTGACTCCCATTAACTGCATCTTCCCAAGCGCTTTGTTTTATCATATTTAAAATCTTCATTAAAAAAAAACAAAGATGTGTGTGTTCTTGTCTGTCATAAGGATCGTGAACGATTTGCAAAATTTAAAAAAAAAAAGTGCGGTACCACCTTTTTTTGGGTTTTTTTGTTGTTTTTTTTGTCCTGTCCAGCTTCTCAGGCAAATCGTATTGTTGATGTAGTTGCCCATATCGGCTGTACAAATGTACTAAACAAAAGAGAAGTGTGGGATACTTGTTTTGTGGCCTTATTTGTAATTTACTTTAATAAATGGATTTATATATTAATTGGTGCAGCCGTGCCGGAGCAGGAGGGGATAAAAAGAGAGAAAAAAGAAAGACATAAGGGGAAATTGTGGGGACAAGAGGAAGATAAGACAGAGAGACGACGACAACAACAACAACAGCAAAAGCAACACTAACAACAATAGAACAACATCAGCAAATAAGATATGTACAAATATGATAGTAAAAGTGATAGCAAAGAAGCAGTTAGTGAAATAAATAATATAGAAATGGCAATGAACATTATTGTTCTACAAATAAAGCAATACAAATACCAATAGAAACAGCTCTATTGATAATGAATAATAACAATAATTACCACTGTATTAACAATAATTACCTCATAATAACAATGATTACCTAATAATAAAAATAGTTACCTCGTGCAGTACCCCTTTAATTAGATAGGGATGATGTTGTAATGCTTTATGTACAATGTCAATGCGATGATGATACAATGGATGGAAAGCAGACCAAACTGCAATCTGTGGGGTTTTTTCTCTTTTAAATCCTGCTGCTTTCTTCCCCACAGCTGTACCGGACCCCCCAGAGGACCCGGAGATCTTCAGTAAGACCAAACAATCAGTCACCCTTTCCTGGTTCACTCCTCTGCATGATGGAGACAGCCCCATCCTGGGCTACAAGGTGGAGATGAGGCTGGCGGACAGCTCTCTCTGGCTTCCTTGTCATTCTGCTCCCGTGTGTAACACCGAGTTTGCGGTGGAGAATCTCATCCCGGGAAGTGGCTACAGGTTTAGAGTGGCAGCCATTAATAGAGCCGGCACGGGCGAGCCGGTTGAGCTTCCTCTGACTGTGCAGCTCGGTGAGTGAATGCTTGGTTCAGCACTTGAATTGGTATAATGTTATTAGTATTGCATATATATACTGTTTTTGAGATGCTCTGCAATAACATTTATAAAAGTGGTTTCAGGACATCTTCAAAGGTGTGTTATCTTTTATGCTTTATATTTTAGTGGACGAAATGTACTGTAATTTTAGTCAACTAAAACTAGACTAAAATCAAATCAATTTAGATGACAAAAGCTTGTTTGACTAAAACCAGTGGCGGGCCGTACGTCTCACACCTCGGCCTTAGGTAATGTCCTACTTAATCCGACTTCACGTCTCAAAATATTGTAATTTATGTCACCACATAGACATGGCTGGAGATACTATACAGAAACACACTTACATAAACAGTGTACATAGGGGTATATTTTTTGGTGCATTTAACATTCAATAAACCCGTTTCATTAATTAAACATATCTTACGTCGTACTGTCAAAATATAAAGAATTATATAAATCAAATGAAACATAAAAACAATTTGAACTCAGAATTTTTAGCACCGAGCCGACGCCGTATAAGCCAGTGGTCCCAACGTAGTAGTCGGTTGGTTTGTGTGAAAGTGGCGGGGAAACCATTTCGTAGCCGGTGTGCCAAAATGTGATTGCCTGCTAAAAATGTATTCCCACCGTGGGAGCGCGCACCGTTCGCTAAACCTGCATTGCTTGGCTTTGTCTGTCCACAGCGGATTACTAGGTGTAAGACAAACACTTTATCTTCGTGGGTATTGTACCGGTGAGTTTTCTGTGGTTTTCAATGGCTCCTATGGTTCCGGTGCCACTTCCCGTTTTCGCAACTTGTGTTGTGTTAGGCCAGCTAGAAGGCCTTACTGACAACAACTCGTGATCTGATTTGCTATCGCTATTGTCTATGACCTGTATGTGCCCGTTCACTTACAGTGAAAAACGCCTGCATTGTTGATTCCTAAGGCTCCGGGCAGATTTCGTACAGTATGGCAACATAAGCTAGCTGAATTCTAATTGGATACAAACTAAACTAAAAACAACAGCATTGGAAGGAGCATAATATGCAATGATAAGGATATAATTACTTTTAGATATTTAGTAAAAATTAATTAAAAATGACTTTTATCTTTAAATATGATCATGAATTCTGGTTATGTTAGACCAGCAGAGAAGGCCCACCACTGACGAAAATACATTTTATTAAAAAGACTAAACTAAAACTAAATTAAAAAACAAAAATTAACATTCTTGACAATAACTAAGGCGAACATTTTTTTTATAACAAAATTAACACTGCTCTCTATATGCACAAAAACTCTAAAGGCTCAATGACTTAGACTTAGAAAATCTTTATTGTTCCCGAGGGGCAATTTGGTTTGCAACAGTAGTCATTAAAAACGACATACAACAATAAAAACAAGATACAACAGTAAAAACGAGGTACAACAGTAAACACGAGGTACAACAGTAAAAACAGGGTACAACAGTAAAAACAAGGTACAAATACATAAAATACATATAACATACAAACCATCATAAAGCTAAAAACTAAAAACATTTTTAATACAATAAAAACTAATGAAAACTATGTTTCTTTCTATAGAGACAGAGGTAAAAGAAGTCGAGGTGGAGCAACTAAGACAGCCCAGTTTGCCTCCTGAAGCTGCTGAAGAGGGTGACCTTCATGAACTGTGGGAGGCCTCTGCAAAGAAAAGGCGCATGAGTCGAGAACCCACTCTTGACTCCATCACTGAACACCCTGAAGATGATAAAAAAGGAGCCCAAACGAAAACTCAACAGGAGAAGGAAGTGAAGTCAGCCAAAAATCAACCTGAGAATGCTTCTGGGGGATCTTCAATTGTATCGTACCTCAAAAAGAACAGCCAGCTTCAGGTATCCACTGTGACCTCTGAGGACGAGGATGCCACTGCGAGGTTCTTCAAACACTTCCAGATGGTTGATCAGACAACTGAAATCAAAACGATGACAATGACGACTCAGCAGACTGAAACAAAGTATGTGTCAGCAGAGGACACAGACATTATGGAGATCAGCAAGGAAGACGAGCCAGAGCTGAGAGAAGCTGCTATTAAAATCCAAGCGGCTTTCAAGGGCTACAAGGCACGCAAGGACATGCGGCCTGTCTTTAAGGATGTATTTAAAGACCAGACCAAAGAACCTGATGGCACCATCCACCTGGAGTGTGTGGCTGAGGGTCGACCTGATAGAGTACGCTGGCTGAAGGATGGAGAGCCGCTGTGTGATGGCAAGCACCACCATATCGACATCTACAATGACGGCACATGTTCTTTGGTCATCACCGCCATCACCACAAAAGACACGGGGGTGTACACATGCGAGGTCACCAATAAGTTTGGCGTCATCTCTCACAGTGCGAAGGTGACAGTAGGAACGGTGAGGGAATCATCGGGGCGGCGTCCACTCACTATGGGCTACAGCGCTGACAGCGAGCCCGACAGCTCATCGGGCAGCGAGATGGATGAATCCCTGAGGCAGGCCAGCAGACGCCTCCGACGCCTGCTGCGCACACGCCTCCCGCCGGACGTAGAGGAAGAGCCTTTCGTCAGTGCGGATGAAGGAGACCTGAATCCCCCGGATCCCCACTCGTACCGTGAGGACGACACTTACATTTACATCCGCTTTGACACGTGGGGGGAGGCAGACGTGGCCTCAAAGAGGTTCCAGGAGATGTTTACAATCCATGGAGTTCCTGTGGAAACCACCATCTTGGAGGCGGGACATCTCAAAGTGGAGTTGCGGATTAGGAAGTTGGGTTATACTCAGGATGGAACCGAAACACCTACACAAGAAAAACAGCCTCCTGCTTTCCTGTCTGGAGCTCCTGGTAGGAAAGTCAAGAGTGCAACTAAAAAATTTAAAAAATGTGTGGATAAAAGTTGATGGAAACCAATTTAGTGGACAGTAGAACCCTGCTATTAGTGGTGATTAGGTTCCAAACCCCTTTTGTAAAGGCTGAAAAAAAAACTGCAAATAGGATAGACTAGACTTTTATTTATCCCACAATGGCGAAACTAAATTTTTTGCAGTGCAGGTTTTTACATACAGTAACAGAAGTAAAGCATAATGAAAAACAACAAAATAGTAATAAATATTACATATTGCTCACTAAAATGTATAGCTAGAAGATAAAATACAATAATCAAACACTAACATCCATATTGCACACCATGAAAAAAAAATTTGTTGTTTTCACATAAGTGCGTTGTAAAAACTTATGGTTGTGGGTAGAAAGTACCTCTGTAGCTCTCCTTTCACTGTGGATGTATTTTTAACAGTCTAATGCTTGTTGCTTTGGACCAGTTCGTCCTCCCAGGGAATTTAAGTTATTGGTCCATCCCAAATTCTTTTGAATGACATACAGTATATGCTTAGTATGAGTGATAACACCAACAGAATTGGTCATTTGCAATTTATTCCAAAGCTTTGGAGAGACCAACCTAAAAACAACACATTCAAATCGCGTTGCCAAGTTGATATAACACAATTACGGAAGCGCCCTTTTCTTCAATATGCCTATAGCCCACATCCTTCAGAAGGAAGGAACAAGTTCATTGTTCAGCTCAGGATGAGAAAGGATGAGATAAGAAAAGGAGTAATTCTACTCCCTTCATTCCCAAGATCAAGGTAACTCACAGTGCACATGAGATTAAAAAATACAAAGAGTACTAATGGAAAACACTAGTTATTTTAAATATGACTTTGGAAAGAAATAACTTTATATATATACATATATATATATATATATATATATATATATATATCTCCGTCATGTTGAAGGAGCTATTAAATCAAATCAAGCTTTATTTATAAAGCTTTTTTCCTACATAAAAGTATGTGAAAGTAAGTGCTTTACAAAGTTAAAAACAATACCCCGGTGACCCATATCCCCCATTATCACATACGTACGCACAGATACCAAACACAAACACACACACACACACACACGCACGCACACACACACACAAACACACACACACACACACACACACACACACACACACACACACACACACACACACACACACACACACACACACACACACACACACACACACACACACACACACACACACACACACTCACACACAACATGCACACTTATGAAACTATATGGACCAATGATTGCATAGCTGATTACAGAGGAGACATGTAAGTAAACACTATCACGGAGGTCATCAGACCATGGCCACCAGGACGCTGACACAAAAGCGCCCCCACAAGCAGGGCCGATAACCCCTGAGGCAGATGGCTCATCTGAGGAACATTGGAAAAAATAAAACTTGTAAAATACTAAGAACCATGTGTAGAGATAAAGAATGAAATACAAGTAAGACATGATGAAGATTAATAGAAAATAATAATAAAAAACAAAAAACAATATATATATATATATAAATATATATATATATATATACATATATATATATATGTATATATATATATATATATATGTGTGTGTGTGTATATATATATATATATATATGTGTGTGTGTGTGTGTGTGTGTATATATATATATATATATATATATATATATATATACAATAAATAAATAGTAAATAAATATACTTCAATAAAATATTGCATAACTAATAGGATAAAAGGTAAAATACAAATGACTTCAATAAAATAATTAATATCAGCTAAAAGCCAAATCAAAAAGGTGGGTCTTAAGCCTGCTCTTAAAAACATGGGTCTCCACAGTGTTGTGCATGGGGTGATATGGATGAGAAATTATTGTTACTACTATTTATACATTGCAACTATTATTATTACCATCACACAACGTCACCCCTTGTCAGAGCATTTTCCTGCTAGAAAATGTCGAGTGCATTGACTTGTAAAGCGGCACCCTCTGTTGACATTGTAGCTGCAGCATTATTTTTTCCTTGTAGATGGGGCCAGCAAACCACTTTCTATTAAAATTGCCATTAAAAAAAACGTATTTACACTTTTCAGCAAAAAAGATAAGTGTGCGAGGTAGTTAATAGGCAGGGATGTACTACTTTATACCGTATGTCAATAAATGCTGAAACATCAACATTTTACCTTAGTGTGGTATAAGTGATAGAGTATTCAGTAAAATACAGAATCTAATAATATAACTGAAGAATAGTGACTATGCCCAGGACAATTAAAAGAAACACACTTTGTACACCGTTGGGGTTTCTAATTTGTTATAGGGATACAGGTTCTTGATTGGCCTCGCTTTTTAATGGTGTGCAATCCTATTTTCTGCAGTTTTTGGCATATAAGCCTAAATTTTTCATTAGTTGGAGTTCCCACACATATTATTGACCAAACCTACTTTTCTTTTACAAATCTTTTTAAGTGTTTGGAATTTTACACGTATTTTCATTGTCAGAGTCTGTAACATTAAATTTAATGTTACTTTGATCCAGTGCAATCCACATCAGTTTAAATTCCCATTCATCATTTTCCCATTTAAAGGCCTTAAAACTCTTTTATTTTAATTTGGCTAGACAATCATGCATTTTTAACTACCACACCTTAACATAATGTCCCGTTTCTCTCCCAGCTGCCCCGGTCTTCTTGACAGAGTTACAAAATCAGGACGTCCCAGACGGCTACCCGGTCAGCTTTGACTGCGTGGTGATCGGAAAACCCTCCCCAGCGGTACGCTGGTACAAAGATGGCAAACTGCTGGAGGAGAATGACCATTATATGATCAACGAGGACCAGGAGGGCTGCCATCAGCTAATCATCACCGCCGTACTGCCCACTGACATGGGCGTCTACCGCTGCACGGCGGAAAACAGCAGCGGCATCGTGGCCACTCGGGCTGAGCTCAGGGTCGACAGTAAGTTTTTTTTTGCGCACATAAAAGTTTGTTGTATATAAGTAAAATGAAAATGTACTTTTCTTGATCAAAGGTCACTTTTTAAACAGCACACTTTACCTCGAATTTAAACTATTTATTAGGGCTTTCTAGATCTCTTGTTGTTGCCGTGTTAAATATAAGGCGGCAGTGGGCAACCCAGAGAAAAAGAAAAGTTTGGGGTCTGAAGACACTCTTCAGAAGTATATTTTGGAAGTTTTTATATACACACATATATATATATATATATATATATATATATATATATATATATATATATATATATATATATATTATGCCAATTGCTTTTAAAAATGTATTTATGGCTATGACTGTATACTGTGAACCTCCCTACAATCAATGCATTTTTCCTTGAAAGAATAAAACAATCATATAATTGTGAAAATATGTATTTACCACTGGTATCCCAACAACATAAAATAGAAAAAATATATTTTGATATATTTTATAATGATAATAATACAATGGATAGGCCAAATACTCAGCAACTCAGCTTTTTTGGAAGTGGATGGACTGTGGGCTGGCGTCGGCTGGCCTGGACACTAGGCATTCCGCAAGATGATTGGATGATCTGTCTGAGGCTGAATCCCTTTTTAAGTGACAGCTTAATGAGCAAATCAGCAATTTTGAAACATAAACACTACAGAGGACTATTTTTAAAGAAACTTTTCCAATCCTTTTAGTGACGTTTTCTTTATATAAAAACGACTAGTGACAAATCAAGCCTCTCTTTCCTGGTGATCAATATAGCAGAGTCGTCACAAAGCTGACGAGCAGCTAAGAAATTCACAAAGAAGTATGATAAATGGAAAAAATACCGGTACATATTTTTCCTCCCAAACTTTGGGGTTGTCTTTTATTCAGTGTTGGCTTATATTTGGGTAAACCGTTATTCATACATACAAACGTCCATACATTGGTACCTACGCTCCCACATACATACACAAATACATTACATACCTACATACTCCAAGTCCGTACAACCACGCGCACATTCATGGTACAAACATACACATACTGTACAAATACATTCACTGTACAAACAAACATACATATACTGTACACATACATTTACTGTACAAACATTCATATACACATTCTGTTCATATACAAGTACATATACATACATACACTCATGCACATAATCATGTTTCATCAAACATATATCAACGTTGTTGCCCTAGGGTAAACTGGGTAACACAAGGCATATTGACAGAGCTTAAACCCTTGTTACTATAACAATCTACAAGATTAATATAGGTTGCCTCTCTCTCTTCCCTTTCATCTTTCGGTATTCCTTCTTTTTTTATTATTTATTTATTTGGTTTTTTTGCATTTATTTTTTTTATTTTTTATTATCTTTCTAGCTATCATTATGTATACGTATTGTTGCATTTGAACAACTTTATTGTTGATAATAGAGGTAAACTATTGGTTTTGTTCATGATCAATAGCGCTTTTTCTATTGGTATTTGTATTGCTCCAGTTTTAGTGTAAAAATGCTCATTGTCATTACTATATTATTTATTTCACTAACTGCTAATTTGCTATCACTTTTACGATCATATTTGTACATATTGTATGTGCTGGTGTTGTTCTATTGTTGTTGTTATTGTTGTATTTGCTGTTGTTGTTTTTGTCTCTCTGTCTAATCCCCCTCTTGTCCCCACAATTTCCCCCTCTGTCTTTCTTTTTTTCTCTTTCTATCCCCTCCTGCACCAAATGATAATATAAATACATTTAATAAAGTCAAATTCAAATAAGGCAACAAGAGAAGTATCCTACACTTGTCTTTTGTAAAGTAAATCTGAACAGCCGATATGGACATCTACATCAACTAAATGATTTGCCTGAGAAGCTGGACAGGACAAAAAATATATATATATATATTTGGGTAATGCAGTACATCACACATAGAGTAGGTCAGTGGATGCCCAGCCAATTAGTTATTGGTTATGATAGGCTTTGACCTCCATGCTGCTCGCAAGTGATCATACGCTCCATCAGTGTCTTGCAGCTCTGATTACGACACAGCTGCTGATGCTGCCACTGAAACCTCATCTTACATCAGCGCCAAGGGCTACCTGTCCAGGTAAAGCAGTTCATCCCCAAAATATACATTACAATGCATTGTTGAGCAATGCAATATTCTCTCTTTCCCTTCCAGGGAAACTGAGACCTTTGAGTCCGTAACAGAAGATGATCAGCTGCCACAAATCGTGGAGGAACTTCACGATGTTCATGCCAGTCCAGGTTCCCCAATAGCTAGGATGCAGCTCAGAGTAAAAGGTATGCATGCTGTAAACCAGGGGTCACCAACGTGGTGCCCGCGGGCACCAGGTAGCCCGTAAGGACCAGATGAGTAGCCCACTATTCTAAAATTAGCTCAAATAGCAGCACTTACCAGTGAGCTGCCTCTATTTTTTAAATTGTATTTATTTACTAGCAAGCTGGTATCGCTTTGCTCGATATTTTTAATTCTAAGAGAGACACAACTCAAATAGAATTCGAAAATCCAAGACAATATTTTAAAGACTTGGTCTTCACTTGTTTAAATAAATTCATTTATTTTTTTTTACTTTGCTTCTTATAACTTTCAGACAGACAATTTTAGAGAAAAAATACAACCTTAAAAATTATTTTAGGATTTTAAAACACATATACCTTTTTACCTTTTAAATTCCTTCCTCTTCTTTCCTGACAATTTAAAACAATGTTCAAGTAAATTTATTTTTTTATTGTAAAGAATAATAAATACATTTTAATTTAATTCTTCATTTTAGCTTCTGTTTTTCGACGAAGAATATTTGTGAAATATTTCTTCAAACTTATTATGATTAAAATAAAAAAAAAATATTCTGGCAAATGTAGAAAATCTTTAGAATCAAATTTAAATCTTATTTCAAAGTATTTTAAATTTCTTTTAAAATTTTTGTTCTGGAAAATCTAGAAGAAATAATGATTTGTCTTTGTCAGAAATATAGCTTGGTCCAATTTGTTATATATTGTAACAAAATGCAGATTGGATTTTAACCTATTTAAAACATGTCATCAACATTCTAAAATTAATCTTAATCAGGAAAAATTACCAATGTGGTTCCATAAATTCTTCTTTTAATTTTTTCAAAAAGATTCGAATTAGCTAGTTTTTCTCTCCTTATTTTTGGATGAAATTTGAATTTTAAAGAGTCGAAATTGAAGATAAACTTTGTTTCAAAATTAAATTTTCATTTTTTTCCTGTTTTCTCCTTTTTTTAAACCGTTCAATTAAGTGTTTTTTTCATCATTTATTCTCTACAAAAAACCTTCTGTAAAAGGACAAAAAAATGTACGACGGAATGACAGAGAAATACCCATTTTTTCTCTCTCTCTCTCTCTCTCTATATATATATATATATATATACATATATATATATATATATATATATATATATATATATATATGTATATATATATATATATATATATTTATTAAAGGTAAATTGAGCAAATTGGCTATTTCTGGCAATTTTTTAAAGTGTTAATCAAACTGGTAGCCCCTCGCATTAATCAGTACCCAAGAAGTAGCTCTTGGTTTCAAAAAGGTTGGTGACCCCTGCTGTACACCTACACAACAAAAATCGCCAAAATTCAAACACACAGGTTTTGTTTCCAGGTTTCCCCAAACCAAGGGTTTATTGGTTCAAAGAAGGCCAACCCCTTCGGGCCTCGGAAAGGGTGTCGTTGTTAGCCCAGCAGGACGTTCATGCCTTAGAAATCCTGGAGGTGAAGAAAGATGACATGGGGGAGTACTCTGCTTACATCAGTAATGCAGCGGGTTCTGCTTACTCCTCTGCCCGACTCATAGTTCTGAGTGAGTATGCCAGAAAATATATCTCCTCACAAACACTGTGCAATGCAAATTATTTGACTTCACTGTTTACAGACCCAGGGGAGATCTTACCACAAGATCAGAAAGGTAATTTGGGCTTCTTTTTCTCAAACATACAGTTCTAATGTGACTGGGATTGAGCCCTTTTTTCTCATAGAATCACATGAGTCATTGGTGCCACCACGTTTCCTGGAAAGGTTCAGCAACAGAAAAGTGAAACAAGGAGCCAGCATCACGTTATCTGTCAAAGTGGAAGGTTTGCTCACCAAACGTACTTATCTTTCAAGATGACTTAATTCATTTTAACACTATTAAATACTGCTTTAGGGTCTCCCACTCCGATGGTCTCTTGGCTAAAGGAGGAGTCGCTGGAAGATGTGCTGTGGATCAAGACCGACACCAAGGGATACAAAATAGCAAGCTCAGGACGCCAGCATAGCCTCATCTTGATGGATGTGGGAACAGAGTACACCGGTGCCTATACATGCATTGCAACTAATAAGGCGGGACAGTCCATCTGTACCGCTCACCTCGAGGTGGATGACAGTAAGTAACAATTAATCAAATTCCTACACTCTTTATATTAACGCTGTGGTCCCCTTTTGGTGTTTATTATTGTCATGATTTGTAGTTATAATATTTATATTTTCTCCCCTTCTTTCAGCTCCACCACAAAAGAAAGAGACCAAACCCTCAGAGTAAGTTTTATACATGTCACAGAAATGGCATAAATTTTACATATACAAGATGTTTATTTGAAAATGATCCCTATTAGCCTATGCTATTGCAGTCAGCTAGTCTTACTGGGGTCCACACAAAACACTACATATTATGAAAACAGTTTAAAAACATTAAAGATACATTAAAAAAAATAGGAAACTACAAGACTGTATTAGACGTGTTCAGGTTTTAGTCATTATACGTGTATGCTACACATATAAGCTATATACACGCACCGAACAGCTGAGTAGCAAAAACAACATTTTAAAGAGCATGCAAGGGTAGATACATTTGCTGGGCACTGCACAATACTTTAAATGTATCATGACAAGTAACATGTATGAGTTTTACACTAACAACTGATTAGCATAACCAACATTTTAAGGTGCATGCAAAGGTAGATAAACTTGTTGGTCGCTGCATAATACTTTTAATGTGGAACTACAAAAAGACGTTGCCTATAGTGCCTATATGGCACATCTGTGTTTCAGACCAACATTTGAGTAGCACAACCAACATTTTAAAAGTGCATCCACAGTTAGATAAAGTTGCTGAACGCTGCATGCTATTTGTAATGTGGAGTTGATTAAAATGAGAAGAGTTTTCTACAGCCACAGCTGCTGCAGTATGGCAATTGTAACACACAAATAGTTTTACATTAACAACTGAGTAGCACATCCAACATTTTAAAGTGCATGCAAAGGTACATAAAATTGCTAGATGCCGCAAAATACTTAAAATGTGGAGCTAATAAGACTTTCAGCAGGGGGTCGTCTACTGCCACAGCTTTTGCAGTATGGCAAGTGTAACACGCATGAGTTTCACACCAACAAATGAGTATCACGTCCAACATTTTAAGGCTAATGGACACGGCAAGATATTTCAAATCTGGCGCTACAATATGAGGTTGCTGTCACGCCAAATTTCTTCCCTCCCAACGAAAACCTTTCCCCCGGAAGACATTTGGCGTGACAGCCCCTCTAATGCCTGAAGGACCCCAATGAGGGCGTGATAATACAAAGTTATATGACTCTTAAGGGTTACAGCTGCAAAATTAGCGAAGCAAAAATAGTTTGAAAGGTTAGCATGCTGGAATGCTAATTTTTTTTTCCTCACCGTTATTTTTCATCAACGATAATCAGCCAATTATAATGCTTTTAAAACAAGCAGCTGTGTGGGCTGCTTTAAGCAAGTTATATGACTCTTAAGGGTTACAGCTGCAAAATTAGCAAAGCAAAAATAGCTTGAAAGGTTAGCATGCTGGAATGCTAATATTTTTTCCTCACCGTTATTTTTCACCAATGACAATCAGCCAATTATAATGCTTTTAAAACAGGCAGCTGTGTGGGCTGCTTTAAGGTCCTTCCACCCTCATTGGGGTCCTTCAAGCATTAGAGGGGCTGTCACGCCAAATGTCTTCCGGGGGAAGGTTTTTGTAGGGGGGAAGAAATTTGGCGTGACATTGCCTACAGCCACAGCTGTTGCTGTATGACAAGTGTAACACGCATGAGTTTCAAACCAACAACTGAGGAGCTAAACCAAGATTTTAAAGTGCTTTACAAGTAGATCAAGTTGCCGTGCCGCAAGACACATCAAATAGGAAAGTGTAACATGCACAAGTGTCACACAAAACGTTAAATGGCACAACCGGCATCATACTCCTGTTTTGTGAAGTTATTCAAAATAGTTTGCCTACAGCCTAAAGTCAATGTTTTTTGTTTGTTTTTGTAATGGTAACATTTCATTTTATTCCAATCATTAGAGTTCTTGGGATTAAAGTCAGTCCACCAAAGGAGGATGCAAACAGGGGGCAAGGTGATAAATAACAGTTGTTTTTTTTAAGTATCACTGTAAGTACTTTATGGCTAACATGGTGTTTGTCTTATGTACTGCCTCAAGAGAGTAAAATGACCTACTTAGGAGAGGTCGGTTCAGAGGAATTCCTCATGAAACTCACCTCCCAGATTACTGAAATGGTATCAGCCAAGATCACCCAAGGTAAGTTTGTTTTTCATGGACCATTCTGTCTCTGTAGTTCAAACAATGGACAGAAATTGTAATAAAATCAAAATTTCATGATATTTGTTTTCATTTACTGCTTGTGTCAACCCAAGCTTTGATACTTTCCTATCATTAAAATTGTGTGTTTATAAAAGCCAATCTGTTTGATCAAATCAAGAATTGCAAAAGTCAATTCTTGAGTGTTAAAAATGACACTTAAATGCTCTGTGTTAGCGCTTGTGTTGACTGCACGTTTTGTTCATGTATTTAAAACTAGTATAGCTTCATCCATACATCATCACTTACTCTATATTCAACCATCACTTTATTAATACAGCCCATAAAATGCTCATCCGATCCACCAATCTGTTATTCAGACAGCACACAGAATCAGGAAGTGCTCCAGTGGATGAAATCTTGGCCCAAAACTACCAGTATGTATTCCACATGCATCCATTTGTTCATGATTATTGATGAAGCGGTGATGACTTCTTAAAAACTGTCATCCTAGTTTCTTAAAATCAAATATAGTGCTCTAGGCTATAACCACACTCTCTCCTAACTCAAATTGGCAGCCTTTTTGTTGTTGTATTATTAATACTGTAACTTGTACTGGTCATTGTTTATTACTAAAACAATGCAGTCACTGAAATACTAACAAACTATAACAGTGAAGTATATTATATTGACTTCTGTACTTCAGTATTTTTATATTCACATCAAAACTGTATTTTAAATGTACATATTTAAAAATGTATAGTATATAACTAAATTATATATATTTTTAAATATATGTTTATATGTACGGACGAGAGCGAAAGCATTTGCCAAGAATGTTTTCATTAATCAAGTTCATGTGTGTATACATATACAGTATACACACATGTATATATTTAAATTATATATTTTCTATATATATATATATATATATGTCTGTGTATATATAAATTCATATATACATACACATATATATGTATATGTGTACATATATATGTGTATATATTGTATATATATATATGTGTGTGTATATGTATGTATGTATGTATGTATATACACACATATATATATATATATATATTTATATTTATATATATATATATATATATATATATATATATATATATATATATATATAAATATATATAGCGGGACAGATAATGTTTTTCCTGTCACTCGCACACTCCAGTGACATTGCACTATGAAGTCAAAACACAATGACTGCATGCTCTTGAACGAGGCGTTTTATATTAAGGTCTACGCAGTGTTTGGTCGTTTTGTATTGCGGTTAATACAGTATTGTATATTATAGTGTTAGCGTTACGTTCATTAGCAAGTCAATTAGCATGAAATTATGTTACTCGTATCAACTTACTAGCAACTAAACTGCTAACACATTGAACATAATAGCGACACATTTGACCTGTATTTTGATTACACCACTTGCTCCCCTTCCTGTGTTGCTGCCCCAGCTTCATTGCGAGTGCCAGGCGCTGACAGCGACGACGAGACCAAGACACCTTCGGCGTCACCTCATCACGGCCGCTCTCGTCCCCCCTCCCTCGTGGCGGACTCCTCCTCTGAGTCTGATGAAGGAGATGCCAGGGGAGAGGTAAGACACTGCCATGTACAGTCGCGATCAAAAGTTTACATACACTTGTAAAGAACATGATGTCATAGCTGTCTTGAGTTTCCAACAATTTCTACAACTCTTACTGTATTTTTTTGTGATAGAGTGATTGGATCACATACTTGTTGGCCACAAAAATTATTCATTAAGTTTAGTTCTTTTATGAATTTATTATGGGTCTTCTAAAAAATTTGACCAAATCTGCTCGGTCAAAAGTATACATACAGCAATGTTAATATTTGGTTACATGTCCCTTCCAACACGGCACTTTTTGTAGCCATCCACAAGCTTCTGGTTGAATTCCTGACCACTCCTCTTGACAAAATTGGTGCAGTTCAGCAAAATTTGTTGGTTTTCTGACATGGACTTGACATCACATGGACAAAGATAGGACTTTCTGGAGGAAAGTTCTGTGGTCAGATGAAACAAGAATTGAGCTGTTTGGCCACAATACCCAGCAAGATAACCAAATATTAACATTGCTGTTGTATGTGTACTTTTGACTCAGCAGATTCGATCACATTTTCAGTAGACCCATAATAAATTCATAAAAGAACCAAACTTCATGAATGTTTTTTGTGACCAACAAGTGTGTGCTCCAATCACTCTATCACAAAAAAATAAGAGTTGTACAAATTATTGGAAACTCAAGACAGCCATGACATTGTGTTCTTTACCAGTGTATGTAAACTTTTGATCGCGACTGTATGTGCCGAAATGGTACGTTCCTGAAACTGAAACACTAAAAGACTGTGACTGTGTGTGTAGATGTTTGATATCTATGTAGCGACAGCCAACTACGACCCCACTGTGGCAAGCAAAGAGTCTATTTCCCTGAAGGAGGGACAGTATGTAGAGGTTTTGGACTCGGCTCACCCGCTCAAGTGGTTGGTACGGACCAAACCCACCAAGACGACGCCATCCCGCCAAGGCTGGGTGTCACCTGCTTACCTAGACAAAAAACTTAAAGTACGCCTACATAGCATTGTAAAATACATTGGTGAGGCGTTCAAGGTTCTAAAGTCAATGCATTCTTGTAGCTGTCTGCAGATGCAGGCGACCTTCCAGAGGCAAGTGTTGAAGAGGTGTCTGAGGGAGAATACAAGAAGAAGTTATTGTAAGTCAAACACTTTTATGCATTATAAAAAAGTAGCGTAATCATCTTAAGCAGCATGTTTCTCTTTTATTTGCTATCTTTAGCCAACTGATCCAGGACTTGATCGGCGGTGAATCCGAGTTTGTCAAAGAGATAGGCTTCTTCACGGGTCATCACCTGAGGCACGCTGACAGCCCGAATGCACCAGCTGAAGTCAGCACCCAGAAAGAGTCCATATTTAGAAACATCGAGGACATTAAGGAGTTCCACAACAAGTGTGTTTACCTCTTGTATGACCAACTTATCTTACCACTCAGCACTATGGAAGTGACTCTATACGTTTATTTCAGGGCTTTCCTTCCCAAGTTGAGCGACTGTGACACAGACGATGACGTGGCCATGTGCTTCCTGAAGAACAAGGAGGGCTTTGAGAAGTACCTCCAATATCTTGTAGGCCAGAGCCAGGCTGAGTGTGCCGTCAGTGACAAAACAGTGCACCACTTCTTCAAGGTATCACTGCTCTTCTTAGTGTTACCTTAAATGCTTAATTAAAGCCTCTATTCAGTGAACCGCACAGCCTCCTTTAGTTGACTGCTGCAAAAAAATAACACTTAAGTGGCTCTAACTACAGTAATAATAATAATAATAATGGATTAAATGTTTAGATTAACACCTGTGACTGTAGACACTTCTTCTTGGAGTTTGTATTTAATCAATTCCCAAAAAGATGGCAGTAGCTGAATCTAAATTATCATGCAGCATCCAGAAACCTTATCTACTTCTCTGCACGCGTTTTAAAATGCCATTTGTGCTCTTTAGCAATGGGTGTAAAACTCATGCATGTTCCACTTGCTTTATTGTTGTTTACAATGAACTCATCAATGGTATTAATGCTGAATGAAGAGTTTGCTCATTGGTTCTGTTGCTGCTGCATTAGGCAATACTGTAGGTGTCCAAAAATGTTTTCCACTTTCTCATGCACTCCAAAATATTGTTCTAGGGGATTTACGTTAATTTTAATTTGCATTTAAAACATTTCCTTGTGGTCTGAATAATATGTATCATAACTGGTGTAGATTTTGCGCAAATTTTGCTCCACAGTCACTTTTATAGCCCATTTTTGAGTCTTGTCTTTTGAGGAATTCCCAGATTGCAAAT
>NC_084624.1:32293789-32423789 GCF_033978795.1 Nerophis ophidion | reverse complement strand
ATATATATATATATATATATTTAGCACTCGCAAATTAATTCATCAAGACTTAACTGGATGTGCGGTCGATGTTTTTCTTTTTTTTTATATTTACCACGTCCGGAATGGTCTTGCAGACTGGCATAGTTACGCACACATTGCTGTGACAAAGGAGGCGATCAAAGAAAGACAATTGAGAGACAAAATATTTTATGTGTGTGTGTCAACATATTTGAACTGTCACAAAAAGGAATATTAATCATATCTCATCAGCAATATAATTTCATAATTATATAGCTGATGGATTACTGAAAGGGTACCTATTACGCAAAAAAACTTTTCCTATCGATTTGTACTTGTTTTTGTGCATTTGGTATCTGCATTAATCCCGAAAATTTGAAATCAAGCCATGGAGGCATTGCACAGATATTTATAAAGCAATTTTGCTTTTATTCATATTTCCTCAAAACGAGCCGTTTGGAATTTGCCCAATTAGCGAAGTTTTTTTCAATTGGTTACGTCACCATATATGGTAAAGTTGCAACCAAAGAACTTTGCGCGAGTCCGCCTTGTAGTCAATAAGTTTTTTTTTTTTCCTCTATCCTCTTGTCCCGTACATGCACATGCATCCGCCGCTGTTGCCATTTCTAATACAAACCCCGTTTCCATATGAGTTGGGAAATTGTGTTAGATGTAAATATAAACAGAATACAATGATTTGCAAATCCTTTTCAACCCATATTCATTTGAATGCACTACAAAGACAAGATATTTGATGTTCAAACTCAAACTTTATTTTTTTTTGCAAATACTAATTAATTTAGAATTTCATGGCTGCAACACGTGCCAAAGTAGTTGGGAAAGGGCATGTTCACCACTGTGTTACATCACCTTTTCTTTTCACAACACTCAATAAACGTTTGGGAACTGAGGGAACTAATTGTTGAAGCTTTGAAAGTGGAATTCTTTCCCATTCTTGTTTTATGTAGAGCTTCAGTCGTTCAACAGTCCGGGGTCTCCGCTGTCGTATTTTACGCTTCATAATGCACCACACATTTTCAATGGGAGACAGCTTTGGACTGCAGGCAGGCCAGGAAAGTACCCGCACTCTTTTTTTACGAAGCCATGCTGTTGTAACACTTGTCTTGCTGAAATAAGCATGGGCGTTCAAGATAACGTTGCTTGGATGACAACATATTATAATAAATAAAAGGGTTGTACTTGTATAGCGCTTTTCTACCTTCAAGGTACTCAAAGCGCTTTTGACACTACTTCCACATTTACCCATTCACACACACATTCACACACTGATGGAGGGAGCTGCCATGCAAGGCGCTAACCATCAGGAGCAAGGGTGAAGTGTCTTGCTCAGGACACAACGGACATGACGAGGTTGGTTCCAGGTGGGATTTGAACCAGTGACCCTCGGGTTGCGCACGGCCACTTTCCCATTGCGCCACGCCGTCCCTGTTTTTGTTGCTCCAAAACCTGTATGGACCTTTCAGCATTAATGGTGCGTTCACAGATGTGTAAGTTACCCATGCCTTGGGCCTTACAGATGCTGGATTTTAAACTTTGCGCCTATAACAATCCGAATGGTTATTTTCCTCCTTGTTCTGGAGGACACAACGTCCTCTGTTTCCAAATTTAATTTAAAATGTGGACTCGTCAGACCACAGAACACCTTTCCACTTTGCATCAGTCCATCTTGGATGAGCTCGGGCCCAGCCAAGCCGGCGGCGTTTCAGGATATTGTTGATAAATGGGTTTGGCTTTGCATTGTAGAGTTTAACTTGCATTTACAGATGTACCGACCAACTGTAGTTACTGACAGTGGTTTTATGAAGTGTTCCTGAGCCCATGGGGTCATGTCCTTTACACACCGATGTCGGTTTTTGATGCAGTACCACCTGAGGGATCAAAAGTCCGTAATATCAATTCTTACGTGCAGTGATTTCTCCAGATTCTCTGAACTTTTTGATGATTTTACTCACCGTAGATTGTGAAATCCCTAAATTCCTTGCAATAGCTTGTTGAGAAATGTTGTTCTAAAACTGTTTGACAATTTGCTTACCCTCGCCCCATCCTTGTTTGTGAATTACTTAGCATTTCATGGAAGCTGTTTTTATACCCAATCATGGCACCCACCTGTTCCCAATTAGCCTGCACACCTGTGGAATGTTCCATGTAAGTGTTTGATGAGCATTCCTCAACTTTATCAGTATTTATTGCCACCTTTCCCAACTTCTTTGTCACGTGTTGCTGGCATCAAATTATAAAGTTAATGATTATTTGCACCAAAAAAAAGTTTATCAGTTTGAAAATCAAATATGTTGTCTTTGTAGCATATTCAACTAAATATGGGTGGAAAATTATTTGCAAATCATTGTATTCCGTTTATATTTACATCTAACACAATTTCCCAACTCATATGGAAACAGGGTTTGTACAAAGTAACATATAGTTCTAACTTATACCTGTCAGTAGACTTGCTATGGAAGCAGTCAGAGTGGAGACATGTAAATTAAACGGTGCATCTTAAAGAGACAATTACAAAGTGTCTTGAAGACAAATTTTGACTAAAGAACTATTACATGTCATGAAGACCAGGAGTTATTGACCATTTTTACCTCGGGGCCTAACTTTTCTGCTACAGAGGGGCCTGGTGCCCACTCAAATGTTAACAACGAATTAGAAATCTCACTCTTAATTTTACATGTATTCAATAACTATATCTAACCTACTTACAGATTCACAGGATAAACCAAAAAAATAAAAACCTAAAAATAAATACTAATCAAATATTCTGAAATAGAATGTACGTACTGTACATGTACATACAATTACAGTGTTAAATGAATACATTCTAACTAAATCAATAATGTTTCCAAAATAAAAGGTCGGTGAAAATAAATCTTCCTCACTTAGTCATAATTTTTGCACTAAAAAAGCCGCTCTGACTTTAGCTTTAGACTTCTTGTTTAATACACGTCTCTGGTTTGAGATTGTCATTACTGCCACAAATGGTGGGAAAGTGTTTTACAACTGAGTACTGCTGCGGCTCGTACGGACCACAGCTGAGAAACAAATATTTTCTGGACGGCCCTCTCGGGGGCGCTCATGTCCCAACAATGGGCCCTATGGTTAAAAAACACTGATGTAGAACACAAGGAAGTGTTTTTACATGTAGTAAAACAAATCATTATACGACCCCTTTATGGGGCTGATAAAACTAATCCAATTGATTAGTTTTTTCTTCATCTTCTTGCATGTGGATCATTCCAGCACCATCACAACCCTGCAGCGCCTCCCAGAGCGCTACTTTGGTGTGCTAAAAATATTGATTCTGTTGCCTAGATGGCGCTTCAATATAGCCCAGGGAGGGTGGTACATACTACTGTATTTTCCGGAACACAGGGCCCACCGGATTATAAGGCACACTGTCGATGAGCGGTCTAGTCAGGTCTATTTCCATACAAAAGGCGCATCGGATTTTAGGGCGCATTAAAGGAGTCATATTATTATTTATTTTTTTCTAAATGTAAAACCCTTCCTTGTGGTCTATAAAACATGTGATGGTGGTTATTTGGTCAAAATGTTGCATAGATTATGTTTTACAGATCATCTTCAAGCCGCTTTCTGACAGTCGCTTCAAGATGAAGTCTTATTTACACGGCTCACCTTCGACAGCGTCTTTTGCATAATATTGTGAAACACAACGCCAGATAATATGTCTTACCGTATACACACACACCATAATAATACTTGTATGTTGAAGCACAGTACAATCCATCAAGCAGTGCTGCTTCATAGCTTACCAAAGTCGTACTAAAACATTTTGAAAGATTTTTTAGCATTGTGTGTAATGTTTTCAATGGAACATATACAATTTTGGTGTTGTTTACTTGAATCATATTGCAGTCTACGCGTATCTCTTATGTGTGACTGCCATCTACTTACTGGTCACACTTATTTCACCATGTACCAAATAAAATAGCTTTGAGGTCGGTAAGTAGGATTCCGTACAATAGGCGCACCAGGTTATAAGGCGCAATGTCGAGATTTGAGAAAATGAAATTATTTTAAGTGCGCCTTATTGTCCGGAAAATATTGTATATTTGTGTGCTGCATGTCAACAATGTGACTAAACGCCACAGGTTGGAACATATGATGCCATACATGTGAAGGAAAATGACTGTCTCCAGAAGCAGCAGCGGTCTGCACCACTTAGCAATCGTACAGTCTTAATAGATCACACGCAACACACCTGCTAATAGCGCACAAAATGCACATGCTATCTAGCACATTATTTGGATCTTCGTAGATCAGGCCCTCTGTCTTAACTTCTAATGATGGATTTAACCTCCTCAATTTTTTTACACTCTTACTTGATGAAACGATAGATGCTGCCAAATATAACCACTAACTCTGATGGTACAACTTAACACACTGAATTTACAGATGAATGCCTTTTTTGGGAGTAGAAATTTTGCATGCTTCTGTATCGTCACATTTTGGTGACACTAGCTTGGACCCCCTCTGTGAAAACTGCATGCAACCCACAAAAAAATCGAATTGGATAATGTCAGTAACGCCAGTGCTCGTGGTCTATTAACAGCGAGGAGACTATAACCACAGTGGTGAAGAATCCCCGTATGAGGAGGCACAAGTCCCCTGGCTTGATGGTGGCTGGAGCTCACCGCACGGAAATTTCCACCTCAGAAACCTCCACAACCAGGACAAGAAGGATGGCCCCGCCGAGGAAACCCACAATCCCGACCTTCTATGTCACTGAGGCCCAGAGTACCGAGGCGAGTGCTGCCGCCACTGTGGAGAACGAGCCCAGTTGGGTTGAGGTAGAAGAGGTGATCGAGTACAAGGTGAATAAATCTCCTCGATTGTCAAGGAGGAGGGGCGTGTCGCCGGCGGTCTCTGATCGCGCAAACACCCCTTCCAGACCTAAACGATCCCCACCAGAAAACCCGAATGCAAACAATTCTAACAACAATCTAGTAGAGCAGGCCCATCCCCTAGAAGCCTCTGATTCTCCACCAGGGGTATCGGTTCTTACAGCTGGAGATCAAGTCATGGAGGATCAACAAACCGTCATTTGGGAACCTGATGAGGACAGTGAGTTTGATTACTGCGGAAAACAAGAAGCAAAGATGCCAACACCTGGGGCTCGTGTTTTAGCACTAGAAGACTTGGAGGATTACGTCCCAGAGGAAGGAGAATCTTACGGATCAACCAGCTGCAGTCTTGATGAGAAACCTTGTGAGATTGCGGTCCTCCAGAGAGAGATCGGAGGCTCCAGTGTGGGACAACCGGTACTCCTCAATGTGGGACGTCCTGTGGTGGCTCCAAGGCAGAGGGGCGGCTTCTTCACCCGCTTCCGAGAGCATCTCTCTGGCAGCCTGTTCTCACCCACAGCCCCCCAGGCAAGCGGGTCCACGTCAGAGCGCCAAGTCCCCATTCAAGTGAGCCGTGCAAAGCTGGAGGTGAAGCCATCTTATTGCTCGGAGGTGCAGAGAGTGGAAGGCGGGCAGCAGAGCTTTAAAACCAAAATATCTACTCAGACGTACGACTACACGCCAGTGGGAAACCCTGTCACGCTTCAGATTAGCGACGATGACCAGAACCAGAACCAGTAGCTGTTTAACATCAATAAACGTTTTTAGTCTTAAATGGAGCTGACTCCATGAAGATAACTTCCAACTAAAATATAACCAAACCATTCCACATCAGGAAACACTTTTTTCCCTGCCTAGTGGTTTTAAGCGATCCTTATTGGGTCATCATGACATCAAAACTAAACCATGTTTGCCTTAACCTCAACTTTTGACACAAAACCTATTTCTTTCTGTCACAAACACTAAAAGCCGTGATAAACATGCATTTTGCATTAGTTGAGGCAGAATGTATTGTAGTACTTGGCTGCAACCAGCAGAGGTGCTGTTGATTATACTAATCTAAAAAACAGCTGTGGGAAGCTTGACGTAAGAGTTCAGAACATTTAGACAGTCTTTTATCCCAGAAATATAAAAGACTTTGATATAGTTATTACTTGTCTTCGTGGGTCATGGAAATTGAGTGAATAAATAATTGATGGCCATGTAAGGAGCGTTCAGTCGCACAATGTGCTTTGTATTGTTTGGACTGACGCAACCGCTGAAGGGCCACTGTTTGTCATGAAGACAGTAACACAAAGTATTGACGTACACTCAAAATGACTGGATTTTAGACAATTGACGCATTATGAACATGTAGTTCTAAAACTAAAACATTAAAGAGAGGTACTAGTGTTGTGTTGTTTGCTTTTGAGTTTATTTAAATTATCTCTCACGGTCACACATACTTTTAGTTGGCTTTCTTTGCGGATAATACGTTATTAAAAAGGTAATCCAGAGACATGTCTGTTTTTAAGTAAATTATTTTTGTGAGTACTAGTAATGTACAATGTCACTATCACGAGTAATTGTGTTTTTAGCGCCGTGTCAAGTGGTTCAATAATGATGTGAGAGCTCATGTTTTTTGTTGTTTCTTTTAGATAATTGACATGCATGGATTTGCTTTTTCAAAGTTTTTAGTAACTTAACGACTTGAATGATTAAAGACTGTACTGTTTTTTTCAGTTTTAGTGCACTCACAGCTTGCAATTGCTTGTAAATGTGTAGTTTTTCAAAAGAAAATGTCTTTCAAATGTGTTCAAATTTGAATATTAAAAAAAACTTGTACAACAGTTTGGCTGTGGGATCAGTGGACAGTGACTGGACAACAACCAACAAACAATAAATGCACGCATCTGATTACCATATTGAGCCGAATATAAGACTTTATTTTCACCCTGGAATAAAATCGGGATTTGGCTTATAGTCTAGATCAGTGGTTGTCAAATGGGGGTACGCATACCCCTGGGGGTACTTGAAGGTTTGCCAAGGGGTACGTGAGATTTTTTTAAATATCATAAAAATGGCAACAATTAACACAAATCCTTTATAAATATATTTATTGAGTAATACTTCAACAAAATATGAATGCAAGTTCATAAACTGAAAAGAAATGCAACAATGCGATATTCAGTGTTGACAGCTATATTTTTTGTGGACATGTTCCATAAATATTGATTTTAAAGACGTATTTTTTTGTGAAGAAATGTTTAGAATTAAGTTCATGAATCCAGATGGATCTCTATTACAATCCCCAAAGAGGGCACTTTGAGTTGATGATTACTTCTATGTGTAGAAATCTTTATTTATAATTGAATCACTTGTTTATTTTTCAACAAGTTTTTAGTTATTTTTATATCTTTTTTCCAAATCGTTCAAGAAAGACCACTACAAATGAGCAATATTTTGCACTGTTATACAATTTAATAAATATAAAACTGATGACATAGGGCTGTATTTCACTTCTTTATCTCTTTTTTTCAACCAAAAATGTTTTGCTTTGATTAGGGCGTACTTGAATTAAAAAAAATGTTCACAGGGGGTACATCACTGAAAAAAGGTTGAGAACCACTGGTCTAGATAAACATGGAAGCAAACCAACAGGTGGTGCCTGCCAAGCAAGCTTGTCTTCCTGTCACTCACACCCGCCAGTAAATTGGCAATCCAGACACACACTAAAAAATAAGGTTGGGCATGTTAGAAAAGAGAGTTATGACACTGGATTTTAGTGGTGATGGAGCAGCGTAATATAAGAAGTATAATATGGTATACTTTTATTGCAGTCTGCTAGCTGAAAACATGATTTTGTCTAAAAAACAATTTTGAAAAAGAGCGGTCGTCTTATATTCGGGTCATGTGACATTTGTATCCCTGCAGTGGTAAAATTAAATGAAGAAACACAGAAATACATGTATTGTTTTAATACCCACACAATATAAATGGGTTTTTTATGAGGGAACCAAGTGACTTGTTTTGGTAAAATATTAAATAATAATGCACACACATGTTGAGTCTGCCGGCAGTTATACCACAGTAAAAACATATTTAGTTGTTCTATTAAAGTTCCTCTAATAAACACAACATTGTCACTCACTTGTTTGTTAAACATAACATCTGGGTTATTATCTCAAAACAAAACAAGGCTTAAGTTAGCAAATGTAACACAAAAGTAGGAAAGCATTACCTGGAATTCAAACATAACTTACATGCTCCTTTAATGTTAATGGCTTACCATCCGTGTGGCTGATGGCTTTGACCGTAAACACGATGCCACAGCGACATGGCTGACTGAGCCTCACAGACTAGTTCTTCGACATGTCGGAATGACTTCAGCAACGTGTTTCCTCAGTCCATAAATATTTTGATGACTGCATTCCAGGGGTGTCCCAATACAACTTCCGATAGGAGAACTAGTATTGGCCGATACAATTTCAGCATTTATCATACATACTTTTATTATTGTTTAATGTGGGGTGTTAGAAAAGGCTGAAATTACTTGGAGAACAGTACGAAAACTGACTTATTTATAATTAACCATCTGGAATGGACTTATGCTGTCTTTATCTGTTTTTTGGAAACAGTTATAGACCACAATTATTAAGTAAAACTCATGACATAGTAAGTCGAATGAGGTCAACAGGTTTGTTAGTTTTTGCTTTGAAGACTTTGTATCTGTAAGTTATGCACAACACAACTATAATTATTTAATACTTGTTATTTGATAATTGTTTGTATTGACAAATGTGTTTTGAAAGGAACTATTGTTCATTTAAGGACTCTTATTACTGTATGTCTATCTTGTGAGCTTAGCTGTTGTCTACCTGCTAGTAGCCTACAGCCTACCATGTTTAGTTTTCGTACGATAAATGACTTGACTAAAAATACAAGAGAACAACAACTGAGTGTGCTTATTGGAGGACATTTAGAAGTAAACTGGTTGTCAAGCTTTGCAGACACTGCAGGGCTGCTTGTAATGGAGCGCTTACATCGGAACTTGTTTTTTGCGACACCCCTACTGCATACTGCACCAGTCACCTATCACACAATAGCAGAGGTTTTTTTCAATACAGGTGTAAATACTAAAAAAAGGTTAAAAAAAACATGATCTACTTTACAAAGCTGAGTAAGAACTACATGTCTAAATACCATGTAAACCTACATCTTCCACTTAGAGTGGATGTCTTTGTTTTGCTTTTTAGACCACCTCTATGGCTGGAATGTTCACAACGAGAGTAGTAGAGGTTTAAGTGAGGAGTGGCTTAGAAATGGCGTTATGATGTCCTTCTCCTACGAGGACAAGTTGATTTTCTTGACCCTGTTGATTTCCTGATAGGAAGGAGGACATAAAACAAACCCAATCAGAGCCATTACATTTCTAGGAGTGGCTTGTGTTTTTACAGCATAATCAATGTAGTTCAATTGTACAGTGTACTGAATTCAATGTAGTGTTCAAGAGCGCTAAGAAAAAAAGGCACCAGGTTGTGAAATGTTATTCACTGTTAAACAATTAGCCTTTTGGTTGATACTATTAGTATATATCACTTGAAATTAGTCTGACATATTAATGATTCTAGCTCAATTATCAATAATTTGACAAATTCTGCATTTCCAGTAACTGTACGTTAGTATTGTAAAGAATTATACATTTAACAAGTAAGCTTTATGAGCTTCTAGCATGACTCTAAATATCAAAAGAGTGTCAGTCACCTCCAGAAGAGCATCTCTTAGCTGCTCATAAGCGTCATCCAGGTTGTCGTTGACGATGACGAGGTCAAACACACCAGCTTCTTTACCTACACAATGGTAAACATTCACCTTTGGGTTATCAACTTTCGAAAACAAACAAAAAATTGACTTACTAAATTCGATTTCCACTTTAGCCGCGTTCAAGCGCTTCTGAAGGTTTTCCTCTGACTCTGTTTTTCGGTCTCTTAAACGGGTTTCCTGAAAAAAAGCAAAAACAAATTAAAACTATGATTCATTCATTCATGACTCAGGATAATCACAACTTGTGCCGCGGCACTCTAGTGTGCTGTGAGATACAGTCTGGTGTGCCGTGGGAGATGATGTAATTGCACCTATTTAGGTTAAAAATATTTTTTGCAAACCAGTAATTATAGTCTGTAAATTATGTGTTTTTGTTGAGTGTCGGTGCTCTCTTGAGTTTGGCAGAGTAACCGTTTAATACTCTTCCAAAATCAGTAGGTGGCAGCCGGTAGTTAATTGCTTTGTACATGTCGGAAACAGCGGGAGGCAGCGTGTAGGTAAAAAGGTGCCTAATGCTTAAACCAAAAATAAACAAAAGGTGAGTGCCCCTAAGAAAAGGTATTGAAGTTTAGGGAAGGTTATGCAGAACGAAACTAACACTGAACTGGCTACAAAGTAAACAAAAAGAGGATGCTGGACGACAGCAAAGACTTACGGTGGAGCAGAGATGGACAGCGTCCACAAAGTACATCCATACATGACATGACAATCAACAATGTCAACACAAAGAAGGATAAAAATAACTGAAATATTCTTGATTGCTAAAACAAAGTAGATGCGGGAAATATCAATCAAAGGAATACATGACACTGCTACAGGAAAATACCAAAAAAAGAGAAAAAGACACTAAAATAGAAGCACAAGACAAGAACTAAAACACCACACACAGGAAAACAGCAAACAACTCAAAATAAGTCACGGCGTGATGTGATAGGTGGTGACAGTACACCTTCTTTGAGACAAAAGCTATAGTTATGCATGGTTGTTTATGGTTTAAAGTCATATCCAACAATTGCGACAACATTTTACTGTTAACTGAGTTTTGTTTTTTAATGATTTCTGCTAGTGGTGTGCCTCCGGATTTTTTCAACGCAAAAAATGTGCCTTGGCTCAAAAAAGGTTGAAAAACACTGAGGTAATGTTTTCTCACCAGGATGTCCAAAGACGGAGGTTGGATGGAGATGTAAATAGGATTGAGGTCGGTGCTCTTGATGTTCTTCACCCCCTGCATGTCGATATCCAGTATACAGATGAGGTTGCGGTCCTTAACGTCCTGCACGGCCGCTTTACTTGTCCCGTACAAGTTCCCGGAAAACTCTGCGTTCTCGATGAAATCGCCCTGGTTGATGGCGGCCTGCATGGCTTCCCGCGTGACGTAGTGGTAATCTGGGTGACACAACAAGTCACAAGACACAGGTGTGAAACTTGTGAAAATGAACGAAAGAGGAGAAGGTGAGCTTTACCTTTGCCATTCACTTCTCCGGGTCGCGGATTTCTAGTTGTATCTGCATGATGAAGAAAAATCGTCATGATTACAACATTCATTTAAATAATTCTCTTCAGGATAAAACAACATTTGCTTAGGCCATGTCCAAACAAACACTTTAAAAAACCTTCTCCTTTTTGTCTTGTGTTTTGGCTTCTAGTCCTCATGAAAACGTGTACTTTTTTTTACCTCAAAACTCTTGAAAACGCTGGCCAGAGTCAAGATAATATATCACTTTATTGATGAACAGATGCAAACTTAAAAGTGTCGGTTTCCATTTCGTGCAGCGTTGTGCAAGCTTTAGGCAATTTTGGAAAAAAAAATCAAGTTTGGGCGCATTTTAAAGATAATGTACATGTCATTGTAGGTCGAGTAAATAACATTTAACATTATCATTTTAACAGAGGTGTAATGCCACCAAGTCAGTTGTGCCTGCTTTTTCCAGCTTCTGATTGGACAAAATGAGTATGACGGCTGGTGAGTGTTTTTCTGTAGTGTTTTATAACTACACTCGTGGGGATGCAGATCATTTTAACACAGGACATGTTTTTTAAAAATATTTTTGTTTTTGTGGGGTGAAGATTAGAGGTTCTTAACCTTTTTTGACCTCAGGGCCTAATTGTTCCACTTCAGAGGGGCCTGGGACCCACTTAAAGGGGAACTGCACTTTTCTGGGAATTTTTCCTATCGTTTACAATCATTGAGAAAGACATGACGACGGATTGATTTTTTTTTAATGCATAACAAATATTAAATAAACGTAAATAAAAGTCTGCTTACAGCGTAGCCAATGGCAGGTCGTCTATTCCGCCCATAAAATACAATAAATAACCATTCAAAAAGCGCCAACAATACCCCATTTACATTTCATGAGTATTAACCAAAGTAATAGTGATATTGTTATTATAAGCGCTAACGCAGACTAACTATTTATAGCAGCGCCATGATCACTACCGTGTGTCCCTATGTTTACATCATTGAGTGGTCTGCTGTTTCTTTGCTTTCATGCTCCTTGGAAGTTTATTGTAGATCATAAGTCATACATCTCACCTAAAAAAAAAGGTTGCTGAGAATGTAATCCGACAAGTTGAGACACGAAAAGACACTCGGTCCCTTCTGTCTCACCACCCTGTTTCTCCGCGAGGATTATTAGGCATTTTTCATTTAAATGAGAGTATACGAACATCCCAGCAGTTGGCATCTTAATGACAGCAGACCTTGTACAGTAAGTGATGTTTTATTATGTTTGTTGGCTCTCATGAATCTGTAGTGAGTACTAATCGGTGATGAAGAAAAAAATAGCAAACTTTAAGATGCGTTTTTGAATGAATTAGTATAGAGGTACTTTATTAGTACCGGTAACCGTACAACCCTAACTGACACAAATGGTGGAAAAGTGTGTTACAGCTGGGTACCGCTGCAGCCCATGTGGACGAGATATGTATGACCCTGTAACTATTTGGTATTGGGCCAAAACGTATGCAGAATATCCATACAACAGAAGAATAAGTGCTTATTATGTTTTAACAAAAGTGTAGGTAGAACACGTTAAAACAGAAAGTAACCAGATATTAACAGGAAATAAACAAGTAGATTAATATTTCATCTTTTATTGCTTATCCCTCATAGTTTTGAAAAAAATAAAATCAGAAATGACACAATGTTACTGCATACATCAGCAGCCAAATTAGTGTTAGCATTGGGGGAAATAATCAATTTTTAGAAGCACCGCGATTTGTAAATGTAGATAATCGATATATTTATTGTGAATAAAGTGATTCAGACAGTTGTAAAATTTGGCCGACTTCTGCGAGCCACCTCACCGAGAGATTTGACCAGCTTCTTTAGTATAGGGCACTTATGTTCCGCTCTTGCACACGTTTCCATTGATGGTAATTAAAGGCCTGCTGAAACCCACTACTACCGACCATGCAGTCTGATAGTTTATATATCAATGATGAAATCTTAACATTGCAACACATGCCAATACGGTCGGTTTAGTTTACTAAATTACAATTTCAAATTTCCAGCGGAGTTTCTTGTTGAAAACGTCACGGTATGATGACGCATGTTTGTGACGTCTAGGGTTGTAGCGGACATATTAGCCCAGCACCACCTACCACTAAAAGTCGTCTCTTTTCATCGCATATTTACACAGTATTTTGGACATCTGTGTTGCTGAATCTTTTGCAATTTGTTCAATTAATAATGGAGACTATAAAGAAGAATGCTGTTGGTGGAAAGTGGTGGATTGCAGCTGCCTTTAGCAAACTAAAACACAGCCGGTATTTCTTTGTTTGTTGTGAAGCTCTAACGCAGAGCGGTCAAGCGAACATGTTTCTCTACGTCAACCGGCAAGTTTTTGGATGGGAAAATTGTGATATTAAGTCGGCTCTTACGGGAGACTTGAGTGGATTATGCAGCCTCCTCGTGCAGCTGTGATCTTGGCTCCTCCATTGGCTTCTCTCAGAGACACTGGCGTTCACCACAGCCCTCCGACTTTCAGGTATGACTTTATAATCTCACTAAAACACTACTAACAGGGGATTTTCCAGGATTATCCTAGTAAATGTGTCTAATAACATCTGAATGGCTCACACTGCCATCGCCTGGAGCCGTCGCCTTTTTTTCTTTTCTTTTTTTTTTTTAGTGCTTCACTCTAACTTTCCTCTTTCACGAATCTTTCATCTTCGCTCAAATTAATGGGGAGCTTGTCGCTTTCTCGGTCCGAATTGCACTTGCTGCTGGTGGCTATGATTATAATCAATGTGAGAATGTGAGGAGCCCTACAACCCGTGACGTCACGCGCACATCATCTGCTACTTCCGGCACAGGCAAGGCTTTTTTATTAGCGACCAAAAGCTGCGAACTTTATCGTTGATGTTCTCTACTAAATCCTTTCAGCAAAATATGGCAATATCGCGAAATGATCAAGTATGACACATAGAATGGACCTGCTATCCCCGTTTAAAATCTCATTTCAGTAGGCCTTTAATGTAACTGTTCCTTATTACAAATGCACTGTTTTTAAAAGTTGCTTATTTAGTGAAACAAAAAGAAATGTAAAACTGCATCAATATACATAAATAAAAGATGCATCAATAATCGATTTTTAATCCAATTGTAGCTTCATGAGGTGCCCAAAGATTCTCACCGCTACTGGTTCAATCCCCACCTAATACCAACCTTGTCACGTCCGTTGTGTCCTGAGCAAAACACTTCACCCTTGCTCCTGATGGCTGCTGGTTAGCGCCTTGCATTGCAGCTCCCACCATCAGTGTGTGAATGTGTGTGAATGGGTAAATGTGGAAGTTGTCACGTTTGGGACGCATCGTGTGCGCGTGCTGAGTCACCCCCGGATGCACGAGGACC
Source organism: Nerophis ophidion (assembly GCF_033978795.1). Taxonomy (NCBI): domain Eukaryota; kingdom Metazoa; phylum Chordata; class Actinopteri; order Syngnathiformes; family Syngnathidae; genus Nerophis; species Nerophis ophidion. Next base: position 32,409,239 of record NC_084624.1, on the reverse strand, counting down.
AAGGACAAGCAGGATTAGCAGGTAAGAGCTGGTTTAAAGCAAAAAGGTAAAATAACACTTGTACAAAACAGCAAAGTAAAGGCGTGCCGGAGCGCACGAGAAGCTAATGCTAAACTAGCATCGAGAGTAAAGTGTCCACAGAAGCGCGTGCCGAGCGCACACAAGCTAAGACGTAACTTAGCAAACGACAAGGACTTCAAGAAAATCAAAACGTGCATGTTGCATATAGCAAATGGGTAAATACAAGACCGAGAAACAAAACGTGACTGTTGCATGAAGCAAACAACGAACCAAGACCGAACAAAGGGAGGAGGCAGGTTTAAATACAGAAACAATAATCATCAACAGGTGTGCGTCAAAAAACCAGAGCAGGTGGAACAAATCAGAAACCTTGGTAACGGAACAAACAAGGAAGTGCACAACCAAAGTTAAAAGTCCACAAAAACGATCCGGCAGTGGATCGTGACAGAAGTAGTGTTAAAGCGCTTTGAGTACCTTGAAGGTAGAAAGGCGCTATACAAATACAACCCATTTATCATTTATTTACTACTAACACAAGAGAAGTTGTCTTGTAGGTTCACTTAAATGTCAAAATTATTATTTGATTCCATTTAAAAATGTATGTTTAATGTATTATAAGACTTTCTGTTAAAATAAAGTATCTAAATATATTTTTGTACTGCTCCCAAAATATTGGTATAGGGACAACACTAGTGTATAGTGGATTGATAGACATATAGAATTTTCATCTTTTAAAAAACAACACTAGTGTATAGTGGATTGATAGACATATAGAATTTTCATCTTTTAAAAAACAACACTAGTGTATAGTGGATTGATAGACATATAGAATTTTCATCTTTTAAAAAACAGACCACTGAAATGAATAAACTTCTATCGATATTCTAATTTCAGTGAGGCGTGCCTGTAGTCATGATGACTTACGTGAAACGCTGAAGCCAAAGACATTGCTGTATTCCTTCATCAGCTTCTTCAGCAGAGTGCTTTTCCCCGTCCCGGATGGGCCGCTCAGCACCACAGGCCTGGGTCCAGCCATAGCTGAAAGAGACGGCAGAGAGTCAACCTCAAAATAGACGAATGACGCGTAATCACTGGAATTTTAAATCTTGAACGAAAGGTTTTCAATCTCGGAAAACAAGCTGATAAGCCAACTAACGAGACTGAAATGACACTTGGCAGAAGAGAGGCAATCACTATGGAACCAGGACGCCCTCCAGGACCAATTACTCACTAATTGCAGAGACTTATTCTGCTTGTAAAAACACAACACAACAGTGAGCCATCCAATCTTACCTCGTCTATCCTGTCACACGATCTAACCAACGGCAGAAAGTAAACCCTTCTTGCTTCGTGCACACTGATTCAACCAGGAGAGAAGTCAAGTGATTGCCACAAGCAGCAGAGCCAGACAGACAGGGAGGGAGGGCAGGGCCATGTTTACACACACTAGTAGCAGAATGGTCCAACATTAACACCAAACATAACCCCAGCCATCAGGAATGTGCTGTTGTTTTCCTTATATTTAGCAATGAAAAAATAAATGCAAAACACCCATCCAAATGATCAGAATCAGGTGTGCTAATCACTTGGCCCGGCCACAGGTGTATAAAACCAAGCACTTAGGCCTCGAGACTGTTTCTACAAACATTTGTGAGGGAATGGGCCGCTCTCAGGAGCTCAGTGATTTCCATCGTGGAACTGTCATAGGATGCCACCTGTGCAACAATTCCAGACGTGAAATTTCCTCGCTCCTAAATATTCGAAAGTCAACTGTCGGCTTTATTATAAGAAAATGGAAGACCAACAGCAACTTGGGGAACAACGCAACTCAGCCACTAAGTGGTAGGCCACGTAAACTGACAGAGAGGGGTCAACGGATGCGCATAGTGCAAACAGGTCGTCGACTTTCTGCACAGTCAGTTGCTACAAAGCTCCAAACTTCATGTGACCTTCCAATTACCCCCTTTCTGTTCCAACATGACTGTTCACCAGTGCACAAAGCAAAGTCCATAAAGACATGGATGACAAGGCCTGGTGTGGATGAACTTGACTGGCCTTTACAGAGTCCTGACCTGAACCCGATAGAACACCTTTGGGATGAATTAGAGCTGAGAGCCTGGCATTCTTGACCAACATCAGTGTGTGACCTCACCAATGCGGTTTTGGAAGAACGGTCGAAAATTCCTATAAATACACTTCACAACCTTATGGACAGCCTTCCCAGAAGAATTGAAGCTGTAATAGCTGCAAAAGGTGGACCAACATCATATTGAACCATATGAGTTAGGAATGGGAGGGCACTTCAAGTTCATATGTGAGTCAGGGCAGGTGGCCAAATACTTTTGGCAATATAGTGTATATCGAGTATCCGACGATTAACAGAGCTTAATCCACATGACACCTAAATGCTTACAGCGAGTAAAAGTATGAGAATAAAAAACACTCATGAAGCAAAACAAAATCACAACATATACAAGCACGCTTGTCTTGTCTCTGAGAGCCTGAAGCAGCCAAGTTGTGTTTGCAGGTGCAAATGACAAGAGTCATTCTTCCTCGCCTCTTGAACCCTTGCCTTAAAAGAACCATGGGGAGCTCCTTTCTTTGTACATGCAAGTGAAGAGGCTGCAACAGTCCAAATAGCTCTGTTCTACAAATAAACATGCATGGACTGTTTTTGGAACTATTATTTTCTACCTACTGTTACAACCACCACTTCTCAAAAGACAACGATTGTTTTAGTTAAACATTAGACACTAATGTAATTTTGATATTGATATTGTCTTTATTTTAGGGATGTAATGATCGTGGATTTCCTGATTCTGATACCGATCATCCATGAGTGAGATTGACCGACACCAATACTGATCACATGTATTAACTGTAAATGGTTCTATTTGTTTATGGTGAGTGCTCTTGGTAGTTCCTGTTTCTCTTTTGTTACATACAATTGTTTGAGCAAGACAAATTCAATAGTACACAACAACTAAACAGAATCTAAAACTACCATCTATTATTTACTGCAATTGTTTTTAGTATTAACCCTCAAAGTCATCCACAATTTGTAAACAATAACTAAAACAATGAAACATTTTGAGAAAACAAAAATATTAATGTAATTATTCTAGTATGGATCATATACTAGTACAGCCCTTGGTATCATCAACACCACCATTTCATAGATCGATCCACTCTCCCCTTACGTGCTGTGTACTGACTGTGACAATACTGACACACCAACAGACTGTTATTGATTTACATGGTAATTTCATGTTAATACCTGCTTACTTTCTGCTCTTTCATTTACACTTCTTAAACATTACCGAGCACTTATTTTTTCTGTTGTTTCTAGTTTATTTAGCTATTAGCATGCCTGCTCCTGCTTGCTCTCTGTGGTAACATGTTTAGCCTCATCCTCCAATGATAATGCTACTTGATAATATACTGATAATTGATAATGATACTTAAGATACTAAGAAATGTAGTTTATTTTCTGTTGTGGGGTTGATTAATATTAACTTAGTGGAGCAGTTCCGCACTGTGTATGGAGATACACAATTCGCTGCTAGCTGGCCAGAGGGTATCGGCATTGAAAGATTTTAATCGACAATGACGATCATGTACTTTTTTTTAGGAAATCATCCTATCAATTGGCACATCCTTACATTATACTATACAGTACTTGAATGCAGGACTGCAGCTACAAGGTGCCTCATTCAATTGACTTCATAGCTAATATTCTTAAAATAGTAATTCTAATCTTGATTTCAATATGCAGTATAATAAATTAGTTAACGTGGTGATTAAATTTTTTTGTGTTAAGTTCATTCACGGTGGCAGAGGAGTTAGTGTGTCTCCCTCACAATACGAAGGTCCTGCATTCCTGGGTTCAATCCCAGGGTTGGGATCTTTCTGTGTGGAGTTTGCATGTTCTCCCCGTGAATGCGTGGGTTCCCTCCGGGTACTCCGGCTTCCTCCCACTTCCAAAGACATGCACCTGGGGATAGGTTGATGGGCAACACTAAATTGGCCCTATTGTGTGAATGTTGTCTGTCTATCTGTGTTGGCCCTGCGATGAAGTGGCGACTTGTCCAGGGTGTACCCCGTCTTCCGCCCGATTGTAGCTGAGCAAGGCGCCAGCGCCCCCTGCGACCCCAAAAGGGAATAAGCGGTAGAAATTGGATGGATGGATGGAAGTTCATTTATTATATTATTATAATTCAGTTGTGGGCTGTGGGGGCCAGTAAGGCCTTCTCTGCTGGCCTAACATAACCAGAAATCATGATCATAATTAAAGATAAAAGTACTGTAACTTGCCCTAAATATCTAAAAGTATTCATATTTTACACATGTCATGTTATGTTCCTTCCAGTGCTGTTGTTTTTAGTTTAGAGTCAGAATTCAGCTATCTTATGTTGCCATGCTGTATAAAATCTGCCTGAGGCCTTCAGAATCAACAATGTGGGCGTCTGTGCACTGTAAGTGAACAGGCACATACACTGATAGACAGTTGCGAGAGCCAATCAGATCACAAGTTGTTGTCAGTAAGGCCTTACTTGAATTTTGACATTTACGCAATCTCTGATTGAATACTCACCGGGACCATTAGCAGATTAATTTGAGAACACATACAGTTGATAGACAGTTGCAATAGCCAATCAGATCACAAGTTGTTGAAAGTATGGTATTTTGAGAGGTAATCATTGAAGTCGGACATCACTGAAGGCCTAGGTGAGAAACGCACGGCCTGCCAGTGTTAAAATTACATGAATCGACTCCCTTTCTTGGGGAGCACGGTGAAACAGGGGTTAATGCATGTGCCTCACAATACGAAAGTCCTGAGTTCAATCCCGGGCTCGGAATCTTTCTGTGTGGAGTTTGCATGTTCTCCCCGTGACTGTGTGGGTTCCCGCCGGTTACTCCGGCTTCCTCCCATCTCCAAAGACATGCACCTGGGGATAGGTTGAATGGCAACACTAAATTGGCCCTAGTGTGTGAATGTGTGTGTGAATGTTCTCTGTCTGTGTTGGCGCTGCGATGAGGTGGCGACTTGTCCAGGTTGTAACCCGCCTTCCGCCCGAATGCAGCTGAGATAGGCTCCAGCCCCCCCGCGACCCCGAACGGGACAAGCGGTATAAATCTCTTATTTGTAGATAGACATTAGTGTGACTGGGGATACATTTTAAAAATATATCTTCATGATGATTAATGATGGTAAGCATACAAATATTATAGACTGGTTTACATTATTTCAAATAGAATTACTTCAATTTTTTAGGACACTTTTTGGAGTAACAATTTGGTTCCATGAGTTTGCCATAAAATGTGCCTTGAATATAATTTCATTTTTAGAGTATGTAAGATTCCCCTGAATTTGAGCCAGACTGGATGTTGAATTTAAGATGAAACATCCAAAATGTGACATATTAAACTGTTTATATCTTTATTAAATCCCATTCGATTAGGTAGCCATTGTATTGTGTTTATGAAGGACATTCAGTAGATGTTGATGTCAAAGTTTGGTTTGATGCCTTGTTGGGTTCAAATGTGCTATTTAAAACAATACTCCACTGTTGCAGAGTAATTTGAGTTTATCAGTATGGGCTGACTCTCATTCAAAGCACGTGCACTGAAAATGGCAAATCATGTGAGCTTTATCAGGACCCGGTGATCAAGAAAATTTGCTTTCTCTTTCACATCCACTGTAAACGCAACAGAGTTAGAAAAATGTTATTGCTTAGATAATACTTTAACATGCAAATCTCTTCCTGGTAAACACTAAGCTGCACATCTTTATTGTCAGTTATCCCTTGATTTTAACTAATTTGATTACGCCTTTATTACCAAGTATTTACTTTCAGAATGACCAAAGGAGCAATTAAAGGTTGTCAGTGTTGCAAGTATTTCACCAATCTCGCACACTTTGCAAATTATACGTAATTTTCATTGTGCGCAAGCAATTTGCATATCGCAAGACGAGATTTAAGACGAGATTTTGTGGATGGTTTAGTCAGTAACCCTACATTATTATATTTTATAAATAGTAAACCAAGTTGTGGTAGTAGTTTAGTTGTGGATGTACACTGTATAGTGGTTAGGGTTGGACTGATTTGAGGGCAATACTCAGTTATATTGTCCCGACTACAAATGAATAGATTTACATAAGTATTTAATAAATTATTTTGACACCAAAAACATGTATTTGCGCCCATTGATTTGCGAAATGTGCACCACACATTATTCAAATATATAGCTGGAAACAATTTGCAAAAAGATTGCGCATTATACAAATGTGCTCACATTGGTATTGTGCCTATAACACTAGTTTCAGAAGTAGATAAATAGATAGTACTTTATTGATTCCTTCAGGAAAGTTCCCTCAGGAAAATTAAAATTCAACAAGCAGTGTACAGAATTGAGTCGAAATCTAAAAAGTAAATAATGGAGGTATAAATGGAAATACATTAGAAAATATAACAATAAGAATAACATTTAAAAGAATAATACAAATATAACAGTAACAATAAGAATATAACATGTGTGACTAAGCAGTAGTGACCATGTTATGAAAATTAAAAAAATAAAGATGATATGAAAGATGTGATGTGTATAATGCACCTTTAAAATTTTATTACACTGTTATTGCCGTTTATTGCACTTTTTTTGTTGCAGTTTATTCCAGTATTGTTATTGCTTTACCCGATCGCCGTCTGAGTTTCATGCAAATAGGCAAACGACGCAGGAAGTCACTCGAGTAACAGTAGTTATTTTCAGTTAATCGCAAAAAAGCCTGCTTCAGCATCTCAATGGCAGTCATGGCGCATACACGTCGTTTTATCAAATGAAAACATATTCCTACCTGAATAGAACCTGGCAAGATGTCTTATAAACATTGGCAGCTGTTTGCACTTGACAGCCTGAGGACGTCCCAGAAGGAATGTTTTAGTCTTCCATTCTGTTTCCTTGCACCGACAGCCATCGGGATTTGTTGTGCTGTCTATGTCATCACTCCGCGACGCAACACAAAACCGCGTTAAACGCACATGCGGCAAGTTTTGTAAAACACAAAAAATACCTTATTCCACTTTTATTTTTTTTTAATACTTGCAGGTAAAATCTGGATAGTTTTTACGTGCTTTATCTATAATAAAAATAATTTCGTTGTGTCGCTAAATAGTGAGACGTGAGACACTCCCGTGACGTCATTACATGTCTTTCCCCCAAAAAAACGTTACCACTCGGAATTAATGTAAACATTTTTGTTCATAAAATGTCCACGCATTTGTGTCGGGAAAGCTGCGCCACGTCGCTCGGGGAAAGTAAACAAAGCCAATAAGTACCCGGATGTGAGAACGACGACGCTAGGCCGCGACTGAAAAGCTAACAAACGGAGGAGACGCTAGCACGTTTAAGTAAACCGGAACGTCATCGAGGCCCAGAAATGTTCGGTTCTTCGAGGTCCGGCGGGGTTCGAGGAGGCCAGGACCAGTTCAACTGGGATGATGTCAAAGTGGACAAACACCGAGAGAATTATCTTGGTAAGTGTGTAGCCAATGCTAACCGTTAGCAGCTACTCGTAGCATGAAAGCTAACAAACACGAGCAGACAAGTAGTAGTTATATATTATACTTGCATTCTTACACAACCTGTTTAATTGCGCACTTACTTTCAATTGCTGCGTCCTTCATCATACAAAATCTAGATTGTTTTAAATTGCCGCTTTTGGTTTAGTCCAGCCTGCAGCTTATAAGCTTTTCATTGCTCCCGCCGTGTTGAATCACGTATTTTTGTGCCCCCCTTCTTCACTTGTGTCAACATACCGCGGCTACGTGGAAGGCCACCTCCACTTTTGCCAAATTACCGCATTCAACTGTGCAACTTAATGTACTGTCATTTATAAATCAATCATGAATCAATCAGTTTATTTATATAGCCCTAAATTAATCAAGCAATCAATCAATCAATCAATGTTTATTTATTTAGCCCTAAATAACACGTGTCTCAAAGGGCTGTACAAACCACTACGACATCCTCGGAAGAGCCCACATAAGGTTAAGGAAAACTCACACCCAGTGGGACGTTGGTGACAATGATGACTAAAGGAACCTTGGAGAGGACGACGACGACCACCACCACCACGACGACCACCACCACCACCCTCCTTCACCTACCACCTCCACCACCACCCTCCTTCTCCTACCACCACCACCACCACCACCACCCTCCTTCTCCTACCACCACCACCCTCCTCCTCCTCCTCCTCCTCCTCCTCCTCCTCCTCCTCCTACTACTACCACCACCACCACCCTACTTCTGCCACGATCGTTCCTCCCTTCCCCTTTTTATGCTGCAGCACAAGACGCAGGGATTGAGCACAGGTGTGTTGTGTGCGCACCTGACTCTGATTGCTGCTGCAGCGCCGCTCCGAGTGCGTCACGCCTCTCCTCTCTGCTGCTGGCCTCCATCTTGGTCAGGACCGCTGCTCCTCTCAGCCCGCTGTCGGCTCTGTCTCTCCACAATCAGTCTCCTAGATTCGTTATGAACTCTTTCATCAACTTTTAATCAGAAGGGTTCAATCTCTGTCCTGTGCTTATTTGAACCCGACACGACAATCACGCTCAGAGGAGATAACGTTTTAAAAAAGGTGACTGTTTTTACACAAATTTTGTTTTGAAGGGGGAATTACAAACTTCCTGTGGATTTTTGCTGGGGTTGTCAGTCTATGAAATATAAGTCTAACTGAAACCTACATAGAAGTTTTTTTTCATGTGGCTACGACATTCCTACTGCAAGTCAGAGGCAGTTTTGTTTGTGTTTTATTCCTGGGGTGCGCTAGAGCGCAATTTTGAGTTTTGAGGTTTGGTATTTAGATTATATCGCAATTTTCGCCAGTTCTGATGTGTGTGTCAAATTTGGTGAGTTTTGAAGCATGTTAAGGGGGTCAAATTACAGCTCAAAGAGGTGGTATAATAATAATAATAATAATAAAGAATACTAATAAAACGCTAGAAATTCAACAGGGTCCTCTGTCCCAGAGGGACATCTGTCCCTAATAAAGATTTCTACACATAGAAGTAATCATCAACTTAAAGTGCCCTCTTTGGGGATTGTAATAAAGATCCATCTGGATTCATCAACTTCATTCTAAACATTACTTCACAAAAAAATAAATCTTTAACATCAATAATTATGGAACATGTCCACAAAAAATCCAGCTGTCAACACTGAATTTTGCATTGTTGCATTTCTTTTCATAGTTTATGAACTTACATTCATATTTTGTTGAAGTATTATTCAATAAATATATTTATAAAGGATTTTTGAATTGTTGCTATTTCTAGAATATTTAAAAAAAAAATCTCACGTACCCCTTGGCATACCTTCAAGTACCCTCATATTAAGGTGGGGGCCGCAAAATAACGTCTTGTGGACCGCGTGTTTGAGACCCCTGATCTAGTTAATAGTGAGAGAGTCCAGTCCAAAGCGGGGCCAGCAAGGATCTTGAGTGGTGACAAGTCAGCAGCGCAGAGACGTCTCCAACTGATGCACAGATGAGTGGTCCACCCCGGGTACTGACTTTGAACAGCTAGCACGTCATTTGCAGTCACCTGATAACCATTCCACGCAGGAGAGGTGGCAGAGCAGATAAGAGACAGCAGATCAACTGGTCTAATAGAGGGGTCTGTTTAAAGGCTAGTGTGTACAAATGAGTTTTAAGATACTTCTACTGAGGAAGCATCTCTAACTGTTACCGATAGGGAGTTCAGATGTACATTTATATTAAATACGTACACCAGATAAAGCTTCTTGGTAATTGGACTGTAAATAGGGAGAAATGCATAGCTGTCATGGTGACGTACAGGGCTGGGTGATATATCAATATACGCGATATATCGCGGGTTTGTCTCTGTGCGATATAGAAAATGACTATATCGTGATGTTCGGGTATACGTTCTCACACAGTTGCTTTTAGCTGCGAGCATTACACTACAGGCTCTTCCCACTCCTTCTTGTGTCTCCTTCTCACAGACAGTAAGCGCACCTTCTTACATACGTCACATACTGTCACGTCATACGTCACACACGTATGCGCCCTCGCGAAGCAGAGAGGTAGCAGCATGGGTAATGTTAGGTGTGATGCTAGTGGAGCTGTGTGAGTGGTAATACGAGAGAAAGAAGGTGCGAATCTGGTAACAAATGAAGGAAGAATGTATTCCCAAGAAAAACAGCAGGGGTCTATCGTCTGGCGGTGGTTCGACTTCAAGCGGGAAGATGTTGAACAGACAACCGTAATTTGTCAAATGTGGTGCTAAAGCGTTGCTAAAATTAGCATTACTGCTAATATGAACCATCATTTGAAAAATCACCTGCTAATAACTGTTTAATAAATACAGTTTTGGTCAATTGACTTGGTTGTGATTTCCCTCTGCATGAAAATTTAAAATGAGCATATATTAATGCAGTATAAACAAGAATGTTTAATGTAGACGCATACAATCATCATACTGCTGTGATTATATGTATCAAGTGTTAATTCAAGGCCAAGGCAAAATATTGAGATATATATTGTGTATCGCGATATGGCCTAAAAAATATAGAGGTATTAAAAAAAGGCCATATCACCCAGCCCTAATGTACACCCACATCTAGCCATACAAAACACATTTAGGTAGTTTTCATGGTTACTACTACATAGCTAACCTGACTCTCGCCAGACCCTTGTAGTTCACTGAGCTCCACACAAGAGTCTGGGCTCGAGGGCATTGCAAACCCCTTACAGATAGCAAAAAATAATGAACCAATCAGAATCGCCGGGTGGGACCTCATAGATGTGACATATCGCCGAAGGGACTGTTCGATTCAAACAATGGCAGCACGGAGCGAGGAGTCATGTGCTGAGATTGATTCTGCTATTGCAACTGTTTTGCGACATTGATCAAATATGAATTATTTTAAAGATTAACAGAGAACGGTTTTGAAGGCATTTATTGGTGGCAAGGATGTTTTGGCTCTTTTACCGACCGGGTTTGTGTCCCTCTCATCAGCGTCACGGGTTGATTTCGAAATGCATGGTTGAAGTAGCATGTCATTGAAGATAACAGACAAGTGGTGTATCCAACTACATACAATTATTATTTTTAAATGGCCCCGCCTTCTGAAATACATCTTCTATTGAGAACTCCCAGATCCTTGTGTGGAGATCAGCGAACTACAAGGGGTGTATATTGTAGCCCGGAAGAGTTAGGGCTGCATGGGATTCTGGGTATTTGTTCCGCATCTTTGAGACCCCTGGTCTAAAGTATACATACAACAATGTTAATATCTGGTTAGTTATATGTGTCCTGGCAAGTTTCACTGCAATAAGGAACTTTTGGTAGCCATCCACAAGCTTCTGGAAAGCTTGTGGTTTAATTTTTGATCACTCTTCTTGACAAGATTGGTGCAGTTCAGCTACATTTGTTGGTTTTCTGCCATGGACTTGTTTCTTTAGCATTGTCTACACTTTTAAGTCAGGAGTTTTGAAAGGCCATTCTAAAACTTTAATTCTAGCCTGATTTAGCCATTTCTTTACCACTTTTGACGTGTGTTTGGAGTCATTGTCCTGATGGAACACACAACTCCGCCCAAGACCCAAACTCCGGGCTGATGATTTTAGGTTGTCCTAAAGATTTTTTAGGTAATCCTCATTTTTCATTGTCCCATTTGCTTTCTGTAAAGCACCAGTTCCATTGGCAGCAAAACAGGCACAGAGCATAATACTTTCACCACCATGCTTGATAGTAGGGTGGGTGTTCCTGGCATTGAAGGCCTAACCTTTACTCCTCCAAACATATTGCTGGGTATTGTGGCCAAACAGCTAAATTTTTGTTTCATCCGACCACAGATCTTTCCTCCAGAAGGTCTTATCTTTGTCCATGTGATATCAGATGAAACAAAAATTGAGCTGTTTGGCCACAATACCCAGCAATATGTTTGGAGGAATAAAGGTGAGGTCTTATGTGCTCCAATCACTCTATCACAAAAAAAATAAGAGTTGTAGAAATGATTGTTAACTCAAGAAAGCCATGACATTATGTTCTTTACAAGTGTATGTAAACTTTTGCCCACTACTGTATTCAATAAGAAGTGATATAACTATGTTAACTATTAATTGTGTTCATTAATTAATCTTTGTTAAAAAAATCAATACTTGCAAAGTATGTTAGATACTTTCATCAATTGTCACATTTTCTACCATCTTCAAAATGTAATTACCATATTTTCCGAACTCTAACCCCAGATTTCCACCAGATGCGGAACGCCAGCAAAACGGAACAGCACCGCCCTACCGCCGTTCTGTTGCAGCTTCACAGTGCAGCGAAATGCCGTGGATTTTTTCAAGATCTCGTGTATCTGCGCGTATCCCGCGACAAAGTAAACACTGAAGTAAACACAGCAGAACGTCTTGAGCTTTGCCGCCCTTTAGTACCCACAGGCGGGCGCATCTGTGACGGCCTTGACTTGACTCATGGAAAAGATGACTGTGTGCCTTGCCTTTATTTTTTTGTAACAAGCAACAACACACGAGTAACATCATTCCTAGTGAGCGTAGTACGCACACACATTTCATTGTACGCCTACAAACCACTCCCTTGCTTGTAAAATATGATCTGCCTTGAAAAAGGACTATTTTATTTTGAAGGTAACCCCGATAGTTTACTTTGTGTTTGTATGCTGTCCAAAGCAATCAGATTTTAGCCAAGTTAAAAGTTGGGTTGTGGCGACAGGCAAAAATTGAAGCCCTGCGGTCATTTAGCACAGGGATGTGAAATGTCCCAGCCATATCAATGTTCTGTAAGCGATTGAAACGGACACATTGACTTGAATAAAAACGAAAAGAGTCCGTTGCCGGGATGATGACGTTCCGCAGCCATTTCGCATTCTGTGGAAAACGGGTAAGCCGCTAGGTTTTTACCAAGATATAAACCATGCGGCATATATAAAGGTGCGGCTAATCTACGAATTTTTCTTCACTAACTGCTAAATTATGAAATGGATTAGGTAAATAAGTCAATGTACTAAACTAATCCATGAAGAAAAATCCTGATAAACATCTTGAAGCCTTAAAAAAAAGATGAAAATATTATTATACTCATGACAGACAAAGACATCAATGATGTTTCTGGTGTGTTGGATCAGCCGTTTTACTTTCATGTTACAGGTGATGTTTTTAAAAAGATTTGTAGGTGCGGCTTATATACTGCGGTGTAGGTTATAGTCTGGAAAATGTTGTATCTCTAGTATGCACCGTCATGTCCTCGTCGTCGTTAATTGTCTGTTTTGACGCTGCGGACCGTTTTCAGGAAATTCCTTGATGGCTCCAGTGGGACGCTGGCAAAAAGGCAAAGATCTGACATGGTACTCCAGAGACAAAAAAGGCAGCAGGCCCCCCACCAAGGAAGAGGAGCTTTCCGCTGTCAAGGCTGCAGAACATGAAGCGTTGATGGCTGCCTTGTAAGTGTAATACCAGATAGATAGTCCAGGATTAAAATACAGAATCTTAATTTGTCATGTTCAATGCAGAGGACACAAGGTCATAAAGAGGCAACCGACTGGACTGACCAAAGAGGTATTGTACCGTCCCCTTTCCTAACTTAATATTGTGGTCGCATCTAAGTTAGCAAGCAATTTAGAAGACTTGGGTGTGCTTATAATTGCACAGGATTTGGCAGACATCTGTAGGAGAGATGAAGATGATGGCGAAGAGAGGAATGTGGATCGAATCTCTGGATTGGGAAGCTCCAGGTGACTCTTTTTTTTTTGTCATCTTAAAGTATATTTTTAAACATGAACATTTGAAATATTCCTCAGTAAAACATCACACTCATTAGTTTTTCACGAGGTCGACACAAATGGAAAACACTCAGCTCAGCTCCTTGTTTGTCGCCCTTGACAATCTGTCTTAACAAGCAGCTTATTTCAGGTGAGGGCTGTTCTTCTCACTTGAGTCTGATGAATAATGTGTGTGTGTGTGTGTGTGTGTGTGTGTGTGTGTGTGTGTGTGTGTGTGTGTGTGTGTGTGTGTGTGTGTGTGTGTGTGTGTGTGTGTGTGTTTGTATGCAGTTCATCATCCCGCAAAGTGGTCCTCTCCCAGCAGGAAAAGGAGGCTGTTAAAATGGGATTGCCAGTCTTTACGGTAAAAAGACACACACACAGAATATAATAACAAACATCAGTGTTTCCCATACATTCAATTACATTCAATGTGGCTCTGCTTCTTCACCTTCGCTCATAAACACATTATAACGAGACCTTTTGTGAATGTAGCTTGACTGTTCAAATCCAGAAAATAGAAAGAAAGAGCAGGAGGGATCCTTGTCTTTTTCAAAAAAGCAACCAGCAACAAATCTAATTAAGAGACTTTTGGAGACTGATATGCTGATGTGGTCCCTCCCCAGTCTAAAAAGCACTCACAGGCGACTGCGTCTTGTATGTGACATTAAAAAGACAAAAAGAAGCATCAGTAGAAAGTTTGTTTATTCAAATTAGAGGATTACGTTAACCGACCACACCCATAAATATCTTGCATTTCTGTGAGAAATACTGTACATATAGATAAAGCGACATCCATCCATCCATTTCTACCGCTTGTCCTTTAATGCATAATACATAAACTATTATAACTGCACTTCCAGCACCACAAGACCAGCGTTCTTCCAGAAACTTCAACAGCAAAGTCATCAGAGAGTGTAAAGAAGGAAGAGGAGACTGAACAATGGTAAGAAGGCATTAGCCCATTAACCACTTATACCACAGGTGTCAAACTCAATGCCCGCGGGCCCAATCTGGCCATTCACATTAATTTGTGTGGCCCCAGAAAGCGTGCAAATAATATGTGTAAATAAAATACCCTATCTTTTGTTAAGAAATGTATTACAAAAATAAATGTACTGCGTACACTTTTATCATTGTTAATAATAAAACCAAATATTATATCATACATTTCAAAACAATGTTATTGTTCAAATAAAGAAAAATACTTAAATGTCTGCTTGATTTATGATTTCAAAGCAATTAATCCAACAAACTGTTCATGTAAACATTTTATAGTAAAACCTTTTTTTACAGTTAAAACCACTTTCAATATAGAGTAATGATACACTATAAAACACAACAACCATAGCTTTTACAGTATAAAAAACTTGCATTAATTTTTACTTTGAAAATATGGTGGCACTGTTTTTCCATTCCATATAATTTCATTCCAAGTATTTTATTTTATTTTATATGCTGTAAAAAAAATAAAAACTGCACATATTTTGGTAAAATTGTGGCGACTGAGCTGCCAGTTTTATACAGTACAATCTAAAGATTTGGTTTTTACAGAGTACGTAAAAAAGACAGAAAACTATATACACGTTTTATACATACACATTTATATTCATACTGTATATTATTCCCTGTTAAAAGCGGCCCTCTGAGGGCAACCATAACTGCGATGTACCCATCAATGAAAACGAGTTTGACACGCCTGACTTATACTCATTACATTAGGTACACAATGTAAGGATTTCAGATACAGTCATAATGCCTTTGCAATGTTATTAATGCTGTTTAAATATCATATTTAAACCTGCACTGCGTCATAATGACTGCTGTGTAATGTGCTTATTTAGCTACACCAGGCTACATCCTTTCTCAAGCAAACCTATTTTTACATAAATCATAGTGTCAATCAAAAACGACAGTTATCATTTTGTTTTGGGTAAACAACTTATCTCATTTGATTATGTCGACAAGGAGTGTCCAAACTACCCGAACAAGTTCATCTACTTATGGCATGTTCTAAAATATAATTCAATTAAGACAAGGGGCATAATGTCATGAGAAAAAGTTGAATTCCTATTACCTATAACTATTATTACTAATAATAATATGCTTGGTTACCTATAACACAGCTGATATACTACTCCTTAAAATAGGTGTTTGCAACTTTTACTAAAGGGCGCTCACTTTCTAAAAGTGTTTTAAGCAAAGCTCTGGTACTTTACTGCCCTCTTCTGGCTTTGAGCGTATTACTCCACCCCATGTTATGCACAAAACACACACACACACACTAGCTTTGTGTGTTGTCAGCTAATTAACGTTTTGCTACTAATGTTAGCTATTATTGAATGTATAGTCCATTATACTAACTAGATGTACACACTTTCAGGGCGTATAAGTGTACAAGAGAGCGATGATAGCCAGCTTTTAACCAAACTAATTATTTGTTATTCTTCATAATTGTTGAAAAAATATAGACATTTAAAAAAAAAAAAAAAAAGACCTTTTAAAATGGTAACATAAGATAGCCGGTGTTTTTTATTGTAACTTGGAGTCAATTTCAAACAGCGACTTCAAATTATCTACATGGGTTTCAGCCTGCTTTTGAAATATGAACGTTTGCCCCCAAATCCTTTGATATCTTATTACAACTTTGAGGCGGAAAAGTTTTGGACCCTTCTGGTATGGACGTAGCTAAAAAAAAAAAAAGTGTCTTTAGATTTAGCTGGACAATGCTTACTTTAACCCCCTAACGTTTTTAGCCAGGAGAGCAAAAAGAAGAAGAAAGAAAAGAAGAATAAAAAGGAGAAAAAGAAGAAAGAGAAGAAGAAGAAGAAAAAGAGGCAAAGGAGCGATTCGTCGTCGTCCGATTCAGATGACGACAAAAAAAGGTTTGATCATTTTTTGTCAAATTTTTTAAATAATATGTTTTGAAACAGATTTTTTTAGCATTTATTTTCATTGTATATTTTTTTCATGTATGGGGTAAATTTTTCATTATGATTTGAGTATAAGATATTCTTAAATTATACTTTACTGACAGTTAAGAAAGGCTCCACTAGAAGGAGCTGAAACGTCACTAAAGCTCAAGCCATAGAAGTTGGCTATTACACATAATAGAGAGAAATAATATTTCCTTATGAAGTGACCAAAGGTCCTTTACTTATTACGTAACTGCTAAGAGGATTTAGTAATGCTTGGTCAATTTATTGTATTATTGTTTATTACTGACAATGCATAGTAATGCTTGATTGAAATATTTGTTTGTGAACTGAATGACTTATTAAAATTATGCAATCTGAAAAAGACTAATAAAAATGGTTGCATAGAACGTTGTAAAACGTAAAAAAGATCTTATTTTCGTACCTCTCCCTCCCTGCCCCCGGCATATCAGAAGCCACTTTGAGCCACCCAGTCAGATTATTTGTTGTCTTATTACTCTTCAGGCCCCGAAAGGACCACCACCGTCATAATCCATCATACCACAGTCAGAGCGGAGCCAGACCCTATGACAGCCATTCAAGGGGGGCACTAAAGGCACAGCGACAACCCGCCTACCCCCGCCACCGACAGCAGCGCCACGACACAGACTCCTCCGACGGGGGGTCCCCTGTCCCCCGTAACCCCTCCAGCCACAAGACGGCCCCTGGCGGTGTCGCACAAAGCCACAGGCGACGCCACGACTCGGACAGCTAATGTCCTGACCCCACCCTCCCTCCCACTCAAAGACGCAGCGCTCTTCAAAAGTATGACCAGTCTTGAATACCTTGTTTAGCTATTTGGGGGGTCATTTTAGTAGCTAGGTTTTATTGCAGGTTAATTTTTTACTGATTAAACATCCCTCATTTGTGCACATATGCTAAGTTTTTACTTATTTAGTATCATGCATATGACAAATCTAGCATAACTTTCACACAGCATCATTAACAATTAGCTGAAGGCCAATTAGACACAGTGCATCCAGAAAATGTTCTCAGCGCTTCACTTTTTCAACATTTTGTTATGTTACAGCTTCATTTCAAAATGAAATAAATTCATTTTTGTCCTCAAAATTCTACACAAAATACCACATAATGACTATGAATGATTATTTTTAGAGCTTTTAGAATTGTGTGTGTGTGTGTATATATATATATATATATATATATACATAAAGTCATTACTTTGTTGCTTCACCTTTGGCACCAATTACAGCACAAAGTCTTTTTGAATACGAAGCCACAAGTTGGGCAAACCTATCTTTGGGCAGTTTTACTCATTCGTCTTTACAGCACCTCTCAAACTCCATCAGGTTGGATGAGAAGTGTCACCCAAGTCTTAGATTCCAGAGCGCTCTGAAGCAGGTTTTCATCCAGAGTGGCTCTATGTTGCTGCCTTCATCATTCCCTCTATCCTGACTAATCTCCCAGTTCCTGCCGCTAAAAAACATCACAGCATGATGCTTCACTGTCGGGATGGTATTAGATTAGATTAGATTACATAGTACTTTATTGGCCTGGTGATGAGTGGTGCCTGGTTTCCTCCGAACATGACGCATGGCAGAGTTTAATCTTTGTCTTATCAGACCAGAGAATGTTGTTATTCATTGTCTCAAGAGTTTTTCAGGTGTAATTCTACAAACTTTTGTGAAGGAATGGCTTCTTTCTGGCCACTGTAACATACAAGCCTGGTTGGTGGATTGCAGCAGATATGGTTGTCCTTTTGGAAGGTTCTCCTCTCTCCACAGAGGAATGCTGTAGCTCTGACAGAGTGTCCTCCTATCGCCCAGTTTAAATGGCCGGCCAGCTCCAGGAAATGTCCTGGTAGTTCCAAACGTCTTCCGTTTTCAGATGATAGAGGCCACTGTGCTCATTTAGGACCTTCAAAACAGCAGATACGTTTTCTGTACTTTTCCCTACATTTGTGCCTTGAGACAATTATTTTCGACTTAGTCTTGGTTTGTGTTTTGACAGTGTGGGACCTTAAATATAGACAGGTGTGTTCCTTTATAAATCATGTCCAATCTAAAGTATTTACCACAGAGGGAATCAAATCAAGCTACGGGAATATTTTAAGGATGATCAGTTGAAACAGGGTGCCTTTGAGCTTGCTTTTAATCTTAATA
The DNA here is from genome assembly GCF_033978795.1 of Nerophis ophidion. Classification (NCBI taxonomy): domain Eukaryota; kingdom Metazoa; phylum Chordata; class Actinopteri; order Syngnathiformes; family Syngnathidae; genus Nerophis; species Nerophis ophidion. The sequence continues at coordinate 32,390,311 of NC_084624.1, read as the reverse complement.
GCTGTAAAGATGTAATTTGTTTATTTTTTAAAACATTTGGAATTTTTTATAGAAAAACGTTTTCACATTGTCCATCCATCCATCTATTTTCTAATGCTTATTCCCTTTGGGGTCGTGGGAGGCGCTGGCGCCTAGCTCAGCTAAAATCGGGCGGAAGGCGGCGTACACCCTGGACAAGTCGCAACCTCATCGCAGGGTATTGAGTGTAGAATTTGGAGGACAAAAAAAATATATTCCATTTTGTAATTAGGCTGAAACATAATGTTGAAAAGGGGAAGTGCAGTGAATACTTTCCGGGTGCACTATGACTATCTGATACCTACTATTCTAACAAGGTGCTTATTTTTACAAAGCATCATTGAATATTTTGAACATTGTTTTAATAAAGTAATGACACGAGAGAGCTTTTAAATCTCTCACCCTTCAAGGTCTGCACTGCATTTAGAATGCAGCTCCAAATAATGTTTGCCCTCAATTGGTTTAAATAGGGGGTATTGAGCACACTGGCACCTGTGGGGGGTGCCCTAAACAAAAGAGCAAGGCATTCATAAAGAGTGAGAAGGAGAAAAAAAACAGGCAGCTTTTTTTTCTTTTCTATTTTTTTTTTTTTATAAGGAGTACCGTTAGCCTACCACACACAAACCAAGCTGATGGAGCAGCAGGAGAGGCGGCTCCCAGACAAAGCCACCCTATGAAGGAACCCAGGACTTGTACTCCCGCCCCTTTGCAACCACCTCCGCGCTCTCCTCAGGCCTGGTTTATAAGCTCGGCTGCATTAACCATAGCAGCCTAATCAACCTGCAGGAATGCTGTCCAAGATCACCTCGCTGCTGCACATTGTGCTTGCTGCATTAGGTACTTTCCAACATGCAGGCATCTCGTTGCTTGTTCCTGGGTCAAGGGGTGGTCAAACTAACAAGGGATGCCATGACACTCCCTTTATGCACCCTCAACAACCCAATATATGATTAAGAACAAAACACAATTACGGTCAAACATATGCGCCCGTTAAATATGTCGCCAAAACAAACATATGTACTGTATAGTTAACAGATGAGAAAGGGGAACAGTGAGTGCATAAGACATTGTTTTATTGCATAGTCACATGTAAGAAAAATACATTTTGGAAATCCTTTCCAGTCACTTTAATTAGTGCTTTGTTTTACTCACACAAAAGATTAACTTAAATATTTAAATCTGTATTAAAACAAGCCCACCTCCATATATAGTCTAAGCAGTTCAGTAACACAAAGAAAAGTGTTCACAATAAAGTGTTTAAATATTTTCTTTAAAAATACCCACCTGATAGGAGGGGGGAATGACACTAATGTCGTCTTACATGATGCATACAACTTACAGTACAAGGCTGAGTGTGGGATAACCAGTATAGAGCATTAAAAAAAAAAAAAATAGTTGCAAAGTGTACACACTCTAAGGCAGCCCGTGGACCTGAGACATGACAATACACAAAAACACCAACCAGAGAAAGCAGGTAGATTCAAAAACATCCTTTTAAGTCAATACCAGTGTTTATTAAACAGGAGGTTGACACTCCCAGCTGTGCATCTTTTTATTTTGGTCACCAATTTGAATAAAACACTCACAAAAAGTTAAGATACTCAACTTTTGGGTAGATTTTCAGGATTAACCAAACATACCAACTAACCACAATATTGTTCAACAGTACCTTGCAGTTTTAGGCTGCTAACAAGATGTTTTCAGATTGAAGTGGCAACTGAGCTCAATGCCAAAGAAAAGTTTGCCACCAGTTAGAAATGTTGCTATTCAGCTACTTGCTAGAGAACAGCAAGTTGTACAAAAAGTACTGAAACACTGAAGAGTTGTACATGCATATTCAAAAATTTGGGTCAAATTATGATATATATGTATATATATATATATATATATATATATACACACACACACACACACGCACACAGTACAGGCAAGGTTTGGACACCCCTTCTCATTCAATGAATTTTCTTTATTTTCATGACTATTTACCTTGTAGATTGTCACTGAAGGCATCAAAAGTATGAATGAACACACGTGGAGTTATATACTTGACAAAAAAAGGTGAAAAAACTGAAAACATGTTTTATATTCTAGTTTCTTCAAAATAGCCACCCTTTGCTCTGATTACTGCTTTGTACACTCTTGGCATTCTCTTGATGAGCTTTAAGAGGTTGTCACCTGAAATGGATTTCACTTCACAGGTGTCAATAGTTTTGATGCCTTCAGTGACAACCTACAATGTAAATAGTCATGAAAATATAACGCTATAAAATGAGGTGTGTCCAAACTTTTGGCCTGTACTGTATATTTTAGCTTCATCTTTAAAATGCAAAAGCTGAATATCCCTAACTTTTGGAGTACTGTATGTGATTGTTATATTAGATTCCCTTGCATCTCTCCTTTTATTGCCCAACAAACAGAAAGTGAAACAACCACAAGAGAAAAAGTTAACAAAGCTGCCCCATTACCATATCCTTTCATATATACACGTCAGCTTTACACATTACCATGGACCGATTTTTTCCACTGGTGGCCCGGTATGATGGCGGTAACAACAGCCAGCATGGGAGGGCTTTAAAGGCAGAATGTAGGCTCAATGAATGGGAGGGAAAGAGACGACTGTTAGAGATTCCTGAGTTGCTCAGACAACCACTCCAGTCCTTCATAAAGACCGTCGCCATTGGTGGCGCAGGTGGCCTGGATGAACCAGCGCCTGTCGCGCAGGGTGTGAAGGCCCAGTGCCTCGGTGACTTCAGTTGGAGTCAGGGCGTTAGGCAGGTCCTGTCAATGCCACAGTGTCCGTTTCAAATCAACCACATAACTTAACGTTCATTGCCCGGAGTACTCACTATTTTATTTGCGAAGACTAATAGCAGAGCATTGCGCAGTTCGTCCTCCGCCAACATTCTCATGAGCTCTTCACGAGCCTCGTTGCATCGCTCTCTGTCGTTGCTGTCCACGACAAAGATGAGACCTGAAACGAGAAGCGATCAAAGCCTGCATTAGTCCACTGTATTCAAAAAATAACGCAGTGCAATTCCAGAGAATGTGTGCGTGCCTTGCGTGTTCTGGAAGTAGTGACGCCACAGTGGTCGGATCTTATCCTGGCCGCCGACGTCCCACACTGTAAAGCTAATGTTCTTGTACTCCACCGTCTCTACATTAAAACCTGCACGGGGAAAGAACACATTTAATATGATTTACAGTTGTGATCAAAATTAATCAACTCCCCACACAATTTTGGTGTTTTAGCAAGTTGGACATTCATTCCGTATTTTGTTTATAGTCATATCCAATAAAGATGTTTCAAATAGACAAATGCAACTTAAATTGAAACACTGTATTTTACAAAATACCAAAAAATTACATTTTTCTTAATATCTCATTGACAAAATTATTCAACCCCCTAGTTACATGCATCTTTAGTACTTAGAACACTCTTTGGCAGTAATTACATCCTTCAAACGTGATACATAACCGGACACAAGCTTCTTGCAACGATCTACAGGTATTTTAGCCCATTCCTCTTGGGCAAAGGCCTCCAGTCCATTCATATTCTTGGGCTTGTGTGCTGCAACTGCCTTCTTCAAGTCCCACCACAGGTTTTCTATAGGATTTAGGTCTGGCGACTGTGAAGGCCACTCCGGAGTCTTCCAGCCCTTCTTCTGCAACCACTCTGATGTTGATTTGGAGGTATGCTTTGGATCGTTGTCCTGTTGGAAGGTCCAATGTCTCCCAAGCCTCAGCTTCGTCACTGACTTCATGACATTTGCAGCTAATACATCCTGGTAGGAAATAGAATTCATAATGCCTTGAACGCGCTGGAGATTCCTGGTACCTGAGGCAGAGAAACAACCCCAGGGCATGATTGACCCCCCACTATGCTTAACAGTAGGCAAGGTGTTCTTCTCTTTGTAAGCTTCATTTTTTCTCCTCCAGACATAACGTTGATTCATAGGCCCAAAGAGTTCCAGTTTTGTCTCATGCTCCATAAAACAGTTTCCCAAAACCTTTGGGGTTTGTCAGGATGATTTTTGGCATACTGGAGTCTATTTTTCTTGTGCCTGGTAGTCAGAAGTGGGGTGCGCCTGGGAGTTCTGGCATGGAGGCCTTCATCTCGTGGTGCGCGCCTTATTGTCCGGGACGAAGCCTGCGTTCCCCCCTCTGCAATGTCCTGTTGTAGTTCCTCAGCTGTTACCCGGGGGTTTTTCACCACTGTACGCTTCAAATACCGGACAGCAGTTGCACACAGCATCCTCTTTCTACCACGCCCAGGTAGTGTTTCCACTGTGCCTTTAGCTTTAAACTTGCGAATTATGCTCCCAACTGTGTCTCTTGGAATGTGTAATGTCTTTGCTATTTTCTTATATCCATATCCTTTCTTATGAAGAGAAATTACCCCCTCTCTTGACTTCTTTGACCACTCCCTGGACTTCACCATGTTGCAAATACACCATTGACCATCTACAAGAAGCTGAGCGTCAGTCTTTTTCAATCAGTTTAATTGTTGCTTGTTATGGTTCTAATCACATCTACAGGTGTTTTCAACACCTGATTGAAAAAACCTTATTCAAATTCTGATCTTAAGAGTTGTGATCTTCAAAGGGTTGAATGATTTTGTCAATGAGATATTAAGAGAAATGACACTGTTAGGTATTTTACAAAATATAATGTTGTAATTCAAGTTGCATTTGTTTATTTGATGCATCTTTATTTGATATGACTATAAACAAAATACGGAATAAATGTCCAACCTGCTAAAACACCAAAATTGTGTGGGGGTTGAATAATTTTGATCACAACTGTATGATTGATAATACAATTGTTCATCTTACCTATCGTGGGAATGGTGGTTACGATCTCTCCCAATTTGAGCTTGTATAGAATGGTCGTTTTCCCCGCAGCGTCCAAACCCACCATGAGGATCCTCATTTCTTTCTTCCCGAACATTTTAAACAGGCTTCCAAATATATTCCCCATGTTTAATGGTGAGGCTAGTAGGGGGGCACTAGAGGCAACACAAACCAAGAACCGTGGATGAAACTGGATGAAAACTAGTAATTAGGTGTGTGGAAAAAAATTCGATTCGAATCGAATACGTTGTGCGATTCAGAATAGATTCTCATTTTTTAATCAATCCAACAAACCACTACACAGCAATACCATAACAATGCAATCCAATTCCAAAACCAAACCTGACCCAGCAACACTCAGAACGGCAATAAACACAGCAATTGAGAGGAGACACAAACACGGCACAGAACAAACCAAAAGTAGTGAAACAAAAATGAATATTATCAACAACAGTATCAATATTAGTTATAATTTCAGCCTAGCAGTGATTAAAAATCCCTCATTAACATTATCATTAGACATTTATAAAAAATAAAAAAGGAACAATAGTGTCACAGTGGCTTACACTTGCATCACATCTCATAAGCTTGACAACACACTGTGTCCAATGTTTTTACAAAGATAAAATAAGTCATATTTTTGGTTCGTTTAATAGTTAAAACAAATTTACATTATTGCAATCAGTTGATAAAACATTGTCCTTTACAATTTATAAAAGCTTTTTTTTTTTTTTAAATATTCTGCTAGCATGTCAGTAGACTGGAGTAGATCCTGCTGAAATCATATGTATTGAATGAATACAGAATTGTTTTGAATCGGAAAAATATCGTTTTTGAATCGAGAATCGCGTTGAATCGAATAAATTGATGTATTATCAAATCGTGACCCCAAGAATCGATTTTGAATCGAATCGTGGGACACCCAAAGATTCGCAGCCCTTCTAGTAATAATCAAATAAGAACGGTGAATGTGAGTGTGAATGTTGTCTATCTGTGTTAGCCCTGCGATGAGGTAGCGACTTGTCTGGGGTGTACACCGCCTTCCACCTGATTGTAGCTGAGATAGGCGCGAGCGCCCCCCGCGATCCCAAAAGGGAATAAGCGGTAGAAAATGGATTGATGGATAATGGTAATAATCAAAGCCATGACTCATTTTGGCATGCACCTGGGGATAGGTTGATTGGCAACACTAAATTGGCCCTAGTGTGTGAATGTGAGTGTTGTCTGTCTATCTGTGTTGGCCCTGCGATGAGATGGCGACTTGTCCAGGGTATTCCCCGCCTTCCGCCCGATTGTAGCTGAGATAGGCGCCAGCGCCCCCCGCGATCCCAAAAGGGAATAAGCGGTAGGAAATGGATGGATGGATGGACTTCACGTCCAACACGGTCACTGAAGTCAGACACACTGAGGAGTAGCAAACCCAGTTTTGCGTTGAACTTCACGTTGGACACGGCGAAGTTGTAGAAGTAGCAAAACAGGAAATACCGGAACTCCTTACAGCACTTCTCAATGCGTGAAAACCCGCTGATAACACCGAGAAAACTATTTAAAAAGATGTCCATGTTTCCTGTTCAATTGTTGATCATCCCTCTGTTGTAAAAGTGTGTCGTATTAAAATGTATAACATACCGAAGGGCGTCCAATGCTATGTACAAGTTATACACAACACGAGGGAAGTGTATGGAACAACTTGTTAAACACCCCACATTTAAAGGGAATGGTTGAATTAAATAAGGCAATAGTTGAATTAAAGAAAGAAAAGTCATCTGATGAAACTTGTCATCAATGGCAAGAGACTCGCTTAGCACGTAGCAGCCTGCCCTGGCTAGCATTAGCCTTCTATGGGACAGTACTGACATCACTTTAAAACTGCGGACTTTAATGACATCACACGCAGAGGACACGCAACATTAAAGTGGTTTCCAAACGGACTTTAAAACACTTTTAAAACTTACACAGCGCTTCCTTCTCGGGTGCTTGAGGCGTTACCTTCCTGCGGAAAATGGCGACCATTCGACACGTCTAAAGTTCCGCGACTTCCGGTTTCTTCTTCTTTTTCTTCTTTCCTCTAATGGCAGTTGGCAAACAACCTCGTGGTGGGAATTACCGCCACCGTCTGGAATGGAGTGCGGATCGAGATTGTACACTACTCAACGTTATTTGATTTAACCATGTCTTTTAAAAAAAATGTATGCATTCATTTGTACCCTGCATGTCCTGAATGCAACCTTGAAATATCCCACGCTGCTATACTTTGATTGATTGATTGATTGATTGATTGAGATTTTTATTAGTAGATTGCACAGTGCAGTACATATTCCGTACAATTGACCACTAAATGGTTACACCTGAATACGTTTTTCAACTTGTTTAAGTCAGGGTCCACGTTAATCAATTCATGGTATGAATTTATACTATCAGCATAATACAGTCATCAAACAAGTTAATCATCAGATATATACAAAGTATTTACATTATTTACAATCCGGGGGGTGGGATGAGGAGGGGTGGTTGGGGAAGTGTAGGTTTGGTTGATATCAGCACTTCAGTCATCAACAATGATATCATCTGATTGATTGATTGATTGATTGATACTTTTATTAGTAGATTGCACAGTTCATTACATATTCCGTACAATTGACCACTAAATGGTAACACCCGAATAAGTTTTTCAACTTGTTTAAGTCGGGGTCCATGTTAATCAATTCATGGTAAAGAAATCTGACAAAATGACATTGAAACATTGTAGGTCTGACTTGGTTGGAAGTGTACAGCGAGCAGTGAACATATGTGAGCTAGGAAAGCATAAGAACAAGTATATCCATCCATCCATATCCTACAACTTATTCCCTTCGGGGTCGCAGGGCATACTTGCCAACCTTGAGACCTCCGATTTCGGGAGGTGAGGGGCGTGGTCGGGGGTGGGGCGGAGGCATGGTTGGGGGCGTGGTTGTGGCGGGGGGCGTGGTTAAGAGGGGTAGCGTATAATTCACCAACTTGAGTATTTCATATATATTTCATATATATATATATATATAAATATATATATATATATATATATATATATATATATATATATATATATATATATATATTGACTTTAAGTGAATTCTAGCTATACATATTTATTATATTATATAAATAAATAAAAGAAATAGTTGAATTTCAGACGGCACCTATCAAATACACAGTAATAAAAACACAGTTGTTCTACTAACTGTACTGTGCTTGCTGGTTACTATAAAACAACAACACTTACCTTTCACTATTTGAGTAACCTTTTTTCTGCCATTTGCGTATTGGCGAGCGATCTCCGAATCCGGAAAAATATCCTTCACGGATTTTTTGTAGACATCCGCAAATGAGAACAGGATGTTGCTTCCAGCTATCAGCATAGCCATCTTTGTTTCAGCATAAGATACACCATCAGGTCCCAATTTTGAAAGGAGGGCCATAATACTGGGTTTTGAACGATGCTGCGCTGCGGACGCTTTGTGCTTTGCTGACTGACCGTTCATGGCTGAGTATATCCGTTCACCGTGTTCAATGGAGAAGTCTGTTCTACAGAATTTACAGGCAACATACCCCTTACCCTTCGAACTCTCCTGGATAAACTGAAATTTTTGTTTCCAATCGTTCTGGAACATGCAACCGTATTTCTTCATTTTGCTCGCCGACGGTGTGGGTTGGAGTCAATAACCAGGCGACGTGATGAAGTTACGTCTCTTTACTGTGGGCTTCAGAACAGACATTCTATTCTATGTACATTAGATGGCAGTATTGTCCTGTTTGTGGGTCACAACATTGAGTCAGGTTCTCATGGAGCTGGGGTGGGCGTGGCCTCCAGCTCCGTCTGAATTTCGGGAGATTTTCGGGAGAAAATTTGTCCCGGGAGGTTTTCGGCAGAGGCGCTGAATTTCGGTAGTCTCCCGGAAAATCCGGGAGGGTTGGCAAGTGTGTCGCAGGGGGCGCTGGAGCTTATCTCAGCTACAATCGGGTGGAAGGCGGCGTACACCCTGGACAAGTCGCCACCTTATCGGAAAATGTCTCACCATTTGACACATCTAAAATGCCCCAATCAGTGTACATGTGTTTTGGGAAATCGGAGCTTGGCTGCGAGACAAGGGTGTGGAGATGACCCCATACACCATAGAAGAGATCAAATTTTGTATTTTTGTAAAAACCACTGTAACATAGAAATGTTTGTCAACATTATTATGCTCCAGGCAAAATGTTTTCTACATAATTGTCGATTAATGAAAGTAAGGCTTGTATTTTGTAATTTGCTTAATGGCTTACAATTATGAATAAAATCTTGGAGAATTATTAGGAGTACAAAAGCCCTTAAATTGATATCGTTGGTTAAACATTTAAAGTGATTTAGGTAGCCATTTTTGTCTTTTTATTTTTTTTAAATTATTATTTCTTATTCAATTAGCTGTCTGTTTTTGCTTTTGTTTTCTTTCCTTGTTGTTGAAAGGACCTTGACTGTTGAGTGAATTATGAATGTAAGTTGACAACATGACTTAAACATTTACATGACAGTCGAACAGTCACATTCTCTTTTACTTGAAAACAAGAGAGAACCTAACTATGAAAGTATATCCTTCTATCTAACAAAGTCCTTAAAATGCTCAGGTGAACGTTTCTTCCTCTCGGAACGCCGCAACTCTGGGGCCTAGCTGTCCCATGCTTCTCCCGTGCTCTTCTGGAGTTCCTGTCGCTGGCCGGTTTGGCTGCGTGGGCCGGTGGTCCCTTGTTCCCTGGGCGCCACACCTGCTGTTTGTGGGTTCGGCTCTCGGGTAGCGGGGGCCGTACTCTGGCTCCTGCACACACTGGGAGTCAAATATATTGTACATACAAATACACATATATATACTCACAGTTATTCATACATACATAGTTACCTACGCTCCCACATACATACACACATACAGTACATACCTATATACTCAAAGTTCGTACATCCACACGCACATTCACTATGCAAACCTGCATATACACATACTGTACATATACATTCACTGTACAAACATACACATACAAATACTGTACATATACATACATACACTCATGCATATAATTAGGTTTCATCAAATATATATTAACATTGTTGCCCTTGGGTAAACTGGATAACACATGGCACACTGACAAAGCTTAACTTATTGTTACTATAACAATCAACAAGGTTAATATCGCTGACTTCTTTTTCTTCCCCTCCATTTATATGCTTTCTTTTGTATTTCAAGTTATCATTACATATATGTTTTGTTGCATTTAAACAATTGTATTGTTGATAATAGAGGTAAATTATTATTATTCATTATCAATAGTGCTATTTCTATTGGTATTAGTATTTCTCCATTTGTAGTGTAATAATAATCATTGTAATTTCTGTATTTTTATTTATTTCACTAACTGCTTCTTTGATATCACTTTTACTATCAGATTCGTACAAATCCTATTTGCTGATGTTGTTCTATCGTTGTTGTTGTTATTGTTGTGTTTGCTGTTGTTGTTTTTGTCTCTCTGTCTTTTACCCCTCTTGTCCCCACAATTTCACCCTCCGTCTTCCTTTTCTCTTTCTATCCCCTCCTGGTCTACACCAAATGATAATATAGATACATTTAATAAAGTCAAATACAAATAAGGAAACAAGAGAAGTATCCCACACTTTTCTTTTGTAAAGTAAATTTGTACAGCCAATATGGGCATCTACATCAATTACATGATTTGCCTGAGAAGCTGGACACGACAAAAAGAGTAAGCTGCAGTTTTGTTGGCTTGCACGGCAGAGGCGGTGGTTGGGTGTCCATCACGGCCGGCAAGAAGCCCTGGAAGCCTGCTTCTCGGTGTCAGACAGCTTAGGCTGTGCAACAGGTTCGCAGGGAACAGTGTCTGTTAATCTTCCTCTAACCTGATCCACATGACGCTTCAGGACTTGACCACTTCCAATAATGACAGTGTACAACACTGGTCCTGACGAGCTCTCAACCACAGCTGGCACTTGGAACCATAGGCAAAGTTCTTGATGAACACATTGTCTCCGGGTGCGAATCCCCTCGGTCTTTTCTTCCCGTCCTGTTGTTCCTTTTGTTTCAACTGCTTTTGCTGTTCTCTTGTCTTAAGGTCAGGCATGAGGAGGTCGAAAGCTGATCGGAGTTGTCTTGACATCATCAGTTCAGCAAGTGGCAAGCCAGTTGTTGCATGTGGTGTGATTCGATAACTGAACAGGAACCTGGACAGTCTGGTTTGCAGTGTGTCACCTTTAATCTTCTTCGTCCCCTCCTTAAAAGTCTGCACCACCCTCTCTGCCAGACCTTTGGAAGACGGATGGAATGGTGCTGACTTTACATTTCAATGCTGTTTTGTTTCATGAATGTCTCAAATTTAGCACTTGTGAAACATGTCCCATTGTCTTTTTGGGCAGGCCAAACACACTGAAGCTCTGACATAGTTTCTCAATGGTAGCACGGGATGTAGATGATTTCACAGGGTAAATGTCCATCCATTTGGAGTGTGCATCTACAATGAGCAAGAACATCTCACCTAAGAAGCACCCCAAGCAGTCCACACCATGGCGACTCCCGCCATTACCAAGGATGTAGTGGTGCGGTAGGTGGTGACATGTGATGTTGTTGGCATTCTACACAACGACTGCCCTTCTCTTTCAATGCTCTCGTCCACACCTGGCCACCAGACGTATGACCTTGCCAAGCCTTTCATCTCTGACATTCCCGTATGAGTCTGGTGGAGGAGATTTAGTTTTTCTCTCGGCCTTTTGTGGGGATTACTACTCGGACTCCCCTGAGCACACATCCATCCCTCACACTTAGTTCCATTTTCCTTTGCTGATATGGTTTGAAACGAGCATCTGTTTGTTCCGGCCAACCTTTTAAGGTATACTCATGGACTTGGGACAGGATGACATCTTTAACGCTCTAGCGTTTAATTTGTTTGGTGTCTCCTAATGCATCATCCAGGACATCTATCATTAACACCTGTTCTGTCATTTCCTGCTTTGTTGCTGTGTCTTGGCAGGTCAATCTGCTGGGTGCATCTGCATTTGCATGGTGTTTCCCTGGTTTGTACACAATGTTTTACTCATAAGCGCTTAGGGTCACAGTCCATCTTTGCACTCTTGACAAGCCCCCTTGAGGAATAGGCTTCTTTGTATCGAACAGAGAGATCAACGGCTTATGATCTGTGTAAATAGTGAAAATTCAACCATACAAATATTTGTGAAGTTTTTAATTCCAAAAATTACGGCAAAGCCTTCTTTGTCAATTTGGGAATACCTCTTTTCTGCAGGCCATAGTAAGCGTGACATAAGCGAAAGTACGTCTCCAAAACCGTAGGGTGACGCATCACATGAGAGCAGTAACTCTGTCGGCACAGTAGTGAATTAACACATCAGCTGAGTATAGCAGCATCTTTGATTTTTGAAATGCGACCTCCTGTTTCTCTTGCCATTGCCAGTTGACATTTTTCCTCAACATCTCATGTAAGGGTGCCAGCAGGGTTGCCAGGTTGGGCAGAAAATTGTTGTAATAGTTCAACAACTCCAAGTACGCTTTCAGTTCAGTGATAGTTGTCGGAGTGGGAGCCTCCATTATGGGTTTGACTTTGTTTTGTACTGGGTGGAACCCCTGTGCATCCACTCTGTGTCCCAAATACTCCACTTCCTGTTGCATGAAAGCACATTTACTCCTTTTCTGATGGAGCCCCACCTCCTCCAACCTGCTCAACACCTCGGCTTGGTTCTTCAGGTGGTCTGTCTCATTTTTTCCACTCATCAAAATGTCATCTAAATACACCGCCACCAGCGTATTGCTTTCAAAAGGCCTTCCATTGTCCGTTGGAATATGGTGGGTGCTGAATCTTTTGTAGGTGTTTAGACCTCGGTGTGTGTTCACTGTCACAAACTTCTTGGATTCCCCATCCAGGAGAATTTGCTGGTACTCGTGGCTCATATCCAATTTGGAGATCTGCGTTTCTCCCGAAAGGTCTGTGAACAGGTCTTCTATTCTGGGTATTGGAAACTGATCCAAAGAAGCCACGGTATTTACGGTAAGTTTATAGTCACCGCACAATCTTACAGCCACTGTTGGCTTCAGAATTGGCACCAGCGGTGCCGCGCATTCAGCATATTTCACTGGTGAGATTACGTCCTCTTTCAACAGTCAGTCTATTTCCTCTTCGACATTTGCGCGCATGGCAAAAGGAACAGACCTTGGGTGGAAGAAGCGCGGGGTGGCGTCCGGTGTCACATGAGTGGCCACTTTGGTGCCTTTCAGGGTGCCCAACTCCTCTTTGAACACATTCTCGTGCTTGATTAATACTTGCTGTAGAGTGTTTTCTGTTGTTTTGACTTGGTGTACTTTTTCATTTGTGTGTCCTTTCTTGACCTCACTCCAATCCAAATGTATTTCCTCCAGCCATCCTCGTCCAAGCAAGTTGGGGCCAACCCCGTCGACCACAATAAGGAGAAGTGTCTTTCTCTGTTGCCGGTATTTTACTCTGACACCAGTCACTTTAAAGGCCTACTGAAACCCACTACTACCCACCACCCAGTCTGATAGTTTATATATCAATGATGAAATATTAACATTGCAACACATGCCAATACGGATTTTTTAGTTTACTAAATCACAATTTTAAATTTCCCGGGAGTTTCGTTTTGGAAACGTTGTGTAATGAAGTGTACGCAGGACCTCACGCGTTGTTAGGAAGTGTGAGCGCTACGCACACACACAGGTAAAAGTCGTCTGCTTTAATGGCATAATTACACAGTATTTTGGAGATCTGTGTTGATTAATCTTTTGCAATTTGTTCAATTAATATTGGAGAAGACACAGTAGAAAGATGGAGTTGGGAAGCTTTAGCCTTTAGCCACACAAACATACGGCGATTCCTTGTTTAAAATTCCCAGAGCTGAAACTTTACTTTGGATCAGAGCGCGGTCAAGCAGACTTGGATCCCAATCGAATGTCAACCAGCAGGTTGCGGTAAGAAAATTGTGGTTAAAAAGTTGCTTCTTACCGGATATCAGCTGAGCTTGTGTCGTCCGTACAGCTGCCGTCGACACCCGTGAGAGATGGCGTTAAGACACCCGTGGACAAACCCCTCCGACTATCAGGTAATATTAAACTCACTAAAACACTAGCAACACAATAGAAAGATAAGGGATTTCCCATTATTATCTTAGCAAATGTGTTTAAAAACATCAGAATACGTCCCTATGCTATAGCGTTTTTTTTTTAACTAATTTTTTTTTTTCTAGTTCGTCGTTATCAATATCCTCAAACACGAATAATTCATCCTCGCTCAAATTAATTGGGAAATTGTCGTTTTCTCGGTCTGAATAACTGTTTTTGTTGGAGGCTGCCATTAAAATCAATGTGAATATGTGAGGAGCCCCCACACTTGCGACGTCATCGTCTGCGACTTCCGGTAAAGGCGAGGCTTTTTCAGGAAGTACCAAAAGTGGCAAACTTTATCGTCGATTTTCTCTACTAAATCCTTTTAGCAAAAATATGGCAATATCGCGAAATGATCAAGTATGACACATAGAATGGACCTGCTATTCCCGTTTAAATAAGAAAATCTAATTTCAGTAGGCCTTTAACATGATCCCCTGTGTAAGTTTCCAGCTTAAGTTAAGTTAAAGTACCAATGATTGTCACACACACACTAGGTGTGGTGAAATTTGTCCTCTGCATTTGACCCATCCCCTTGTTCATCCCCTGGGAGGTGAGGGGAGCAGTGGGCAGCAGCGGTGCTGCGCCCGGGAATCATTTTTGGTGATTTAACCCCCAATTCCAACCCTTGATGCTGAGTGCCAAGCAGGGAGGTAATGGGTCCAATTTTTATAGTCTTTGGTATGACTCGGCAGGGGTTTGAACCCACAACCTACCGATCTCAGGGCGGACACTCTAACCACTAGGCCACTGAGTAGGTTTTGATGGGTTTCAGACTAGGCAGGTCGGCCTGTCTCCATATCTTTTTGAATGTCTCTTTATTCATGACAGTAAGGCAGCATCCACGGTCAATTTCAAAAGATAAATTTTTTTAATTTAGTTTCATATTCACAGTGAAGGGGTCTACTTTCTTCAAATGTGTTGCACTTCCACATCCTAATTTGTACAGTTTGTTTCGAAAAGTTTTTTTCCACTCTTGACACAGTTCAATGTGAAGGCATTATGTTCAGAGTCATCACTTTTACTGTCATCCTCTGCTTCACACACTTTGTGAGAATGGTGTCAAAGTTTGTTGTTGACGGACGGACCCCAAAATGCAGAGATGGAGGCAGGCATTGGATAGGAAAACATGATTTAATAAAAATGACTAGAACAAAATAAAAACAAAGGGTACAAACAAAAAGTGCGCACGTGGGCGGATACCAAACAAAAAGGCCTAGCAGTGAAGCTAGCAGGTATCTAGTAAGAAACAGAAGTCGTACTAATAATATCAAAACAAACTTGGAAGCAAGGAACAAAAGGCAGTAAGCTAAAAACTGCAATCAAATAAAGCTTACCGCAACGCTGCATTGACAAAACACGACAGGTAGCAATGACAAGAGCGGCATCGACATGACAATAATTCACCACTGACTGGAGGAACAAAGCAGGTAAAATAGGAGCGGGGTGATTGACCACAGGTGTGGCCAGGTGCCAATCAGCCGCAGCTGAGAGAAAACAGCACACAGGGAGACAAACAGGAAACTGAACCAAAATAAGAGTGCTGACAGGAACTAAAGACAGGAAATACTAATCACACACAGAGGAATAACTGAAACAGAAACAAACTGTCAGTGGCAAGCCTGACCAATGGTAGTGTGCACTCTGCTTTCTGTATTACTCATATACCAATCCCTGTGTGTTCTTTTTAATTTTTGCTTTGCTTCTGCAGGCTCTTGCGACGTGTCCAACTTTGCCACACGCATGACATTTCTCTCGTTCGTACTTACAGTCTGCGGCAGCGTGACCGGTCCCTGGGCACCGGTAACACTCTTTGCCGTCCCCTTTAAATCGGCACGCCTCATGCGGTCGATCGTTCACACTGAAACATTTCGCCGATCCGCCGTTATGCAGGTCTTGCACATTTTTACTTGCGGTCTTGTGTGATACTGCGAGTACCAGAGCTTTGTCGAAAGTGAGATCAGTTTCTGCTAGGAGACGCCTTTGAATTCGGTCATCATTTATCCCCAAAACAACCCTGTCTCTAAACCTCTGCTGCAGCGAGGCGCCATAATTACAATATTGTGCTAAACGGCGCAGCTCGGCCACATATTCCATAACTGTTTCATATTAGGCATGCGATTAAGAGAGTAAAATTTGTACCTTTGGACATTTTCACTGGGCTTTGGGTCAAAGTGATTTTTAATCATGAGTACCAGCTCTTCAAAGGACTTATCTTTCGGCTTGTCTGGGCTGAGATGGTTGCGCATCAAGCTGTAGGTTAAAGCTCATACGACACTTATTAAAACTGTCTTTTGCCTACCGGCATCATCAATCAATCAATCAATCAATCAATGTTTATTTATATAGCCCTAAATCACAAATGTCTCAAAGGACTGTACAAACCATTACGACTACGACATCCTCGGAAGAACCCACAAAAGGGCAAGGAAAACTCACACCTAGTGTGCAGGGAGAATTCACATCCAGTGGGACGCCAGTGACAATGCTGACTATGAGAAACCTTGGAGAGGACCTCAATATTTTGACAAAAGTCTCAAATTCAAGTGACTTTAGACTTCCTCTCTACCATCTTTTTTCAGCTGAGCTGTGTGTGTGTGTGTGTGTGTGTGTGTGTGTGTGTGTGTATGCGTGTGTGTGTGTGCGCGTGTGTGTGCATGTGTTTGTGTGTGTTCTTGTATTTCTGCCCTTCTTGAGACATCAACAAGGAAAAGTATCTTCCATATGAAGAAGTTAGGACCATCATGGTCCCAATACAGAAAACCATTGCATCTAATAGAGAATGTCTCATTTGCACCCCTGGTGGTGAAATCTATCAAAATGAGGTTGGTCCCAAATAGGAGGGATTTTTCAGATTGACTGTGTGTCGGTTTTAAAAGGGCTCCCCCTCTGGTCAACATATGAAATAACAAGTGTGTGCAAAAATGTGAAGTGCTCTTCCTCTGGCCAACATATGTAACAAGTGTGTGTAAGAAATTGAGATGCGCCCCCTTTGGCTAAAATCAATTTAAAAAACTAAATAAGTATGTATGTAGAGACATACTGTAATAACTTGAAGTAAATAATGAAGAATACAAACCGATTACAAACAAAAAAATTCAACAACAAAAATAAATGAACCAAAAGCATTCTTTTTCTCACAATGTGTTGACTTTTTTTCTTGTAAACTTAGGAACAATATCTCAAATTCTTTCCGTTTCTGTGATATTGCAATATTTTCTCATAAAACTTATTTTTTTATGTACAATTATTACTTTTTAATGCAAAACATTTGTCATATAAAGTTCTGACTTATATCACAACATTGCCAATTTGTTTGTTATTCTTACAAAATAGTGAAATGTTTTTGGTAAAATTATGACTTTTGTCATAATTTTGCCGAGTTAATTTCCGATTATTATCATAAAATTGCCAACATTTTAAGCTTTTCTTGTAAAATTGCGACTGCTATGGAGTCAAATTCCAACTTTTGTCATAATATTGCACACATGTTTTGTTTTTCTTGAAAAATTATGACTTGTGTTGAGTAACTTTACGACTTTTACAATAATACTGCCGAAATTCCAAGTTTTTCTTGTGGTAAATTGTCACATTTTTCTTGTGAAATTCCAACAAATTTTTCACAACAAGCTTTTTACGTATGCATAGTTTGTATATATTATTAATGTTATAAATACAAATCTTTATATATCTAGAAAGGGTGGTCCTAAAGAGGTAAGCATTTTTTGGAGGGTCTCAGGAAGTTAACAAATACAAGAATGTGTGTGGTGTGTGGTGTGTGTGTGTGTGTGTGTGTGTGCGTGTGTGTATATACACACACACATATGTATATATATATCTATATATATATATAGATATATATATACATATTTATATAAACATATATATTTGTATATAAATATATAAACATATAAAAACATGTTATGTATATTCTAGTTCATTACCCACAATTCCTACATGAACAGGTACCCAAACAAATTTACTACACTTCCAGCTATATTTGTTCTAAATATTTTCTGAACTTATTTATAAATGGTTGATTTATATAGCCTATATAAATCAACCATTTATTAATACACGTCAGTAGGCTAAATTAACATCTTTAACATATATTTTCTGAACTATTTCATATAAGCTAGATTTTTTTCTGAACACTCAACTGCTTTACTTGGTTCATTTTCCTCAGTCCAATTAACTGCTATGTAAATAGATATTTATTCCACGGTAAGTACCGATAACTGTTGGCTTTTTTACTTTGATCTAAAACTAAGTTTTATTGTGAAATAACTGCGGAAACTACTACTTTATTATGTTTAGTTTTAGATACATCTGTATCTTACAGGTTCAAACCCAGTGTTTGTGTTTTTGGGGGTGATCTGCCCCTTTGGCCAAATTGAGAATTAAATTATTGCCATATATTTATTATTCTATTTTTTTGCATTTATGTATAAGCAACGTTAATGCTTACGTTGTGAAATGTATTTCAAAATAATATATATTTTTTATAGCACTTTTAATGCTATATTAATCAAATCAACATTTACTAGTGGTGTCTGTAGCTTCCACTTCCTTTCCTTTTCGACCCTGACCAGGTCATGGAGACAAAACAAAACAAAAAAAGAAGAAAGTCTATTGTGAGTCCAGTTGAATTTTAACCGGGGTCAACCATGCCAGTTTGCCCCCAGCAGAGGGGGCAGCAGCCAGCAGGAGGGGAGTAAGGGCCAGCCAGGCAGAAGCAGCAGGAGGCCACAGGACTCTGTAGTCGCTGATGGACCACACAGAAAAGGGTCATAATGCTGTCTCACACTAAAGAAAAAAAACATAATTTGCGTTCCGGCCTGCCAACAAACGCACTAGAGATCTCTTTTGGCTTACTTTCACACATTCTTGTCATTCATGTGGATGTTTTTTACCCAGAAATAAATACAAAAATGTTAGGAGTATGACAAATAAAGTTTCATTCAATGGTTTTGAAAGGGTTTTCAGAATATAATTTGCAGATCTTTGATGACTTTTTATTGTAAAATTAAAAGGATATAACTTTGATAACGTTGACTTTTGAGAACTTTGTCTGGGTCACTTGCCTAACTGAGCCTAGCTTCCTGTGCTACCTAAAATCCTATGACATCTAATCAAAGTTGGTGTTCCATTTTAATGGCAGAAATTGAATTCATCCTACCTCAAAGGTAAATAATTTCCTCACTGGATATTTAAAGGCCTACTGAAATGAGATTTTCTTATTTAAACGGGGATAGCAGTTCCATTCTATTTGTCATACTTGATCATTTCGCGATATTGCCATATTTTTGCCGAAAGGATTTAGTAGAGAACATCGATGATAAAGTTCGCAACTTTTGGTCGCTAATAAAAAAGCCTTGCCTGTACCGGAAGTAGCAGATGATGTGCGCGTGATGTCACGGGTTGTGGAGCTCCTCACATCCTCACATTGTTTACAATCATGGTCACCAGCAGCGTGAGTGATTCGGACAGAGAAAGCGACGATTCCCCTATTAATTTTAGCGAGGATGAAAGATTCGTGGATGAGGATGGTGAGAGTGAAGGACTGGGGAAAAAAAAAGAGACAGGGCAGTCGGAGCGATTCAGATGTTATTAGACACATTTACTAGGATAATTCAGGAAAATCTCTTATCTGCTTATTGTGTTACTAGAGTTTTAATGAGATTATATAGTCATACCTGAAAGTCGGAGGGGTGTAGCCACGGGTGTGGTGACCGCCAGTGTCTCCGAGGGAAGCCACGTTTCTCGACGAGGCAAGGCAGCCGGGCTGAGATTTTTTTTTTTTCCCTCCACGGAGTAAGCATCTGACGGTCGGTGGGAGGAGGCAAGAGAGTCCACAGCTGCAGGAGGAACGACGCAAACTCTCCACTCATGTCTACGGTAAGAGCCGAATGTAAAAAAGGAAACACTGGCTGTGTTTGTGTTGCTAAAGGCGGCCGCAATTCACCGCTTCCCACCTACATCATTCTTATTTGACGTCCCCATTATTAATTGAACAAATTGCAAAAGATTCAGCGACACAGATGTGCAGAATACTGTGTAATTTTGCGATTAAAGCAGACCAGTTCTAGCTGTGATCGGTGCTGGATCAAAATCTCCGCTACAATCCGTGATGTCACGCGCACGCGTCATCATACCGCGACGTTTTCAACAGGATACTTCGCACGAAATTTAAAATTGCAATTTAGTAAACTAAAAAGGCCGTATTGGCATGTGTTGCAATGTTAATATTTCATCATTGATATATAAACTATCAGACTGCGTGGTCGGTAGTAGTGGGTTTCAGTAGGCCTTTAACACTATGGACAAATGGATATTACAATACAGGGGTCCCCAAACTTTTTAACTCCGGGGGCCATATTGGGTTAAGAAAATCTGTGTACAGTATGTATATATATATATAGCCAGATGAGGTGGTTCGGGCATCTGGTCAGGATGCCACCCGAACGCCTCCCTGGGGAGGTGTTTAGGGCACGTCTAACCGGTAGGAGGCCACGG
The DNA here is from genome assembly GCF_033978795.1 of Nerophis ophidion. Taxonomy (NCBI): domain Eukaryota; kingdom Metazoa; phylum Chordata; class Actinopteri; order Syngnathiformes; family Syngnathidae; genus Nerophis; species Nerophis ophidion. Next base: position 32,369,727 of record NC_084624.1, on the reverse strand, counting down.
GGAAGACCCAGGACACGTTGGGAAGACTATGTCTCCCGGCTCGCCTGGGAATGCCTCGGGATCCCCCGGGAAGAGCCGGACGAAGTGGCTGGGGAGAGGGAAGTCTGGTCTTCCCTGCTTAGGCTGCTTCCCCCGCGACCCGACCTTGGATAAGCGGAAGAAGATGGATGGATGGATGGATATATATATATATATATATATATATATATATATATATATATATATATATATATATACGTGTGTGTATATATATATGACCACAGAACTTTCCTCCAGGAGGTCTTATCTTTGTCCATGTGGTGTCAGATGAAACAAAAATTGAGCTGCTTGGCCACAATACCCAGCAATATGTTTGGAGGACTGCGATGAGGTAGCGACTTGTCCAGGGTGTACGCCGCCTTCCGCCCGAATGCAACACCCCCTGCGACCCCAAAAGGGACAAGTGGTAAAAAATGGAAGGATGGATGGATGGATGTTTGGCGGAGAAATGGTGAGGCCTTTAATCCCAGGAACAGCAAACCTACCGTCAATAATGGTGGTGGTAATATTATGCTCTGGGCCTGTTTTGCTGCCAATGGAACTGGTGCTTTACAGAAAATAAATGGGAAAATGAAAAAGGAGGATTACCTCCAAATTCTTCAGGACAACCTAAAATCATCAGCACGGAGGTTGGGTCTTGAGCGCAGTTGGGTGTTTCCAACAGGACAATGATCCCAAACAGACGACAAAAGTGGTAAAGGAATGGCTAAATCAGGCTAGAATTAAGGTTTTAGAATGGCCTTCCCAAAGTTCTGACTTAAACGTGTGGACAATGCTGAAGAAACAAGTTCATGTCAGAAAACCAAAAGATTTAGCTGCACTGCACACATTTTGTCAAGAGGAGTTGTCAAAATTTCAACCAGAAGCTTGTGGATGGCTACCAAAAGAACCTTATTGCAGTGAAACTTGCCAAGGGACATGTAACCAAAAATTAACATTACTGTATGTATACTTTTGACCCAGCAGATTTGGTCAAATTTTCATTAGACCCATAATAAATTCATAAAAGAAGCAAAGTTCATGAATGTTTTTTTTGACCAACAAGTATGTGCTCCAATCACTGGATCACAAAAAAATAAGAGTTGTAGAAATTATTGGAAACTCAAGACTGCTAAGCCATTATGTTCTTCACAAGTGTATGCAAGTATTGAATCTCTCCTGGATGAAAGATCAAGAAATTCTTCATTGGAGATTTAACACGATGAACAACTGGTGAGTTTAATACAGTACAATGTTATGTTGAAGATGTTTACCCAGAGATACACAATTGCACGGCTGCCAAGTTTCAGAAAATGACAAGAGTGGCCTTTTTTGTCAAAGATTTTGTTTGAATTTATACAATTACATTTACACTTAAAACTGATGTGGTCACCCCCAGCCGCTCTCCCTGCACTCTGGCCGTCTAATGCTAGTCTTAATTCACCAGAAATTACAAATGAAAATCCTCTCCACGGTTTTCCCTGCAGGATCTTTTGTCTCATTCTCTGTCTCTGACTTCTCAATTTGTATCTCGTCTACATCTCCATCCTCAATGTCCTTAATCTTTCCTGATCTCTCTTCATCTTTCAGTGTTGACGACTCCTCTGCAAGGAAAGTAGCTATTGGCTGTCATTATAGTTGCTTGAAGTTGATATCTGTCACACGCCACTTCGGGTGAAGGTAATGTAACCTTTGCAAACCAGACTTTCAAACCAAGGATGGCAAGGCACGCAGTTGGTAACAGTTTACAAACATTTATTTAAATCCCAAAAGTGTCAAGAGGAGAACAACAGGAGGAAACAAAACACCCAAAATATCAGCGGATGTTTGATGCACGGAGACCTGAGCTCCTACTCAGGACAGAGAACCTCCTCTGGCAGTGACAGACAGTCATATTTGCCAACCTTGAGACCTCCGAATTTGAGAGATGGGGGTGGGGTGTATATTGTAGCGCCCCGGAAGAGTTAGTGCTGCAATGGATTCTGGGTATTTCTTCTGTTGTGTTACGGTGCGGATGTTCTCCCGAAATGTGTTTTGTCATACTTGTTTGGTGTGGGTTCACAGTGTGGCGCATATTTGTAACAGTGTTAAAGTTTTTTAAACCGCCACCCTCAGTGTGACCTGTATGGCTGTTGATCAAGTCACAATATCATTGCTTCATTCGTACAATTGATTACAATGGACGCTGTCGTGGGAGTAGGGTTGTACGGTATACAGGCACTAGTATAGTATCGTGGTACTATTGAATCAAAAACGGTACAATCCTCCATTTGAAAAGTACCGGCGTATCGTCACGTCATGACATTGCTAATTATACGAGCAGAGGAGCATGTTCGGCAGCGCACAATCACGGAGTACTTACAAGCAGACACTGTGTGTGGACAGAAAAGGGAGAACGGACGCATTTTGGCCTAAAAACGAACAGTAAAGGTGAAGCTATAACACTGAAACGCCCTCAGGAAGAGGTGCTTTAAAACATGGCTAGCTAGCAGCGAACGTCCATCCGCAGTCGGCAGTGTTTTACAGTAGCTACTTCTAAATCACTAATCCTCGCCTCCATGGCTACAAAGTGAGTTTCTAACTCATCACCCCTGCAGGATGAGGAATAGCTAAACATGCTTCATTCCACACTGTAGGAGGATACAATAGCTCAGCAGCATGACCGCTAACACAAGCTAGCCCGCCTGAATGTAAACAAATGCCTATCTATAGTATAGTAGGATCCAGTTGATAATACTATGATTACATTGATATTTTGTATCATGATAAAAAAAATGTAAAATTCTTGTTATATTCAAATACTCATGAAATATGTCCCTGGACACATGAGGACTTTGAATATGACCAATGTATGATCCTGTAACGACTTTGGTATCGGATCAATACCTAAATTTGTGGTATTATCCAAAACTAATGTAAAGTATCAAACAGAAAAATAAGTGAATATTACATTTTAACAGAAGTGTAGAGATAGAACATGTTGTAATGGAAAATAAGCAGATATTACCAGTAAATGAACAAGTAGATGAATAATTATTTTTTACAGCTTGTCCTTTATAATTTTGACAAAATAATAGAATGAGAAATGACACAATATGTTACTGCATTTGTCAGCAGACAAATTAGGAGCCTTTGTTTGCTTTCTTACTACCAAAAGACAAGTTGTCTTGTATGGTCACTATTTTATGCAAGACCAAAATTGTTCGATTGCAATAGGAAAAATATGTTTAATGCACCATAAGATTTTTATTTAAAATAAAGCCAATAGTGCCCTTTTTTGTGGTCCCCTTTATTTACAAATGTACCAAAATACATTTTGGTACTGATATTAAAATATTGGTATCTGTACAACCCTAAGTGGGAGACATGCCCATTATGATTAGAATTGTATCTTAAATTTATTTTGTTTATTCTTAGTTTAGTTGTATATTTCGTTCTTCTACATCGTTAAATGTTATACTTTCAAATTCGATCAAAACACCGAGGGGTTGTGATAAAATGTATTGACTGGCTCATTGACATGAACGAAAGGGATTGTTTTTATTTCAAATGCGACAGCAATGAAACATTTACATCTCACTCTGTAAACCATGGCAGTCGCTTGTCGCTTCGGAGAAAGACAGCCACTAAGAGAAGTCACTAGAGAGAAAGTCGCCAAGTTGTCAACACTGTAAAAGAGACGCCAAGACCCGCCTTAAATTGCTTCTGATTGTTTTTTTATGGCGTGGTGCCTTCTGTGGTTGGTTAGATTAAGGCACAGAGAGTTGATGGCTGCCCTGCGATGAGGTGGCGACTTTGATTGATTGATTGATACTTTTATTAGTAGATTGCACAGTTCAGTACATATTCTGTACAATTGACCACTAAATGGTAACACCCGAATAAGTTTTTCAACTTGTTTAAGTCGGGGTCCACGTTAATCAATTCATGGTACAAATATATACTATCAACATAATACAGTCATCACACAAGTTAATCATCATAGTATGTACATTGAATTATTTACATTATTTACAATTGTCCAGGGTGTACCCTGCCTTCCGCCTGATTGTAGCTGGGATAGGCGCCAGCGCCCCCCGCGACCCCGAAAGGGAATAAGCGGTAGAAAATGGATGGAGTTGATGGCTTGGTCTGGGATTGGTTAGCTCGGTCAATCTATGACATTTACTCGAACTACGGCAAGCTGCGAGGATCAAAGTTTATTATAATGAAAACAATTTTGAGTGGTGGATAAGCAAGTGTCAAGTGTGGCGTGAGAAAGGACTAAGGTGAGGTTTGTTAGGAATAGGACACAACGTTTATTCAATGGTTTTAAAATGTTTTCCGTTGTGTACAAAGCAAATGTGTTTTTCTCTGTATCATTTGCAAAACTTTGACGGACTTTTAATGTTTTTGGAGTGACTTTTGAGGACATTTGCCTTGGCCTTTATTTTATAGCCTACCTAGAGTTGTGTTTTCAGTGTGAGCTAAACGCCTGTGAAACCAAATCAAAGTTTGTTACTTTTTTGATGGCAAACATTGTATCTCTCCAAACTCAAAGATAAAGACAATCCAGCCTGCATGTACAATATGAACACATGTTCAGTATAATGCAGTATAGTGTTCTTAGTCATGTTGGGATTGTTTACCCAGAGATTGAAGATTTTTCGATATCATTTGCAGAACTTTGAAATTTGTCATGGGGTTTCACGGTGGAAGAGGGGTTAGTGCGTCTGCCTCACAATACGAAGTTCCTGCAGTCCTGGGTTCAAATCCAGGCTCTGGAACTTTCTCTGTGTGGAGTTTGCATGTTCTCCCCGTGAATGAGTGGGTTCCCTCCCACTTCCAAAAACATGCACCTGGGGATAGGTTGATTGGCAACACTAAATTGGCCCTAGTGTGTGAATGTGAGTGTGAATGTTGTCTGTCTATCTGTGTTGGCCCTGCGATGAGGTGGCGACTTGTCTAGGGTGTACCCCGCCTTCCGCCCGATTGTAGCTGAGATAGGCGACCCCAAAGGGAATAAGCGGGAGAAAATGAATGAATGAATGAATGAATGAATGAAATTTGTCATCAGTGAGAATGTTGAGGAAATTTATCTTAGTCACAATTTACCTAGCCCAGCTTACCCTAGTTCTGCGTAGGTTAGCCTAGCCTTGTTTAGCCACAGAGTTTTGCTTTAAGTGCTAGCCAAAAGTCTACAAAATATAATCAAATTGTTACTTTTTCAATAGTAAACTTTGAATCTTCCTAACTTAATGACGAAAAGAGAAATTCAACAAATGGTGAATACCGTATTTCCTTGAATTGCCGCCGGAGCGCTAATTAATTTAAAACCTCTTCTCTCTCCTGTGCTTACCAAAGGCATGCGGTAAAAGTAAGCATGCGCTAATTATTTTAAAACCTCTTCTCACTCAGGCACTTACCAAAGGCATGCAGTAAAAAATTGAGTGTGATGTAAGCTTGGACCTTAAATCCTACTGAATAGCTCTTAATCTTCTTCCCTTTATGTGATTTCAAATTACCGGTATTGAAATCAGCCTCCTCCATTTTGAAAATGATGACAGGGGAAGTGTCACTCGTGACGTCACGAGTTTGACCAGGCGGTAATACTAAGAATGCGCTACCTAATTTGCGAAGCGAGTTTGACCCGGCAGTAATTCAAGGCAGGCGCATACTATATGCCCTGCGGCAATTCAAGGAAATACGGTACATTACAGTATAATATTTTCATTAATTTTAAAATTGTTTTAGTTCGGGGGTCAGCAACCCACGGCTCTCGAGCCGCATGCGGCGCTTTAGTGTAGCCTTAGTGGATCCCCGGAGCATTTTTAAAAACGGTTTGAAAATTGGAAAATATGGGGGGGAAAAATTATTATTTTGTGTTAATATGTTTTTTGTTTGAGGACAAACATGACAGACACCTTCCTAATTGTTTGAAAGATTAAAATGTTTGTGTGTATGCGTCACTGATGAGAGTATTTTGTGTACATCATTTTGTCCTAATTTCGGCGGTTCTTGAACTCACTATAGTGTGGACTGTGACGCAACAGTTTGTTTACATGTAGAATTTTCCACTCCTTTATCTGATTTTGTCCACCAAATGTTTCATGCTGTGCGTGACGTGCTATTTAGGTTAGCTGCATCTACATATTGCATCATTATGCATCATTTGTAGGTATATTTGAGCTCATTTAATATATTTTACTTTTATCCTCTTTGTATATACTTTAGTTATGCCTGTCTCATGACACATTATCTGTATGTAATATTAGTTGCATTTCAGATAGTTGTTTGTATGCCATGTTGTTCCAGACCACAGCAAACAGTACCTATCTTGCCAAAGATTGTAAAATGTATTAAAAGAAGACAGCCTACCTTTTCCTTTGTCTTGGACACACGCATCTATACCTTTTTGGCTATTAAAAGCCAGTTATTTCCAGGAGTTATCTCACCTTCTGAGTAGCCTCTGATTTACTAATGGTTTCTAATGTAGTAAAAATTTCAAAAATAAATATTAAATTTCAACATTTCTGTCAACAAAGATTTGCTTCAGCCTGTGACACAGGCATTTAAATAGTATGCTATTATAGCTAATTCAAACACCTACATCATGTGTTGCCTTCATTATAAGACTTATATATAGCTTTTATTTTTTTGCGGCTTCAGATGGATTTATTTGTTGAATTTTTGGTCCAATTTCAACGTTTTGGGTTGTTGACAACTGACAATTAAGGATGAATGTTTGTCATATTCCTGACATGAAAAAAAATATGGATCCTAAAATGGCTACCATGCTTGTTTGTATGATTCAAAAGACTGTTAAACACCAAATAATTTTTAGAAAGGTACGACTTTGATGACTTTAGCTAATGTGCTAGCTAAAAGTTTGGTTTTAAGTCATTCAAAAGCAGTACCCTAAAGCAGTGGTTCTCAACCTTTTTCAGTGATGTACTCCCTGTGAACAAATTTTTAATTCAAGTACCCCCTAATCAGAGCAAAGCATTTTTAGTTGAAAAAAAGAGATAAAGAAGTAAAATACAGCACTATGTCATCAGTTTCTGATTTATTAAATTGTATAACAGTGCAAAATATTGCTCATTTGTAGTGGTCTTTCTTGAACTATTTGGAAAAAAAGATGTAAAAATATCTAAAAACTTGTTAAAAAATAAACAAGTAATTCAATTATAAATAAAGATTTCTACACATGGAAGTAATCATCAACTTAAAGTGCTTTCTTTGGGGATTGTAATAGAGATCCATCTGGATTCATCAACTTAATTCTAAACATTTCTTCAGAAAAAAAAAAATCTTTAACATCAATATTTATGGAACATGTCCACAAAAAAATTAGCTGTCAACACTGAATATTGCATTGTTGTACTTTTTCACAGTTTATGAACTTACATTCATATTTTGTTGAAGTATTACTCAATAAATATATTTATAAAGGATTTTAGAATTGTTGCTATTTTTAGAACCACTGCCCTAAAGCCTTGACTGCTAAGAGTCACCTAAAGGCAGCACTCAACAAAAGTTAGAATAACGTTAGCTGTTAATGTTGCGTTGCACGGTTGTAAACAATCATGTGCCTCGGTGACCTCACATTTTGAAAACACAACTTTTAAATTGACCTCCAAAAAACTCAAGAGTGGTTTTCAAAAACCGCACTTTGCCTTTCTCGCCGCTTGACTCACATCCTTTAATTTTACACTCAAGACAGAGTTAAAACCAGCGAAAAAATGTCGGTTCAGGTGGTGGTCAGCCAAAAAAGAGCAATGAATCATTTTTAAAGGAAAAAAAACTAAGATCTATGGAAATTAAACACGATGTATGGTAAATTACAGATGAGTAATTATTACAATGATACAAAATGACGCATCTCTGAAATAGATTTGATATTAACAAAACGGAAAACACTAGAACATCCTGAGTGGGTTTGTTGTCTTTTTAAAGGATGAAGACAAACAATGCGGTGGTCAGCGTAGTGTTGAGTTGGGAGGGCTGCCATGTGCGCTGTTGACAAGTTTAGAAAGTGACATTTGCATCAGAAATGCTTTTTCCCTCACTTATGCTGTCATTGCCACCACCTAAAATGCAAACAGCTCCTGAATTATTGCAGCCCTTGCCACATTTTTGCTCCCATTTAGCTCCATTTGGGTATTCACGGCATGTCCTCAAAATAGGAAAACAAAAGTATGGAGATGTGTAAATAAAACTGTGGCGGGAGTGGGAAGTCGCTCGTCTCAACAAACAATAACGCTACAGTGTATACAAAGGACACCTGTGGTAAATCATTAAGAAATACTCGGTCATAATAGAGGATCTTTGCCAGGATCCTTAAAAACAGCCCAGCCCTTATGACTTAAATAGAAGATCTTTGACCAGCATTTGTGCAATTTTTCCTTAAAAACAGTAGGGCATTCCTGTCACCTGCGATGAGGTGGCGACTAGTCCAGGGTGTACGCCGCCTTCCGCCCGATTGTAGCTGAGATAGGCGCCTGCGCCCCCCGCGACCCCAAAAAGGAATAAGCGGTAGAAAATGGATGGATGGATGGACATTCCTGTCGTATAGACCAGTGGTTCTCAAATGGGGGTACGCGTACCCCTGGGGGTACTTGAAGGTATGCCAAGGGGTACATGAGATTTTTTTTTAAATATTCTAAAACATAGCAACAATTAAAAAATCCTTTACAAATATATTTATTGAATAATACTTCAACAAAATATGAATGTAAGTTCATAAACTGTGGGAAAAAAAATACAACAATGCAATATTCAGTGTTGACAGCTAGATTTTTTGTGGATATGTTCCATAAATATTAATGTAAAGCTTTCTTTTTTAGTGAAGACATTTTTAGAATTAAGTTCATGAATCCAGATGGATCTCTATTACAATCCCCAAAGAGGGCACTTTAAGTTGATGATTACTTCTATGTGTAGAAATCTTTATTTATAATTGAATCACTTGTTTATTTTTCAACAAGTTTTTAGTCATTTTTATATCTTTTTTCCAAATAGTTCAAGAAAGACCACTACAAATGAGCAATATTTTGCACTGTTATACAATTTAATAAATAAAAAAACTGATGACATAGTGCTGTATTTTACTTCATCTCTTTTTTTCAACCAAAAATGCTTTGCTCTGATTAGGGGGTACGTGAATTAAAAAAAATGTTCACAGCGAGTACATCACTGAAAAAAGGTTGAGAACCACTGCTATATATGATCTCTTACTCATGTTTTTGTATTAAGTCCTAAAAAAACACAACACTGAACTTATACAGAGGATCTTTGACTAGCATGTTTGAGTTGGATTCATAAAAACAAGCACATCGCTTTTTTCTGATGGAGGATCTTTCTTTTTGCAACATGTCCCTAAATACAGCAGAACACTCGTGGTATTTAGAAGATCTTTGAGAAGTATTTTCGCGTCAAATCCTTTTTTATTAAACAGTAGTGTCCCTGTCATACAGAGGATTTTTGACCAGCATATTTGTAGTAGGTCCTTAAAAACGGCACAGCACGTCTCTCACGGAGAATGTTTGACTTGTGATTTGGCTGGAGGTATATACAATCAGCAAAACACTCCTGGGAAGACCCAGGACACGTTGGGAAGACTATGTCTCTCGGCTGGCCTGGGAACGCCTCGGGATCCCCCGGGAAGAGCTAGACAAAGTAGCTGGGGAGAGGGAAGTCTGGGTTTCCCTGCTTAGGCTGTTGCCCCCGCAACCCGACCTCGGATAAGCGGAAGAAGATGGATGGATGGACTCCTGTTGTTGTATAGAGGATCTATGATGAGCATTTTTTGTGTTAGTTCCTTAAAGGCAGCACGTGGCTTCTATGATAGGGATCTTTGTCCAATGTTTTTTACTTGAAAAAAAGCAGAGTGCTTACCTTGTGTAGAGGATTTTTGACTGGAGTTTTTGCAGTAAGTCCTTAAAAACAGCACAGTGCGTATGACTTATATTGAGGATTTTTGACCAGCATTTGTGCAATTGGCGCTTAAAAACATTAAGGCATTAATGTCATATAAATGATTTCAAGGTTTAAAGTTTCTTTATTGGTACCCGAGGGGTAAAATATTTGTGCCTTGTAATTTGTAAAAACATTTCTGACTCATGTTCTTGTAGTAAGTCCTTAAAAACAGCCCAGCACTGAACTTATACAAAGGATATCTAAGTAGAGTTTTTGTGTTAGGTCATCAAAAACAGCGCATCACTTTTTTCTGATGGATCTTTTTGCACTAGGTCCTTAAATACAGCAGAACACTCGTGTTATGTAGAAGATCTTGGACAAGTATTTTTGTGTTAAATCCTGTTTTCTTAAAAACAATACAGTGTTCTTGTCATACAGAGGATCTTTGACCAGCATTTTTGTAGTAGGTCCTTAAAAATAGCACAGCGCTTATGATGTAAATTGTGGATCTTTGACCAGCATTTGTGCCTTTTGCTGCTTAAAAACTCTAGGGCATTCCTATCATATAGATGATCAGCTCATGTTTTTCTAGTAAGTCCTTAAAAACAGTACAGCACTGAACTTATACAAAGGATCTTTGACTAGCATTTTGTGTTGGTTCCTTAAAACAGCACATCGCTTTTTTCTGATTGAGAATCTTCTTTTTGCAGTAGGTCCTTAAATACAGCAGAATACTCTAGAATATTGTTGACTGGTATTTTTGCATTAAATTCCTAACAATTGTACAAGGCTTCTCTGGTGAAGGATCTTTAACTTACGGTTTTGCAGCACAGCGCTTATATAGATTAACTTTGACCAGCATTTCTGCATTTGGTTCTAAAAAACAGTACTGTGTTCCTGTCATACAGAGGATCTTTGAGCAGCATTTTTGCAGTAGGTCCTTAAACAGCACAGCGCTTAACTTTTATAGAGGATCTTTGAAAAGTGTTTTTGTGTTGGGCCATTAAAAAAAGCACAGCTCGTCTTTCATTGAGAATGTTTGACTTAAAATCAGCAGAGCACTCCTGTTTCATAGGATCTATGATTAGCCTTTTTGTGTTAGGTCCTTAAAAGCAGCACATTGCTTCTCTGATGGGGGATCTTTGACCAGCGTTTTTCACTTAAAAAAGCAGTGCTTAACTTGTAAAGATAATTTTTGACCAGAGTTTTTGCAATAAATCCTTAAAGGGGAACATTATCACCAGATCTATGTAAGCGTCAATATATACCTTGATGGTGCAGAAAAAAGACCATGTATTCTTTTTTAACCGATTTCCAAACTCTAAATGGGTGAATTTGGGCGAATTAAACGCCTTTCTGATTATCGCTCTGGAGGGGATGACGTCAGAATGTGATGTCGCCGAGGTAATACAGCCGCCATTTTCATTTTCAACCCATTGTAAACATTGGGTCTCAGCTCTGTTATTTTCCGTTTTTTCGACTATTTTTTGGAACCTTGGAGACATCATGCCTCGTCGGTGTGTTGTCGGAGTGTGTGACAACACTAACAGGGAGGGATTCAAATTGCACCACTGGCCCGAAGATGCGGAAGTGTCTGCCGCCAGACCCCCAATGAATGTACCAAAGTGGCTGCACATTTTACCGGCGATGACAGACATGGCACAGAGATGTATGGATAACCTGCAGATGCATTTGCAACGATAAAGTCAACGAAATCACAAAGGTGAGTTTTGTTGATGTTGACTGCCAACTAATCGATGCTAACATGCTACGCTAATCGATGCTAACATTTTATTTACCGGCGGTGCTAAAGCAGACATGGCACAGAGATGTATGGATAACCTGCAGATGCATTTGCAACTATATTACGTTTCCTTCCACCCACATTTAATGCGAAAAAAACACTTACCAATCGACGGATTTAAGTTGCTCCAGTGTCACAAGATGCGAAAGTCCTGATAGTTTGGTCCGCACATTTTACCGGCGATGCTAACGCAGCTATTCGGCCATGCTATGGCTATGAATAGCATCAATAGCTTTTCACTCAATAGCTTCAGTTTCTTCTTCAATACTTTCATACTCCAACCATCTGTTTCAATACATGCGTAATCTGTTGAATCGCTTAAGCCGCTGAAATCCGAGTCTAAATCCGAGCTAATGTCGCTATATCTTGCTGTGCTATTCGCCATTGTTTGTTTACATTGGCAGCACTGTATGACGTCACAGGGAAAAGGATAGTCGCATCGCAAATAGCGAAAATACAGCACTTTAAAGCTTTTTTTAGGGATATTCGGAGACCGGTAACATTTTGAAAAAAACTTTAAAAAATACAACATGCCACTGGGAACTGATTTTTATTATTAACCCTTTTGAAATTGTGATAATGTTCCCCTTCAAACGGCAAAGCGCTTAAAACTTATATAGAGGATCTTTTGACCAGAATTTGTGCAATTGTTTTATTCAAAACAGCAGAGTGCTCCTAACATTTAGAGGATATTTGACTAGCATATTTGTAGTAAGTCCTTCAACAGCACAGTGCTTAACTTATATAAGGGATCTTTGACTAGAATTTTTGTTAGGTCTTTTTAAAAGCGGCACATTGCTTGTCTGATGGAGGATCTTTGACAAACATTCTTGCTGTAGGTCTTTAAATATTAGAACGCTCCTGTCATAATGATGATCTTTGAGTAGAGTTTTTGCAGTTGGTCATTAAAAACAGCAGAGTCTTCCTGTCGTAGTAGACAACTTTTTAGCCTTTTTGCAGTAGGTCCTTGAAAACAGTGCAGCGCTTAACGAATGAATATCTTTGTGTGACTCTTAGGCTGCATGTTAGTGGTGGTTGTTGCGATCCCAAGGTGCAGAAGACAGCAGGAGACAGCGTGCAGGCAAAATGTGTTTATTCTATGGAAAAACAAGAGACCAGTGCAGCTAGGAGTGCACTTGAAGCATAGGGAAAGCTTTGCAATTGCAGGGAGCAACTAAACAGGCTACATAGTAAACTTAACAGACTGCTGGAGTTCAACAACAGTTTACATACCAAAAGTATTCATTAGCATACAAAAGCAATATTCCAGCAAGGACCGCGGCAACTGCTGAACCGGGATAGACATGAATGCAAACTCAGAACAGGTGACTTGGGACACAAAGTATGCAACGACAAGAAACATAGTGGAAACTAGGAAATACGAGTGCTGACCAGGAACTAAGCACTAGACATAGGAAAACACCAAGACAAGACTAAACTGTCAAGCCGGGCGTGACACTGCCAAGCATTTTTGTGTTAGGTCCTTAAAAATAGCACACCGCTTCTCTGATGGATGATCTCAGACTTAGGTTTTTGCACTTAGCCTATAAATATCAGAGTGCGATGAGGTGGAAACTTGTCTAGGGTGCACCCCGTCTACCGCCAGAATGCAGCTGAGATAGGCTCCCGCGACTCCAAAAGGCACAAGCGGTAGAAAAGGATGGATGGATATCAGTGTGCTTCTTTTCTTTTAGAGGATCTTTGACAAGAACACGCATCCCTTCGCTGATGAAGAATATTTGACCAACATCTACAGATCACAGCAGATCACTCCTGTTATACAGTATAGAGGATCTTTGATCAAAACAATCCTTCTCTCATGGAGGATCTCCCACTGTTTTTACAAAAGGTCTTTTAAAAATAGCAGAGTGTTCCGGTCATAATAGAGGATGTTTTACTAGAGTTTGTAACAGTTGGTCCTTAACAGCAGAGCACTCCTGTTATATAGAGGATCTTGGAGAATCTTCTACTAGCATTTTTTATAAAAAGGCTTTGAAAATGTGTTCCGGTCAAAATAGAGGTTCTTTTATGTTATTTATCTTTTTGCATTTTTAACAGTAGGTCCTTAAAAACAGCAGAGCACCTCTGTTATATCGGGCATCTTTGACAAAAACAGCATAGCCCTTCTCTACTGGATGATTTTCGACTAGAGTTTTTACAGTAGGTCTTTACAAATGGCACTGCGTTCCTGTCATAATGGAGGATTTTTTGCCAGCGTTTTTAACAGTAGGCCCTTTTAAAAACAACAGTGCTCCTGGTTGTATAAAGGATCTTTGACAAAAACAGCTTAGCCCTTTTCCGATGGATGATCTTTGACTAGAGTTTTTACAGTAGGTCTTTAAAAATAGCAGTGTTCCGGTCATAATAGAGGATTTTTTTGCTAGTGTTTTTAACAGGTCTCAAAAAACAGCACAGCGCTCCTGTAATATCGAGGATCTTTGACAAATATCAGTCCTTCTTTCATGGAAGATCTTATACTAGCGTTTTACCAAAGGTCTTTAATAATGTGTTACGGTTATAATAGAGGTTCTTTTACGATATTTATCTTTTTGCGTTTTTAACAGTAGGTCCTTAAAACAGCAGATCACCCCTGTTGTATATAGGATCTTTGACAAAAACAGCTTAGCCCTTCTCTGATAAATGATCTTTGACTAGAGTTCTTACAGTAGTCCTTAAAAATAGCACTGCGTTCCAGTCATGAGGTTTTTTTGCTAGCGTTTCTAACAGTCGGTCCTTAAAAACAGCAGGGCACATCTGTTATATCGAGCATCTTTGACAAAAATCAGTCCTTGCAGGATCTTCCACTTGCATTTTTACAAAAAGTCTTTAAAAATGTGTTCTGGTTATAAAAAAGGTTATTTTACGATATTGATATTTTTGCATTTTTAACATTAGATCCTTAAAAACAGCAGATCACCCCTGTTATATAGAGGATCTTTGACAAAAACAGCTTAGCCCTTCTCTGATGAACGATCTTTCGCTAGAGTTCTTACAGTAGGTCTTTTAAAATAGAACTGCATTCTAGTCATAATAGAGGATTTTTTGCTAACGTTTCTAACGGTAGGTCCTTAAAAACAGCAGAGCACATCTGTTATATCAAGCACCTTTGACAAAAATCAGTCCTTGCAGGATCTTCCACTTGCGTTTTTACAAAAAGTCTTAAAAAATGTGTTTTGGTTATAATAAAGTTTATTTTACGATATTGATATTTTTGCGTTTTTAACATTAGATCCTTAAAAACAGCAGATCACCCCTGTTATATAGAGGATCTTTGACAAAAACAGCTTAGCCCTTCTCTGATGAATGATCTTTCGCTAGATTTCTTACAGCAGGTCTTTTAAAAAATAGCACTGCGTTCCAGTCAAAATAGAGGATTTTTTGCTAACGTTTCTAACGGTAGGTTCCTAAAAACAGCAGAGCACATCTGTTATATCGAGCACCTTTGACAAAAATCAGTCTTTGCAGGATCTTCCACTTGCATTTTTACAAAAAGTCTTTAAAAATGTGTTCTGGTTATAAAAAAGGTTATTTTACGATATTGATATTTTTGCATTTATTAACATTAGATCCTTAAAAACAGCAGATCACCCCTGTTATATAGAGGATCTTTGACAAAAACAGCTTAGCCCTGCTCTGATGAATGATCTTTCGCTAGATTTCTTACAGCAGGTCTTTTAAAAAATAGCACTGCGTTCCAGTCAAAATAGAGGATTTTTTGCTAACATTTCTAACGGTAGGTCCTTAAATACAGCAGAGCACCCCTGTTATATAGAGGATCTTTGACAAAAACATGATGGATTATCTTTGACTAGAATTTTTACAGAAGGTCATTAAAATTAGCACAGCGCTCCTGTTATATAGAGGCTCTTTGACAAACATTTGACCATTTACGCCTGGAAATAGCAGAACACTCCGATTGTTATAGAGGATCTTTGACTACTGTTAATTAACATAATGTTTGTGTTTTGAATGTAATGTCATGTGGTCTTTTACATGCATTTTGGCTGTTTAAAAGTTGTTTAATTTAACACAAGTAAAACGTGATTCGCTAAATCCCTACAAGTCCTCTACTTCAACAATATCAATTTTCGAAAGTTCACATGTCGCCTCTTATTAAAAATTTGACATATGGCAAAAATACAAAACAGCTTACCCAATTTGTCCGAAATGTAAAAAGAAAAAGTTAATGTACCATCATGCTGTAATCCCAATCAGCATTAGCTGAGTAGCAAAGGTACAAAATCCACGTTTTCACGTCCTTTCGCTCTTCTTCCTTTTCACGGTCATATCCGAGCACATACTGACAGTTGTGACTATAAATGGGACAGTAGGGGGGTTTATGTACCCCTTTGCCAGCCTACAAAAAAAAAAAACGCACAAATTCTGACACACATTTACCCACAATGTCATGGTTTTTATTTGTGTCCAAGGTTTCCTCGCTAAGGACACTTTGTCCAGGCCCCAGTAGGACTCCAGCAGACCTCCAAGTGGTGAGCACTTTCCATTTGAGATGTTTTGCCAGAATATCTATGAGTGCAGTTTGTGTGCGAAAGATTGCTGCTAAGTGGCCAAAAAGTGTTGGTTTGTATTCTGCATTTGGACAATAGTATGTATTGTTAGAGAAGCATTTTAACGAAATGGAGTGCAGGGTGAGTGGCACACAGAGGGTGCAGCGGGACATTCGGTCCAGGACAACTGGTAGGGACAGGCGTGGGATGCCTCCCTCTGCGTCCAATGTACCGGATTACGCTCTGAAGCCAGAGATTTAAAAATAGGCAGGAAACAAACCAAACATTATTGGCATGAGAGAATCCGCGCTGGCCTCAGCCGCTGGCAGCCTACCCCACGCCTCTCACAGTAGGGGGCGCCACAGAGAGAGACAAGCCAGGGGGCAAAGGATCAATGTGCGCCAGTGTCTGCTGCCAATCACCTTTGTGTGCTGATTGAAAAGACGTGTTAAGGGGATTTACATACCATTTTACACCCAGACTCCGTATTGATTCCATATCCTGTCAACATTGTTTCCCAAAAAGGATCACAGGTTAGTTTTTTAGCATTCCTTCCTGAGCTAAACCCAAAAATGAATAATTCTTTCCATCTTGTTTCCACTGCACTTTTCTGGTCCAGGAAGTGGGAAAGCCTCCCATTAAATAAGACGAATAAATTAACCGATACGCATAAATACATTACTAAATAAAAACAATATTATAAATCAGGGGTCGGGAACCTTTTTGGCTGAGAGAGCCATGAAAGCCAAATATTTCAAAATGTATTTCCGTGAGAGCCATATTATATTTTTTAACACTGAATACAATTAAATGCGTGCATTTTGAAGTAACACCAACATAGAGTATAATAAGTCTCTTATTCTTTTTAATAACATAATAACAGTGGCGCAGTGGGAGAGTGGCCGTGCGCAACCCGAGGGTCACTGGTTCAAATCCCACCTAGTACCAACCTCGTCATGTCCGTTGTGTCCTGAGCAAGACACTTCACCCTTGCTCCTGATGGGTGCTGGTTGGCGCCTTGCATGGCAGCTCCCTCCATCAGTGTGTGAATGTGTGTGTGAATGGGTAAATGTGGAAGTAGTGTCAAAGCGCTTTGAGTACCTTGAAGGTAGAAAAGCGCTATAAAAGTACAACCCATTTATTTATTTATTTATTTATTCCTCAAGCTAACCAATAATAGATCAAATGTAATGTATGTTGATCATGTTTTTGTTTGGCCATGTGCCGTTTGTCCTTTGGACTCTTTAAGTTCCTGTTTTTTCCACTCCCTTGTCTGGTTTCCTTGGTTACTCATTTTGTCCACCTGTCTGTGGTGGACAAAATACCCGCTCACCTGCTTCCCGAGCACTAATCAGAGGCAGTAGTTAAGCTTGTCTTTGCCAGTCAGTCGCCCTGGCGTCAATGTGATCTTTTCTTGCTCTGTGCTGACTTGTTTCATGCCTTTGCCATAGTTACGTGCTTCATGCCATGCCAAGTAGGTTTTGTTTGATTTATGTTCATAGTCTGTTTATGCGTTAGCTTTGTTCCTTAGCCCAAGTTGTGCCTCCCCTGTGAGCGATTTTTGTTTTTATCTTTTTTTAGTTTAAATTAAATCATGTTTTTACCTAAATGCCATGTCCCGAGTAGTCCGTCTGCCTTCCTGGAAGAACGACCCCGCAGCAAGCTGGTACCCCAACCCCTCCCCACCCATCGTGACATTAAATACTTCTTACAATTAATACGACTTCTTGAACAGATGCGGTAGAAAACGGATGGATGGATTTAAATGCATGAGAATGTTTTATATTTTGCACATTATTTTTAGCACTGTGATTACTAGCGAAATTATTCATAATTATCGCGTTAAGCAATGTCAGCTAAGATTTATCTGAGAACCAGATGCAGTCATCAAAAGAGCCACATCTGGCTCACTACCTGACTGAGGTTGCTAGACACGCAGCCAAATCCAGCTCGATCGACTGGGCTACTCCATTTTACACAGAAATTAGGCTATTTTCAGTAATTAATTTCAAAAAAGCTTCACAAAGTTTGCTTTTTCCTTCGACAACGTCAATGATTATTACTCCCTGAGGATTTTATGAGAGCCAACAGACATAATAAAAAATGCACTTACTGTGCGATGTCTGCTCTCACTGGGATGTCGACTGATAGAATCTTGCCATATTCCCGTTTAGATGAAGAATGACTCATAATCCTCTCAAAGAAAAGGGGGTTGGATCCAAATGTCTTGCTAATTGTCTCTGCGTTAGCGCTTATAATAACAATATCACTAATACTTTAATATTCAAGTCGCAAAATTTAAATGGAGTATTGTTGGCGGTTTTTGAATGGTTATTTATTGTTTTTTGGCGGCGTAATAGAGGACTTCCAATTGGCTCCATTGTAAGCAAAAATGTATTTACATTTTTCTCAGTTAGAATGCATTCAAAAAATACATTTGTTGTCATGTCTTTTGCAATGATTGTGAACAATAGGCAAAATTCCAACAATGTGAAGTGAATTGTATTTATATAGCGTCTTTTCTCTAGACTCAAAGCGCTTTACATAATGAAACCTAATATCTAATTTTTACATTTAAACCAGTTTGGGTGGCACTGGAAACAGGTGGGTTAAGTGTCTTGCCCAAGGACACAATGGCGTGACTAGGATGGCAGAGGCGGGGATCGAACCTGCAACCCTCAAGTTGCTGGCACGGCCGCTCTACCCACCGAGCTATACTGATTCTTACAGTGTGCAGTTTCCCTTACAGTGGCGAGAGTTATAAACATCCAACCATCCATTTTTTACCGCTTATTCCCTTTGGAGTCGCGGGGGGAGCTGGGGCCTATCTCAGCAACAATCGGGAGGAAGGCGTCGTACACCCTGGACAAGTCTCCACCTCATCGCAGGGCCAACACAGATAGACAGACAACATTCACACTCACATTCACACACTAGGGCCAATTTATTGTTGCCATCAACCTATCCCCAGGTGCATGTCTTTGGAAGTGGGAGGAAGCCGGAGTACCCGGAGGGAACCCACGCATTCCACACAGAAAGATCCCGAGCCCGGGATTGAACCCCAGACTACTCAGGACCTTCGTATTGTGAGGCAGACGCACTAACCCCTCTTCCACCGTGAAGCCCAGTTATAAACATTCTCAAGTTAAAGTACCAGTGATTGTCACACACACACTACATGTGGCCAAATTATTCCCTACATATGATCCATTACCCTTGATCACCCTCTGGGAAGTGAGGGGAGCAGTGAGCAGCAGCAGTGGCTGCGCCCAGGAATCATTTTGGTGATTTAACCCCCAATTCCAACCCTTTATGTAGAGTGCCAAGCAGGGATGTAATAGGTCCCATTTTTTATAGTCTTTGGTATTACTCACCCGGATACTCAGGACGGATACTCTAACCACTAAGCCACTGAGTAGGTTGACTGTCATTATTTTAGTAATCGAGTAATCCATCCATTTTTGTGTTTGATTAATCAAGTCATCGAATAAAACACACTTTATAGTGTAAGTGTTATTTACTCAATGCGCATTTTAGAGGAAAGAGTTGAAATCGGCAAGGATTTTAATGCTTGACGTAACCGTCATTCTTGTTTTTGTAAAAGATGCACATGGTCAACATTGAAATCACACTTTAAACACGTGTGCGTTGACAAAAAAATGACTGCAGTACACTGCACACAAGCACTGTTCTCATGTCCGTTGTACTGTATGAAGACTAAGTCGCAGACAGTCCATTCATTCCGGATTTCATCATTTTTTTTAAATCTAAGCGACAGAATCAAAAGCTTTCTTTACAAAACCCAAAACCAATGAAGTTGGCACGTTGTTTAAATGGTAAATAAAAGCAGAATACATTGATCTGCAGATCCTTTTTAACCTATATTCAATTGAATACACTGCAAAGAGAAGTTACCTAACGTTAGAACAGGTAAACGTTGTTTTTTGCAAACATTAAATCACTTGTAATTTGATGCTTGTAACATGTTTCAAAAAAGCTGGCGCAAGTGGCAAAAAAACCTGAGGAAGTTGAGAAATGCCCGCTCAAACACTTATTTGCAACATCCCACAGGTGAACAGGACGGCATATCTTGGTTGGTAGAGCGGCCCTGCCAGTAACTTGAGGGTTCCAGGTTCGATCCCCGCTTCCGCCATCCTAGTCACTGCCGTTGTGTCCTTGGGCAAGACACTTTACCCACCTGCTCCCGGTGCCACCCACTCTGGTTTAAATGTAACTTAGATTTTGGGTTTCACTATGTAAAGCGCTTTGGGTCACTAGAGAAAAGCGCTATATAAATATAATTCACTTCACTAATTGGGAACAGGTGGGTGCCATGATTGGGTGTAAAAGCAGCTTCCATGAAATGCTCAGTCATTCACAAACAAGAATGGGGCGAAGGTCACCACTTTGTCAACAAATGCCAGATTAAATAGTTTAAAAACATTTCTCAACAAACTATTGCAAGACATTTTGGGATTTTACCATCTACTGTCCGTAATATGATCAAAAGGTTCAGAGAATCTGGCGAAATCACTGCACGTAAGCGGCAATGCCCAATACATTCGATCACTCAGGCGGTACTGCATCAAAATGCGAGATCAGTGTGTAAAGGATATCAACACATGGGCTCAGGAACACTTCAGAAAACAACTGTCAGTAACTACAATTGGTCTCTATGTCTGTAAGTACAAGTTAAAACTCTACTATGCAAAGCCAAAGGTATTTATCGACAACACCCAGAAAGACTTTGCTGGTTTTGGGTTTTGTAAATGAATTAATGGATTATTCATTGAATCCGCACCTACAAGCGTAAAAAGAAATCAACCGCTGTACTGTATCTTAAAATAAAAAAAAATATGTATTGTGTCTCTGTCCAGACATGTTTACTCTTAATTCTAGATAGTATGTCTCTAAGGATGCGAGGCTGAATAATCAGGCACATTTTCAGGATGTTGATATTCACATTTGGCCTGTGAGCAGTGATATCTGTCTACAATTTTCCTGGTCATTGTTTTGGTGTAGAGGGCCTCTTTGTGTACAAGAGAGAGAGTGTGTGTGTGTGTGTGTGTGTGTGTGTGTGTGTGTGTGTGCTTGTGTGCGTGTGCTTGTGTGTGTGTGTGTGTGTTTCCGTGTCCGTGCGTGCGTGTGCGTGTGTGTGTGTGTGTTGCTTGACGGCGCACCTGTCTGCCTCCAGGCTGTAGAGGTAACAGCCTCTCATTTGGCTGGCGCTCGTGTGGTAACGCATTAGAGGGCTTGTCATGGTACTTTATTGAAGGCCTCTAACTGGCTATTTGACACTCCTGACAGGGTCAGAGGTGTCAACCTGCTCACGCTGACATGAAGACGGACACGTAAGGGCACGGGCGAATTAGTGCACTACCTAACTCAGTGGATGGAAGCTTGCAGGCCTGAGGCAGTGTGCTCTGCTCAATGGGCTCATGCCTGATTTGCAGACTGAAAAAACCCCTTGAATGCAGCACACCTGTAGTTTTTCACGCGATACTTTTATCATGTTCGAACGACACGCAATGGATAACGAGTCAGAATAATGCAGGTTATTTTTAGTATTTAGTCTGCCACCGATTGTGCAAGTTCTCCCACTTAAAATGATGACAGAGGTCTGTAATTTTCATCATAGGTACACTTCAACTGTGAGAGACAGAATGTGAAAAAAAATCCAGGAATTCACATTGTAGGAATTTTGAAGAATTTATTTGTAAATTATGGTGGAAAATAAGTATTTGGTCAACCATTCAAAGCTCTCACTGATGGAAGGAGGTTTGGGCTCAAAATCTCACGATACATGGCCCCATTCATTCTTTCCTTAACACGGATCAATCGACCTGTCCCCTTAGAAGAAAAACAGCCCCAAAGCATGATGCTTCCACCCCCATGCTTCACAGTAGGTGTGGTGTTCTTGGGATGCAACTCAGTATTCTTTTTCCTCCAAACACAACAAGTTGAGTTTATACCAAAATGGATACATGGATGATACAGCAGAGGATTGGGAAAATGTCATGTGGTCAGATGAAACCGAAATAGAACTTTTTGGTATAAACTCAACTCGTTGTTTTTGTAGGAAGAAGAATACTGAGTTGCATCCCAAGAACATCAAACCTACTGTGAAGCATGGGGGTGGAAACATCATGCTTTGGGGCTGTTTTTCTGCTAAGGAGACAGGACGATTGATCCGTGTTAAGGAAAGAATGAATGGGGCCATGTATCGTGAGATTTTGAGCCAAAACCTCCTTCCATCAGTGAGAGCTTTGAATGGTTGACCAAATACTTATTTTTCACCATAATTTACTAATAAATTCTTTAAAATTTCTACAATGTGAATTCCTGGATGTTTTTTTCACATTCTGTCTCTCACAGTTGAAGTGTACCTATGATGAAAATTACAGACCTCTGTCATCATTTTAAGTGGGAGAACTTGCCCTATCGGAGGCTGACTAAATACTTTTTTGCCCCATTGTATTTAAAAAAAATTACAATTTAAAAAAAATATTTGGGCAACTCATGATTTGCTTACAATTTAGCCATTAGTCCTGAAGCTTTCGCGATCCTGATGTTCACTTCAGCATCTTGCATTAGAGCTAAACATTTTAGACCCGAGGCATGTGAATTCCTCAACGGGCTCCAGCCTTTGGCCATCTATGTTGATTTGGTGATACACACCTTGACATTATTTGTTTTATCTGTGCTTATGGTAAGGCTGAATTATTGGCAAGTGTTAAAGGCCTATTGAAATCAAATTTTCTTATCCAAACGGGGATAGCAGGTCCATTCTAAGTGTCATACTTGATCATTTCGCGATATTGCCATATTTTTGCTGAAAGGATTTAATAGAGAACATTGACGATAAAGTTCGCAACTTTTGGTCGCTAATAAAAAAGCCCTGCCTTTACCGGAAGTAGCAGACGATGTGCACGTGACGTCACCGGTGTGAGCGCTCCTCACATCCTCACATTGTTTATAATCATAGCCTCCAGCAGCAAGAGCTATTCGGACAGAGAAAGCGACAATTTCCCCATTAATTTGAGCGAGGATAAAAGATTCTTGGATGAGGAAAGTTACAGTGAGGCACTAAAAAAAATTTTTAAAAAGCGGCGGCAGTGGTAGAGTTTCAGATTTAATCAAACACATTTACTAGGATAATTCTGGAAAATCCCTTATCTGCTTATTGTGTTAATAGTATTTTAGTGAGATTAGATGAGTAAAGTCATACCTGAAAGTCGGATGGCTGCGGTGAACGCCAGTGTCTCAGAGAGAAGCCGATGAGTAGCCAAGATCATAGCTGCCTTTTTGACAGCTACAGGAGAAGGTCCCATAATCCACTGAAGTCTCCGGTAAGAGCCGACAATTTTCCCATCCAAAAACTTGCTGGTTGACGTAGAGAAACATGTTCGCTTGACTGCTCTGTGTTAAAGCTTCACAACAAAAACAAAGAAAACACCGGCTGTGTCTCGGTGCTAAAGGCAGCTGCAATCCACCGCTTACCACCAACAGCATTCTTCTTTATAGTCTCCATTAGTAATTGAACGAATTGCAAAAGATTCAGCAACACAGATGTCCAAAATACTTTGTAATTATGCGATGAAAAGAGACAACTTTTAGCCGTAAGTGGTGCTGGGCTAAAATGTCCCCTCCAACCAATAACTTCACAAACACGCGTCATCGTACACGTCATCATTCCGCAACGCTTTCAACAAGAAACTCCGCGGGAAATTTAAAATTGTAATTTAGTAAACTAAACCGGCCGTATTGGCATGTGTTGCAATGTTAATATTTCATCATTGATGTATAAACTATCAGACTGCGTGGTCAGTAGTAGTGGGTTTCAGTAAGCCTTTAAAGGCCGTCTTCAGTGTGAGATACTAGGACTGCATCATCAGCATATAGCAATTCACGAATGAGCACCTTTGTGACTTTGGTTTTGACGCGTAGGCGGGCGATGTTGAGAAGTTTACCATCTGCTTTGGTATAGATTTACACACTCTCACTGCAGTCCGAGAAGGACAAGTTCAAAAGCATGGAGAAACATATCCAGTAAGGTGATGGTGCAAGGACACAACCTTGTTTCACACCACTACTAATAAAGAAAGGCCTCAGAATGATATTGTACCCTGCATGTTGCCAAGAGGATCACCTTAAGAAGTCAAGGTAGACACCCGAATATTCTGCAAAAGGTTGAAAAGTCCTGACTTGCTAAACTGTTAATGCCTTAGTCAAGTCCACAAAGGTGAATAGCGGGCATGCATTGTTCACTGCACTTCTCCTTCTGACGCAGTGACAAGATCATGTCCATTGTTGGACGGCCAGTTCGAAAACCACAATGGGATTCTGGGTATACGCGTAAGGCCAGTCTGCCGGCGTGTTAGTATGACACGGGCGAAAGTCTTTCCAATATATAAAACAAACAAATATGTTGTTTTCAATTTTAATTTAATAACTAAAAGAAGTTCAAATTAAAAGTTTACAGTTGGTACAAAATGCGGCTGCTAGACTTTTGACAAGAACAAGAAAGTTTGATCACATTACGCCTGTACTGGCTCACATGCACTGGCTTCCTGTGCACTTAAGATGTGTATTTGAGGTTTTACTACTTACGTATAAAATACTACACGGTCTAGCTCCAGCCTATCTTTCCGTTTATATTGTACCATATGTCCCGGCAAGAAATCTGCGTTCAAAGGACTCCGGCTTATTAGTGATTCTCAGAGCCCAAAAACAGTCTGCGGGCTATAGAGCGTTTTCCGTTCTGGCTCCAGTACTCTGGAATGCCCTCCCGGTAACAGTTCGAGATGCTACCTCAGTAGAAGCATTTAAGTCTCACCTTAAAACTCATTTGTATACTCTAGCCTTTAAATAGACTCCCTTTTTAGACCAGTTGATCTGCCGTTTCTTTTCTTTTTCTCCTCTGTCCCACTGGAGGGGGTCCGGTCCGGTGGCCATGGATGAGGTGCTGGCTGCCCAGAGTCGGGACCCAGGATGGACCGCTCGCCTGTGTATCGGCTGGGACATCTCTGCGCTGCTGATCCGCCTCCGCTTCGGGTGGTTTCCTGCTGGCTCCACTGTGGACGGGACTCTCTCTGCTGTGTTGGATCCACTTTGAACTGTATTTGGACTGGACTCTCATGGTTGTGTTGGATCCATTATGGATTGAACTTTCACAGTATCATGTTAGACCCGCTCTACATCCATTGCTTTCGGTTCCCCTAGAGGGGGGGTGGGGGGGGGGGGGGGGGGGGGGGGGGGGGGGGGGGGGGGTGGGGGGGCTGGCGGGGGTTACCCACATATGCGGTCTTCTCCAAGGTTTCTCATAGTCATCATTGTCACCGCGGTCCCACTGGGTGTGAGTTTTCCTTGCCCTTATGTGGGCTCTATCGAGGATGTCGTTGTGGTTTGTGTTGGGGTTTGTGCAGCCCTTTGAGACACTAGTGATTTAGGGCTATATAAATAATCATTGATTGATTGATGGAAATAATGTAATTAAAACATAATACTAAAAAAATAAGTGTGTGCGTGTGTGTGCGTGTGTGTGCGTATACACACGTGTGTTTATATATGTACGTATCTATGTATGTGTAAGTGTGTGTGTGCGTGTATATATGTGTGTGTAGTGTGTACATACAGATACATATGCACTGTACATACATATGTACATACATATCTATATCTATAAATATGTATATATATATATATATATATATATATATATATTACGTATATACATCTCCTTTATTACGCAACTTTCTATTTTATACTATATTTGAAATATGTACTTTTTTATTACGTTTAATTTAAATGTACATTTTCTATTTTTGTATTTTGTCAATTTCTTGCATTTTACGATTTAAAACAATATTAATCCATACATCAAAGTTACACTTTTAATATCTTAAAAAAACACTTACACATTGCTTGTTTGGTGTCACTATTTTTTGTGTAAGGTTATTTGTTAAATGTTATATTCTGTTTTGATTTATTAATTACATAGCTTATATAATTTATGTATATATATACTATACTGTATGAATACATATACAGTATAATTATACTAGTAAAACATAAAATAATTGAATGTATAATTGTATTTTTAGTGCATTATATTATTTTACTCTAGCAAAAGTGCATCTTAAAAAATACAATAAATAATAAAACGATAAAAGTACAATTTAAAAATGTAATAACCAATTATTTGTCAATAATGAGAGTCAAATCCGTGTTAAGACCCTCCTTCACTAAAGTGGATCACACCAAGAATATCCTAAACTCCTTTTCTCCTCTAATCCCTCTTTCTTTCTCTCCTCTTTCTCATCTCATCTCAAATGGCAACTGTTTGGTTGTCTGGCGTTGGAACGTCAAGCATGCATCCTCCCTCCCCCTCGTGAAAAGACATGAAGTATAATATGGAGCGAAGCAGCTTGACGCAGCCAAGAATGCTGCTTGTCCCTTTAGGTCCCATAATGAGATGTTTTCTCTGTATTGTGACACCGAGGATGTTGCACAAAGACAAGATGGTACGATCATCTCTTTGGAGGCCGTGTATATTATTCCTACTTATAAACCCAGCACAATAAAAAAATAGATAAAATCCCCAAATTCTCTAAAATATGACGAGCCCTCCCCCCCGCTGTCCAAAACCCATCCAATTAGGGACTAATGTTATCTGTATTAACCCTTCGCCCCCCTCCTACTCCACTCCCTCCCTGGCTTGACTTTATTGAGGCAGCAGCAAAGGGGGGTGTCGGGGTGGCCTCAATAAAAACAACACTAAAAAGCAATTACAGTGCTGTGAAGAATGGGACTTGTCAGTAATTTGCCGTCTAAAAAGCGAGGAGATTGCAGGTCTGGGGCCGATTGGAATTCTGAGCCTGCGAGTGTAGTGTGGGAAAAGCAGTGGGAAGGCGAGCGCCGCCCTTTGTGAGGTAATTACTGGAACTAGCAGAGGCCAGCGCCAGGCCCTGCTAATGATAACCCCTGCCTCTGGAGCCCCCCGTGATCGTCACCTTGTCATTGATAGGGCTCATCCCGCTCGCTCAGGTCATGGCCGCCGTTTGGGGACCCCCGTGCGCACGTATTTGACTCGTACGGCGACAAAAGCCTTTGCGTTTCAAGTTGCTCGCCAGCGCCGAGGTCGTCTTCATCGAAAGGGTTTTTCTTGCCAGACACTTCAAACATGTAATGATAACCAAAGCATCAGAAATCTTACTTGTTCTGGCTGCTCATTGCAAACAAGCTCATGTGACAATAAGTCGACATCAATAATAAAATGTGTATTCAGTTTACATCATTCAACATCAAAATGATTGACTTTGTGTGTCATCTTTGTGGCGCCTCAGTTTATGCACGCACCTGCTTTCATGATTATATACAGAACAGACCAACAGTATGGACACACCTTCTCATTCAATGCATTTAATTTACTTTCATGACTCTTTACTATTTACATTGTAGATTGTCAATGAAGGCATCAAAATTATGAATGAACACAAGTGGAGTTATGTACTTAACATCAAAGAATGCGGGCTCCCGTGAATGAAATAACTAAAAACATGTTTTATATTGTGGTTTTCTTCAAAATAGCTTTAACCACACCTGTGAAGTGAAAACCATTTCAGGTGACTACCTCTCAAAGCTCATTGAGAGAATGCCAAGAGTGTGCGAAAAAGTAATCAGAACAAAGGGTGGCTAGTTTTGGAAGAAACTAGAATACAAAACATGTTTTCAGTTATTTCATCTTTTTTTTTGTTAAGTACATAACTCCACATGTGTTCATTCATAGTTTTGATGTATTCAGTGACAATGTAAATAGTCATGAAAATAAGGAAAACTCGCTGAATGAGAAGGTGTGTCCAAACTTTTTGTATATTAATGACATATTTCACAAGAATGTTTACAAAAAGTATGTCCTGGATTTTGCATACAGTCTGTTATTTTACAAGCAAACATTGTCCATTTGCCTGCGTTTCATTCTGCGTTCAAACAAAGAATCTAACGTATTGATGACTTAGTTTTTCTGAGAAGGCCTGCAAAATAACTTACCAGTGGGCCAAATAAATAAGTGAGTGCCAACACTTTGATAAATAAGGTGAGAAACAATCATAGATTCAAGAAAGAACTCGTAGCTCATCACCGTCTTCGCCAACAAGTCTTCCAACAAAAGTCAGTAAGCCAAAGTCCGACATTCAAAGCACTAAAATTTGAGTATCAACAAATGTACAAGTTAAGGTGGACTGTTTTACTATAATTTCATATTTTTCAGCTGTTTACTCCTTTTCACAGTTTTAAGACATATAGCATCTGACCAAATGTTCAAAATGGAACAAAAATGTCCGTGAACGGCACATGGGAGGTCACATATTTTTATATCCTGTTGCTTCCACTGCAGCTTCCTGGTCAAGGAGGTCCTTTCTTGGGGGATTCCAAAAATGGCACAAAATGCTCCCAACTGTCATACACATTTTTTTATCTTCTGATGTTGGTTTCCTAGACTTGCAGGTTTACAAAACAGAAAAAAGCAGGTTTTAATAAAAAAACATATTTATTTATTCATATGCTTTTGAATACTTCTTTTATTTTAGATAGGTTAAATATACGTATTTATTCATGTTTTATTTATATTTTATAATTATTTTTTGTTGATGGGTTGTTTTGAAATATTTTTAAATTGTTTACTGTTTTAATTTAATATACAGAGTGCAATTTCTTTTTATGCTTTTATGACAGGAAAAAGTTGCTTAAAAATATTGAAAGCACAGTTAATACATAATACTGGCATTTTGTAATTGGTATAAAACATGATTAAATATATTTTACGGGCATTTTGTAATAATTGGTGTACAACATGATTAAATATTTATTTATATTTATTTATTTTATTTAAGTTATTAAATCTATATCCATCACGCATGGTAAATATAATTTTAATTTAATGGAACTATTAGTTTTTTTAGCGGAAAGCATCTTCAATATTAGTATTCAAATCTGTTTTAATTATTTTAATCTATTTAACATTAAAACGGTTTCCTTTCAGTTTTTTTATTCTCTCTCTTTACTTCATTGCTAAGCTGCTTAAAACGCTGACAATAACCAATGTGTCGGCCAGAGTTTTACTCTGGAACAGACGAATAAGGTACTTTTATCATTACTTCCTATTGGGAAAAAGTTTCAAAACCGTGACAGTACATGTTAACGTCATGTAAAAAAAAATATATTTCAATAAAACGAGTGCCCCCTGCCTTTCCCCTGATGCTCAGTCCCCACAACCTAAATGAGAACAAATAATTAGAAAAAAAGGTAAATACTGTGCATCCATAATGACACTACAGTAAGCTCTTACTATACCTGCCAAACTGCTCTGAGCCACTTCTACTACACATGGGGGTGAAAAGGTGACTAATGAGTGATCATGTCTGCCTCCTCCCCATTGCACCACTGATCTCATGACCCCTTGTTAGCCTTCAGGCCCCCAGACCACCCCCGACCCCCATACCACCACCCTCGCACCATGAGCTGGACCACATCTTAGAGCCGAATAACCAGCAGGCACATCCCTTCCATGAACACTGAAGTGCATCAATATGTCTCCCGTATCACCAGCTCCTTGTTATCTCCGCTAATGTGCTCTTGTAAGCAGAGAGGTGCCGAGAGTTCTTTTGTTGGCTGCGACAATACAAACACTTCAAACGGCTGCTTTACAGGTGTCGCCCCAGATTGGCTCCAGATAAATGTCATTCAAGGCAGGCGCTGTACTTCACACCTTGCCTTGCTCGCATGTGCACTTCCACCATCATGAAACAGCTTTACATTTGACACATGGCAGCTCTACCTGGTGTTTGCCTAATTTAAGTACCGTATTTCCTTGAATTGCCGCCGGGCATATAGTATGCGCCTGCCTTGAATTACTGCCGGGTCAAACTCGCTTCGCAAAATAGTTAGCGCATGCTTAGTATTACCGCCTGGTCAAACTCGTGACGTCACGAGTGACACTTCCCCTGTGATCATTTTCAAAATGGATGACGCTGATTTTAATAATTGGAATGCTGCCGCTAGGTGACATCATACGCAAATACGGTGTTAGCTTTCACTGTTATGCCCCTAAAGCAGACCAACACGCCGGATTGTAGTCAGCTAGAGGCGTGTCTTAATGAAATTAAACAATGGATGTCCGCTAACTTTTTGCAACTCAACGCCAAAAAAACGGAAATGCTGATTATCGGTCCTGCTAGACACCGACCTCTAATTAATAATACAACTTTAACATTTGACAACCAAACAATTAAACAAGGCGAATCGGTAAAGAATCTGGGTACTATCTTCGACCCAACTCTCTCCTTTGAGTCTCACATTAAAAGCGTTACTAAAACGGCCTTCTTTCATCTCCATTTTGTCCACTAACGACGCTGAGATCATTATCCATGCGTTTGTTACGTCTCGCCTCGATTACTGTAACGTATTGTTTTCGTGTCTCCTCATGTCTGGCATTAAACGATTACAGTTGGTACAAAATGTGGCTGCTAGACTTTTGACAAGAACAAGAAAGTTTGATCACATTACGCCTGTACTGGCTCACCTGCACTGGCTTCCTGTGCATTTAAGATGTGACTCTAAGGTTTTACTACTTACGTATAAAATAATACACGGTCTAGCTCCAGTTTATCTTGCCGATTGTTTTGTACCATATGTCCCGGCAAGAATATCTGCGTTCAAAGGACTCCGGCTTATTTGTGATTCCCAGAGCCCAAAAGAAGTCTGCGGGCTATAGAGCGTTTTCCGTTCGGGCTCCAGTACTTTGGAATGCCCTCCCGGTAACAGTTCGAGATGCTACCTCAGTAGAAGCATTTATGTCTCACCTTAAAACTAATTTGTATACTCTAGCCTTTAAATAGACTCCCTTTTTAGACCAGTTGATCTGCCGTTTCTTTTCTTTTTCTCCTGTGTCCCACTCTCCCTTGTGGAGGGGGTCCGGTCCGATGGCCATGGATGAAGTACTGGCTGTCCTGAGTCAGGACCCAGGATGGACCGCTCGCCTGTGTATCGGCTGGGGACATCTCTGCGCTGCTGATCCGCCTCCGCTTGGGGTGGTTTCCTGCTGGCTCTGCTGTGTTGGATCCACTTTGGACTGGACTCTCACGGTTGTGTTGGATCCACTATGGATTAAAATTTCACAGTATCATGTTAGACCTGCTCGACATCCATTGCTTTCGGTTCCCCTAGAGGGGGAGGGGGGGGGGGCACATATGCGGTCCTCTCCAAGGTTTCTCATAGTCATCATTGTCACGGACGTCCCACTGGGTGTGAGTTTTCCTTGCCCTTATGTGGGCTCTACCGAGGATGTCGTTGTGGTTTGTGTTGTGATATGTGCAGCCCTTTGAGACACTAGTGATTTAGGGCTATATAAATAATCATTGATTGATTTTAACAAGGGAAGAAGATGAAGAGCTATTCAGTAGGATTAAAGGTCCAAGCTATGTTTTATTAATATACCTGTTGAGCCGACGGTCCGACACAGGCAGGGCATGCTAGCTGTAGCCCTCCCCAAGATGGTGGCGAGCGAGCGGAGAGGAGGAGTGAAAGAGGGACCTAGAATAAGGTTTTATTGAAAAATAAACAAAGTCAAACTGCTCAAGCCATGTCCTTTCTTGGTGGTCCTGGGAACCCGCAAGACGACAGCTTGAGACCGTCACAATACCGTAGCTGCGTCTGTTATATATAAGTCATTAAATGACTCCTGCCTCCTGGTGGTAGAGGGCGCTAGTGATCCTTCTTGCGACTATTCGGCTGCAGAAGAAGTGAAATGAGTGACCTGTATTGTGCTGGGATGGATATGACGCGGCGGGTGCACGACGGACCTCTGCTGGCTATGTAAACAACCGGGCTGAAATAAAGCATGTTCCAGTCCTAAATACCCAGTGTATTATTTATACAATAACTAACACTTCATGTTGGCAGCGGTGGGATAAAGAGATCACCCATGGAGCAGAACGGGAGGGGGAGTTTCCCGAGGGTAATTCTGTCGTCACCCGCACCCGAGCTAACTGATAGCAGCGGTATGATAGCAGTTTTCTAAACTGGATTTTCCATCATGGCAGGAGGTAATAAAGGATTGATTGATTGATACTTTTATTAGTAGATTGCACAGTTCAGTACATATTCCGTACAATTGACCACTAAATGGTAACACCCGAATAAGTTTTTCCATCGAAGATTTACATCGAGACAGAGAGACTTTTAAAACCGAAGAAAGATAAGAAATACTTCTATAAACAAGTTATTGATGCTTTTGATCAGAAGGAGCTGGCATGGATTTAATTTATAAGTAAAGGTAAGACCATTTTTCATTTATTTTTTATTTTGCCTTTATTTAACCAGGTAAAATCCCATTGAGATCAAAAATCTATTTTCCAAGGGAGACCTGGCCAAGAAGGCAGCAGCAAGGTTACATTAAAAACAGTAAACAACACATAAAACATCACATTTACAGCATTAAAACTTGCTCATATGACACATGTGCTTACAGACAAGGTCGACTGCAATCCTTTCACAGAAGCTTTAAACTCATTTAATGTAACAAGGGTTTTAAGTTGAATATTCGGTTGTAGGTTATTCCAAGCCTTCGGTGCTGAAAATAATAACCATAATAACGTATTTTTTTAAATTATAAAATGTGCTTTTCATGATGGTATCCTTACATCACACTCAAATTGTTACTGCATGCCTTTGGTAAGCGCAGGAGTGAGAAGAGGTTTTAAAATAATAAGGGCATGCTTACTTTTACCGCATGCCTTTGGTAAGCACAGGAGTGAGAAGAGGTTTTAAATTAATTAGCGCCCCCGCGGCAATTCAAGGAAATAAGGTAGTTGGAATGAAGTGATGATGTTATCATACAAACCTGACAAGGTGTATTTTTATTAAATAATATGTCGACTCACTGATAATAATTCATTCACATTCATACCTGCAACCACGGCATTATCATCACCGCACTATAACGGGGTGCACCAAAAATAATAATTTTAGGTGATGACACAACTAGAGATAAGGGTTTAAGGCTGCTTCTACACTGAGCCGGCAAAGATTATACAGGGTATATCCCACCTAACCTTACCCCTGTCCACACACACACACACACACACACACACGCACACACACACACACACACACACACGCACATACACGCACACACACACACACACACACACACACACACACACACACACACACACACACACACAATGCTATTGTTTAAAGGGGAACATTATCACAATTTCAGAAGGGTTAAAACCAATAAAAATCAGTTCCCAGTAGCTTATTTTATTTTTCGAAGTTTATAAAATTTTTTACCCATCATGGAATATCCCGAAAAAAGGCTTTAAAGTGCCTGATTTTCGCAAGCTGTAAATCCACCCGTCCATTTTCCTGTGACGTCACATAGTGATGCCAATACAAACAAACATGGCAGATAGCACAGTGAGATATAGCGACATTAGCTCGGATTCAAACTCAGATTTCAGCGGTTTAAGCGATTCAACAGATTACGCATGTATTGAAACGGATGGTTGGAGTGTGGAGGCAGATAGCGAAAACGAAATTGAAGAAGAAACTGAAGCTATTGAGCGAATAGCTATTGAAGCTATTTGGCGATCGCCTTCTAACCAACGATTGCATCTTTTGACCACTGGAGCAACTTAAATCTGTCGATTGGTAAGTGTTTGTTTGGTGGGTGGAGGGAAAGGCTGGATGCTAATATAACTACAAATGTACATACAGCTAGCCTAAATAGCATTTTAACATCGATTAGCTGGCAGTCATGCCGTGACCAAATATGTCTGATTAGCACACAAGTCAATAACATCAACAAAACTCACCTTTGTGATTTTGTTGACTTTATCGTTGGAAATGCATATGCTTTGAGTGTCGCAGGATATCCACATATTCTTGCCATTTCTGCCATGTTAGCATCGATTAGCATGCCGTGCTAATCGATGCACACTCCATGTAAGACAACTTGAATCCGTCCCTGATCGTGTTGTTACACCCTCCGAAAAACACACCGACAAGGCATGATGTCTCCAAGGTACGGAAAACAGTCGAAAAAACGGAAAATAACAGACCTGATTTGACTTGTGTGTGTAATGTGTTTGAGAAAATGGTGAATTGCTTCCTATTGTGACGTCACGGGTGAAAGGTCATCGCTCCGACAGCGAACAATTGAAAGGCGTTTCAATCGCCAAATTCACCCTTTTAGAGTTTGTAAATCGGTTAAAAAAACATGGTCTTTTTTCTGCAACATCAAGGTATATATTGATGCTTGCATAGGTCTGGTGATAATGTTCCCCTTTAAGACCACCTCCGTCCGCCGGCTTAATGCGACCTAGCACGCATGCGCGGAAAATGCGCACGTCATAGTTGCTTCGTGTGCAAGTTCTTAAATTAAATGTAATTTATCTGAACAATATCTAGTGTTATGGTATGACATGTGAAAGTAAACTATGTGATAAAGAACATTTTACAACAATCAATCAAAGAATCTAGATATCTGGTCAGGACACCCCTCGCTTGTTTGCCTTTACCTTTATGGTCCATTTGTTTTTGTTGACTTTATATACTCTGGACCTAGACGTTGAGTCCCTGACATACATGGCGGACAATATCTGATACAGTCTGCTTTGCCAGTCCAAATGCATTCGATGTTTTCCTTAGTCTTCCCTCGTCGGCCAGGTAAACAAAGCTCACTCTACCTTTTTTCATCACATCCGCGGAAGCCCGCATTTTTGTTGTCCTTTTCGACAAATGGACAAAGTTTTTTGGTAAGTAGAATCACAGCTGACCTGGACATTCGAACGTTCTCTTGCCATTCCTCTGGTACAACACACTTGTAGACAAACCAGGCTGCTATTCTTCCCGGCCTTATCCAAAACAGTCGTTCAACATTGCTGGCTTATTAGCACGTTGTGTTTTTTTTTTTTTTTATCTCAATTTAAAATAGGGACGGCAGATACCGGTATTGATAAATATCTGCCGTCATATAAATGCTGAATTTCCCCCAGGGATCAATAAAGTACTTTCTATTCTATTCTATATAAATGTAATATGTAAATATTAGTCAAAGGATCATTTCGGCCTGTAGTATCCAGGCAAGTTAGTGTATACATACAATAACATTTACAATATTTACAGAAAGGACAGGACCACCACTACAGACTCAACATTCAATATACAAACCCCGTTTCCATATGAGTTGGGAACTTGTGTTAGATGTAAATATAAACGGATTTGCAAATCTTTTGCAACCCAAATTCAGTTGAATATGCTACAAAGACAACATATTTGATGTTCAAACTGATAAACATTTTTTTGTGTGCAAATAATCATTAACTTTAGAATTTGATGCCAGCAACACGTGACAAAGAAGTTGGGAAAGGTGGCAATAAATACTGATAAAGTTGACGAATGCTCATCAAACACTTAATTGGAACATCCCACAGGTGTGCAGGCTAATTGGGAACAGGTTGGTGCCATGATTGGGTATAAAAGCAGCTTCCATGAAATGCTAAGTAATTCACAAACAAGGATGGGGTGAGGGTCACCAATTTGTTAGCAAATTGTCGAAAAGTTTTAGAACAACATTTCTCAACGAGCTATTGCAAGGAATTTAGGGATTTTACCATCTACGGTCCGTAAAATCATCAGAAGATTCAGAGAATCCGGAGAAATCACTGCACGTAAGAGATGAAATTACGGACCTTTGATCCCTCAGGTGGTACTGCATCAAAAACCAACATCAGTGTGTAAAGGATATCACCACATGGGCTCAGGAATACTTCATAAAACCACTGTCAGTAACTACAGTTGGTCACGAGATCTGTGAGTGCAAGTTAAAACTCTACTATGCAAAGCAAAATCAATTTATCAACAACACCCAGGAACGCCGCTGGCTTCACTGGGCCAGAGTTAATCTAAGATGAACTGATGCAAAGTGGAAAAGTGTTCTGTGGTCTGACAAGTCCACATTTCAAATTATTTTTGGAAAATGTGGACGTGGTGTCCTCCGGAACAAAGAGGAAAATAACCATCCGGATTGTTATAGGTGCAAAGTTCAAAAGCCAGCATCTGTGATGGTATGGGGGTGCATTAGTGCCCAAGGCATGGGTAACTTACACATCATTGAAGGCACCATTAATGCTGAATGGTCCATACAGATTTTGGAGCAACATATGTTGTCATCCAAGCAACGATATCATGGACGCCCCTGCTTATTTCAGCAAAACAATGCCAAGCCATCTGTTACAACAGCATGGCTTCGTAGTAAAAGAGTGCGGGTACTTTCTTGGCCCGCCTGCAGTCCAAACATGTCTCCCATCGAAAATTTGTGGCGCATTATGAAGCCTAAAATATGACAACAAGACCCTGGATTGTTGAACAACTTAAGCTGTGCATCAAGCAAGAATGTGAAAGAATTCCATTTTCAAAGCTGCAACAATTAGTTTCCAAAGTTCCCAAACGTTTATTGAGTGTTGTTAAAAGAAAAGGTGATGTAACACAGTGGTAAACATGCCCTTTCCCAACTACTTTGGCACGTGTTGCAGCCATGAAATTCTAAGTTAATAATTTTTTGAAAAAAAAGAGTTTATGATTTTGAACATCAAATATTTTGTCTTTGTAGTGCATTCAATTGAATATGGGTTGGAAAGGTTTTGCAAATCATTGTATTCCGTTTACATCCAACACAATTTCCCAACTCATATGGAAACGGGGTTTGTACAAAGAAGAGCTTAAAATCCTGGTAATAGCAATAAAAATAAAATAAAAGTACATTCAATTAGAAAAATGTTTATGTATTGCTGAGTTGCATATGACGTCATGTCCTTGTTTCTTCTTCGCGGCTTAATTGACATTGGTCAAATTTGTGTGTGAATGGGCGAATAAGGAAAATAGTGTCAAAGCGTTTTGAGTACCTTGAAGGTAGAAAAGCACTACACACGAATAATCCATTTACCATTACCACTTACTTGACACCATAAAAAACAATTGCTGATATAAATTGTAGATAAGACTAATATTTGTGGCAAAAAATAACTGCAAACAAACTTATTCTATTGTTCAATCGCGTCACGATCACAGCAACACCAAACTTTTTGTGTCAATCTAATACGTTACTTGGAGATGCATGAATAAATCCAACATCGTCTTTCACCGATTGTGTAATATGTGGAACCCTCCACATGTAAAGACATGATGTGCCTCCAATCTTTTCTTTTTTTAAATCCTTCTAAGTGTCCAAGGAAGTTAGGTGAAGGCGAGCAGTAATGCTTGGATGAATGGTTTATGTATTTAAAAAATGTTTGTTCTGAAGAGTATATAAATCCACTACACTCTATTTTAAATATTTTTTCATGATCGCTTATGTTTGCCTCTAAACCATTCAAAATACATCCAAATCTTCCCTGATGCAGGTCAATAAACAGTACCTTAATGAGGCTTAGACAGCAACCTGGAAGTGCCTCTAGTTCAGTGGTTCTCAACATTTTTTCAGTGATGTACCCCCGTGAACATTTTTTTAATTCAAGTACCCCCTAATCACAGCAAAGCATTATTGGTTGAAAAAAAGAGATAAAGAAGTAACATACAGCACTATGTCATCAGTTTCTGAGTTATTAAATTGTATAACAGTGCAAAATATTGCTCATTTGTAGTGGTCTTTCTTGAACTATTTGGAAAAAATTATATAAAGATAACTAAAAACTTGTTGAAAAATAAACAAGTGATTAAATTTTAAATAAAGATTTCTACACATAGAAGTAATCATCAACTTAAAGTGCCCTCTTTGGGGATTGTAATAAAGATCCATCTGGATTCATGAACTTAATTCTAAACATTTCTTCACAAAAAAATAATTATTTTACATCAATACTTATGGAACATGTCCACAAAAAATCTAGCTGTCAACACTGAATATTGTATTGTTGTATTTTTTTTCACAGTTTATGAACTTACATTCATATTTTGTTGAAGTATATTTCAATAAATACATTTATAAAGGATTTTTGAATTGTTACTATTTTTACAATATTTTTGAAAAATCTCACGTACCCCTTGGCATACCTTCAAGTACCCCCAGGGGTACGCGTACCCCCATTTGAGAACCACTGCGCTAGTTCACTTGACTGCAATCCAGCAATTGCATTGCACATAGCGTGTGCAAGTGTTTGCTTCTTCTACTGGCATTACCACATATCTAATAATAATAATAATAATAATAAAATTGTCAATAAACATTGTCACGGACATTAGTAGGTGACGTCATTGCTCATGTTTTTTCTGGACAGAAAGGCGCCCTAAGACCAGCAGCAATAGTGAAAAAAATGTTTGGAAAAATTTCACCTTTTCATGGCATTAGAACTGATGATTGAGGATTTTGTCCCGAACTGACCGTTACCCCAGGACCCGATGGTCCATTCATGAGCAAAGACTACGTGGCCTCCTGTCAACTCGTTTTACGGCAATTATGTTTGTTCACTGTTAGTTTTTTCTTTGTAATCTTTATTTCAATAACAACGTCATAGAAAATATTACATACCAAAACAGAACTACCATTATTTTACAATACAGAATTAATTTTGAGACCGAACAGATCTGTACCGAAACCTGAACAATGTGCTCAGCTGCCTTTAAATGGCAAAAAAGTCAATTTTTTGCAACTTTGTTTACATCAAATGAAAATGCTTACAATTTTAAATATTACTTTTTGTTAGGCCGCAGCGTAAGATAGCATTAGCTCACTGCTATCAATGGGCCACTAAGATAGTCCTGCATTGGTGCTTATAACAATATCACTCATATTTGGTTAATTTTCAGGTCATAATGTGTAAATAGAGTATTGTTGGCTGTTTTTGGATGTTTTTTAGAGGGTATATTTAGCACAATAAAGGACCCTCGATCTGTTGACTCAATTTATTTATGATTTCAAAAGCATAAAAAAGCTAAACTATGTATTGCATGAGGATTGTGAATGATAACCAGCACATCTCTTACCTTGTGATGAGGTGGCGACTTGTCCAGGGTGTACAGCGCCTTCCGCCCGATTGTAGCTGAGATAGGAACCAGCACCCCCCGCGACCCCAAAGGGAATAAGCGGTAGAAAATGGATGGATGGACATCTCTTACCATATTCTGCGTCTTTCCAGTATGACTGATCTAATAATATGGTCAGAGTGCCATTACTACAGTGACGTAGAATGTACGCAAATAAAGATATTCGGAGCGGAAAATTTAAAATGGCCGCCTGAATTTGTGGCATTTTGTGATGTTTAGACAGTATTTTCAAACACTATGCGGATTGTAAATACAATTGGGTACGGTTTGATGGATACAATGAAGCATGTAAAGTTGTTGTTCCACTCCACTTGTACTTTAAGCTTGTTGATGACAAGTCGACCATAAAAATAGTCATAGTTGCAGTCCTGTCAGAGAGTAAGTGTTATTGAACAATCCAGACAGTCTCGAATTCTCTCCTACATTAGAAGTTTTCTGTATGGTTTAATTATATGTGGTATTTGGGGGCCCAAATGAAACGCTTTGGCAATTCGAATGTGGCCCATGGGACACCTATTGTGGACCTCTGAAAAATTAGTAATGAGGCTTTTCTACCTTTAAGCAGCCATTATGAAGTGAGTGCGTGTTGCAATTAGGGTTGTACGGTATACTGGTATTAGTATAGTAACGCGACACTAATGAATCATATTCGGTACTATACCGCCTCTAATAAAGTATCGGTCCCACACACCCCTGCCACCCCCTTCGTCGTCACTTTATGTAATTGAAGTGAATTATATTTATATAGCGCTTTTTCTCTAATGACTCAAAGCGCTTTACATAGTGAAACCCAATATCTAATTTTTACATTTAAACCAGTGTGGGTGGCACTGGGAGCAGGTGGGTAAAGCGTCTTGCCCAAGGACACAACGACAGTGACTAGGATGGTGAAAGTGGGGATCGAACCTGCAACCCTCAAGTTGCTGGCACGGCCGATCTACCAACCGAGCTATACCGCCCCACTAACTGCTGGTTTACGAGCAGAGGAGCATGTTCGGCAGTGCACAATCAGGGAATACTTACGAGCGGACACAGTGTATGGACAGAAAAGGCAGAATAGACGCATTTTGGCTTAAAAACTAACAAAGGTGATGTTATATCACTAAAACGCCAGCAGGAAGAAATGCTCTAAGACATGGCTTGATAGCTAGTGGCTAAAGTCAATCCACAGTCTGCAGTGTTTTAGCTACTTCTAAATCACCAAATCACCTCCATGGCGACAGAGTAAGTTTCTTACAAGTATCATCCCTGCAGGACGAGGAATAGCTAAACATGTTTCACTACACACCGTAGCTCACTGGCGTCACAATGTAAACAAACGCCATGGGTGGATCTACACCTGACATCCACTGTAATGATACCAAGTACAAGAGTGTATCTTGTTGATACTACTATGACTAAATCGATATTTTTTGGCATCACAACATCTTCTTTTGTTTAAAAAATAAATTATATCATGTAGAAAATTTATTAATTTTTATAAACTCAGGAAATAAGTCCCTGGACACATGAGGACTTT
Source organism: Nerophis ophidion (assembly GCF_033978795.1). Taxonomy (NCBI): domain Eukaryota; kingdom Metazoa; phylum Chordata; class Actinopteri; order Syngnathiformes; family Syngnathidae; genus Nerophis; species Nerophis ophidion. The sequence continues at coordinate 32,328,881 of NC_084624.1, read as the reverse complement.
GAATATGACCAATGTATGATCCTGTAACGACTTGGTGTTGGATTGATACCAAAATGTGTAAAAACTAATGTAAAGCATCCAAACAACAGAATAGGTGATTACATTTTAACAGAAGTGTAGATAGAACATTTTAAAACAGAACGTAAGCAGAAAATTAACAAGGAGATTAATAATTCATTTTCTACCATTTGTCCTTAAAATAATATAATGGAAAATGACGCAATAGGTTTCTGCAGTGGTTCTCAAATGGGGGTACTTGACATTTTTTTTAAATATTCTAAAAATAGCAACAATTCAAAAATCCTTTATAAATATATTTATTGAATAATACTTCAACAAAATATGAATGTAAGTTCATAAACTGTGAAAAAAAATACCACTGCAGAATTCAGTGTTGACAGCTAGATTTTTGTGGACATGTTCCATGAATATTGATGTTATAGATTTCTTTTTTTGTGAAGAAATGTTTACAATTAAGTTCATGAATCCAGATGGATCTCTATTACAATCCCCAAAGAGGGCACTTTAAGTTGATGATTACTTCTATGTGTAGAAATTTTTATTTATAATTGAATCATCTGTTTATTTTTCAACAGGTTTTTAGTTATTTTTATATATTTTTTTCCAACTAGTTCAAGAAAGACCACTACAAATTAGCAATATTTTGCACTGTTATACAATTTAATAAATCAGAAACTGATGACATAGTGCTGTATGTTACTTCTTTTTTTCAACCAAAAATGCTTTGATTAGGGGGTACTTAAATTAAAAAAATGTTCACTGGAAAAAAGGTTGAGAACCACTGGGTAGTAATGTCAGCAGACTAAATTAGGAGCCTTTGTTTGCTTACTTACTAATAAAAGACAAGTTGTCTTGTATTTTCACTATTTTATTTAAGAACAAACAATAATATGGTACATTAAACATAAGTTTAATGTACCGTAAGATTTTTTGCTAAAATGAAGCCAATAACGCAATTTTTGTGGTTCCCTTTATTTCAAAAAGTAGACTAGTTCCAGTGCACCGCTTTGCTGTCTTCTCCTGGCTCGTATTCGTCTTGTTCCATGTCTCCTCAGTAAACCCCGCCTTGAAATGCATGCTCTTGTCTGTGGTGATTGTCCCAGTGAAATTCACCCCTTCCCTTCCAAAAAAAGGCTGTGAGTGATTGCAATTAGGTCAATTGTGTGTCTTTTATATGGTTATTGGTTTGCTGGCGCTCTCACTGTGGCCGTGTCAAAGTTCTCACAGTCGGGAGGACATGAGTCCCACTCTGGCAACTATCTGCTAACAATGTTCATCTCACCTGGGTGACAACTCTGCGGCCCGCCGCGCTTTCCGTCCATCCTGTCATCTGTTTCATGTCGGTTTCTTTTTTCTTTTTGTGTACTTGTTTGCATGCCACTAACTCAGGCGTGAAGTGTTGCTGTTTTCCATTCCACTTCCAAACTCTGTTGTGTTGTAACTGCAAAAACTACAAAATCCAAGACAGCTTCAAAAACGCATCAGTATGGAAGAAACACTTGGCCTGGGAATGACACCCTACGGACCAGCGAGTTCAGTTCAAAACTAGGGAGACAAAAACGTTTTCGGTAAATTCCTAAAAACACGGGAGTTCTCCTGTTGTATTGAGGAACTTGGACCACTGTAAACACATTGGCTGGTCCTTGCATTGACATTTTAACCTTGCTAGCAAACATACAAACCCCGTTTCCATATGAGTTGGGAAATTGTGTTAGATGTAAATATAAACGGAATACAATGATTTGCAAATCCTTTTCAACCCATATTCAGTTGAATGCACTACAAAGACAAGATATTTGATGTTCAAACTCATAAACTTGATTTTTTTTTTTGCAAATAATATTTAACTTGGAATTTCATGGCTGCAACACATGCAAAAGTAGTTGGGAAAGGGCATGTTCACCACTGTGTTACATCACCTTTTCTTTTAACAACACTGAAGGAACGGTTGGGAACTGAGAATTGATTGATTGATTGATGGATTGAAACTTTTATTAGTAGATTGCACGGTTCAGTACATATTCCGTACAATTGACCACTAAATGGTAACACCCAAATAAGTTTTTCAACTTCTTTAAGTCGGGGTCCACGTTAATCAATTCATGGTAACTAATTGTTGAAGCTTTGAAAGTGGAATTCTTTCCCATTCTTTTTTATGTAGAGCTTCAGTCGTTCAACAGTCCGGGGTCTCCGCTGTCGTATTTTACGCTTCATAATGCGCCACACATTTTCGATGGGAGACAGGTCTGGACTGCAGGCGGGTCAGGAAAATACCCGCACTCTTTTTTTTCGAAGGCACCCTGTTGTAACACATGCTGAATGTGGCTTGGCATTGTCTCGCTGAAATAAGCAGGGGCGTCCATGAAAATGATGGCGCTTAGATGGCAGCATATGTTGTTCCAAAACCTGTATGTACCTTTCAGCATTAATGGTGCCTTCACAGATGTGTAAGTTACCCATGCCTTGGGCACTAATGCACCCCCATACCATCACAGACACTAACTTTTGAACTTTGCGTCGATAACAGTCTGGATTGTTCGCTTCCCCTTTGGACCGGATGACACAATGTCGAATATTTCCAAAAACAATTTGAAATATGGACTCGTCCGACCACAGAACACTTTTCCACTTTGCATCAGTCCATCTTAGATGATCTCGGGCCCAGGGAAGCCGGCGGCGTTTCTGGATGTTGTTTATAAATGGCTTTCACTTTGCATAGTAGAGTTTTAACTTGCACTTACAGATGTAGCGACAAACTGTATTTAGTGACGGTGGTTTTCTGAAGTGTTCCTGAGCCAATGTGGTGATATCCTTTAGAGATTGATGTCAGTTTTTTGATACAGTGCCGTCTGAGGGATGGACGGTCACGGTCATTCAATGTTGGTTTCCGGCCATGCCGCTTACGTGGAGTGATTTCTCCAGATTCTCTGAACCTTTTGATGATATTATTGACCGTAGATGTTGAAATCCCTAAATTTCTTGCAATTGCACTTTGAGAAACGTTGTTCTTAAACTGTTTGACTATTTGCTCACGCAGTTGTGGACAAAGGGGTGTACCTCGCCCCATCCTTTCTTGTGAAAGACTGAGCATTTTTTGGAAAGCTATTTTCATACCCAATCATGGCACCCACCTGTTCCCAGTCAGCCTGCACACCTGTGGGATGTTCCAAATAAGTGGTTGATGAGCATTCTTCAACTTTATCAGTATTTATTGCCACCTTTCCCAACTTCTTTGTCACATGTTGCTGGCATCAAATTCTAAAGTTAATGATTATTTGCAAAAAAAAATGTTTATCAGTTTGAACATCAAATATGTTGTCTTTGTAGCATATTCAACTGAATATGGGTTGAAGATGATTTGCAAATCATTGTATTCTGTTTATATTTACATCTAACAGTATTTCCCATCTCATATGGAAACGGGGTTTGTATACATACCATTTATACACACACACATACACATTGGCGCACCAAACACATTTTTTCTGTCAATATGGCCCCCGAGTCAAAATATTTGCCCAGCTTTGCACTAGTGTTGTCGTAGAGATTATTTTTGACAACATTTTTTGCACAAGTTCTTTAAAAGCAGCAGATCACTCTTATAACTCTTACAAAATAAATATATAAAAACAATATAGATTAGATTAGATTAGATTACATTAGATAGTACTTTATTTATTCCTTCAGGAGAGTTCCTTGAGGAAAATTAACTTTTTCAGCACAATCCCATTCAAGATCAGAAAAACATTACAGGGAGACAGAACAGGATCGATGACGCGTCTGCCGGCTTCCAGTGCCCCTTACAAAAAAGGTGAGATATAGGTAAACAAGTGGGGGGGAATGGGAGAAAAAAAATAGAAGATAAAATAAAATTAAAAAATCTGTCTAAGCCTGAGCCCTGGAGAGGGGGTCCAGACTGAGGCCAAGGGAAAAAAAATACAACTCATGGCCATAGTACACATCCCTCTCACATGTGTGTAAGAGGGAAACATCAAAGGACATTAGAGCAGCGGATACAACCAGACACTTCTACATACAACTATGAATAAAAAGTAAAAGAAACATATACACTGTGGTGGCGTCTGCGGTGTTCCACGCCATCGTCCGCTGGGGTGGAGGGAGCATGGCCAGAGACAGGAGCAGACCCAACAAAGCAACCGAGAGAGCCGACTCCACTCTCGGCCGCCAACCAACTCTCGGCCAGTGTCCAGTCCGTTGTCAGAGTGTTCTGGGCGGCATTTTGCCTCTCTCAAAGAAAAATGCCCTACGCTCGCATTGTTTTAGGCTGTTGGAACAGTTCACATTGCAAACAGGATAAAAGTTTATCTTAGAGAGGTTATCATGGAGGGCAAAATATGTCAGGATTATACCTCATTAGTAGCATTATGCCGTACAACGCTAGTAGCCTTATAGTACCTGCTTTATGTCAACGAGTAGAGCAACTGTGACTAGCGGAATTGCATTTAATGACACATAAATGACAGATGTTCGAAATAAGACAGTTTTAGATCAAAGCTGGTTGGTGTGAAACAGTGACATCGCCAACTAGTGGCCCGGCATGCTTATTACAGCGTTTAGTCATTTTTGTACATCAACGTATTAAAAAACATTGAATAAATTAGGCACTATGACACCCAGGAGATGGTGTGTGCTTGAGTCTTTAAAATGTGTATATCAATATCGAAGTGTGTGTATGAATCTGTAGAAAGTGTGTGTATGAATCTTTAGAAGGTGTGTGCTTGAGTCTTTAAAATGTGTATATCAATATCGAAGTGTGTGTATGAATCTGTAGAAAGTGTGTGTATGAATCTTTAGAAGGTGTGTGCTTGAGTCTTTAAAATGTGTATATCAATATCGAAGTGTGTGTATGAATCTGTAGAAAGTGTGTGTATGAATCTTTAGAAGGTGTGTGTTTGAATCTTTCGAAGGTGTGTGTATGAATCTTTCGAAGGTGTGTGTATGAATCTTTAGAAGGTGTGTGTATGAATCTTTAGAAGGTGTGTGTTTGAATCTTTCGAAGGTGTGTGTTTGAATCTTTAGAAGGTGTGTGTATGAATCTTTAGAAGGTGTGTGTATGAATCTTTAGAAGGTGTGTGTTTGAATCTTTAAAAGGTGTGTGTATGAATTTTTAGAAGTTGTGTGTGTATGCGTGTGAGCATGAATCTTTTAGGTGTACATGAATCTTCAGAAGGTGTGTATAAATCTTTAGAAGATGTGTGTATGAATCTTTAGGTGTGTGGGTATGTGTGTGAGCATGGATCATTTAGGTGTGTGTATGAATCTTTACAAAGTGTGTATGAATCTTAAAGCCCTACTGAAACCCACTACTACCGACCACGCAGTCTGATAGTTTATATATCAATGATGAAATATTAACTTTGCAACACATGCCAATACGGCCGGTTTAGTTTACAAAATTACAATTTTAAATTTCCCGCGAGTTTCTTGTTGAAATCGTCGCAGAATGATGACGCGTGCGCGTGATGTCACGGACTGTCAGGAAATATTAGCTAAGCACCAGTTACGGCTAAAAGTCGTCTCTTTTTATCGCATAGTTACACAGTAATTTGGACATCTGTGCTGCTGAACCTTTTTCAATTTGTTCAATTAATAATGGAGACTATAAAGAACAATGCTGTTGGTGGAAAGCGGTGTATTGCAGCTGTCTTTAGCACCGAGACACAGCCGGTGTTTCTTTGTTTTTAACACAGAGCGGTCAAGCGAACATGTTTCTCTACGTCAACCAGCATGTTTTTGGATGGGAAAATTGTGATGTATACCTTACCGGAGACATCATTGGATTAGTTGTCGTCCTGCAGTAGCTGTTTAAAAGGCAGCTGTGAGCCTGGCTCCTCGGCTTCTCTCTGAGACACTGCGTGTTCACCGCAGCCATCCGACCTCGAGGTATGTCTATACAATCTCACTAAAACACTATTAAAACAATAAGCAGATAAGGGATCTTGCAGAATTATCCTAGTAAATGGGACTAATTACATTTGAAATGCTCACACTGCCGCCGCCCGGAGCTGTCACTTTTTATTTTATTTTATTTTATTTTTTCTAGTCCTTCGCTATCGATATCATCATCCACGAATCTTTCATCCTCGCTCAAATTAATGGGGAAATTGCCGTTTTCTCGGTCCGAATAGCTCTTGCTGCTGGAGGCTCCCATTAAAAACAATGTGAGGACGTGATGAGCCCTCACCCTTGTGACGTCATCGTCTGCTACTTCCGGTAAAGGCGAGGCTTTTTTATCAGCACCAGAAGTTGCAAACTTTATCGTCGATTTTCTCTACTAAATCCTTTCATAAAAATATGGTAATATCGCGAAATGATCAAGTATGACACATAGAATGGACCTGCTATCCCCGTTTAAATAAGAAAATCTCATTTCGGTAGGCCTTTAGAAGGTGTGTGTATGAATTGTTAGATGTGAGTATGTATCTCTAAAAGGTGTGAGTATGAATCTTTAAATGCATGTGTATGAATCTTTAATTGTATGTATGAATCTTTAGATAGTCTGATACTGAATCTTAGGAAGGTGTGTGTATAAATCTTTAGATATGAGTATGAATCTTTAGAAGATGTTTGTATGACTCTTGAGATTGTGTGTGTCTGAATCTCAAGAATGTGTGTGTCTGAATATTTATAAGGTGTGAGTATGAATCTTTATGAGGTGTGAGTATGAATCTTAAGAAGTTGCGAGTATTAATTTTTAGAAGGTGTCAGTTTGAATCCTTAGGTGTGTGTATGAATGAATCTTTACAAGGTGTCAGTTTGAATCTTTATAGTTGTGAGTGTGAATCGTTAGGTCTGATTATAAAACTATAGAAGGTGTCAGTATGAATCTTTAGAATGTGTGTATGAATCTTTATAAGGTGTGAGTATAAATCTTTAAACGATGCAAGTATGAATCTTTAGGTGTGTGCATTAATCTTTAAAGGTGTGGGTATGCATCTTTAGATTGTGTGTGCGTGCGTGTGTGGATCTTAAGATGGTGTGAGTATAAATCTTTAAATGTGAGTATAAATCTTTAAATGTGTGAGTATGAAGTTTTGGAGAGTGTGAGTATGAATTTTTGGAGGGTGTGAGTATGAATCTTTGGAGGTTGTGAGAATGACTCTTTGGAGGGTGTGTATGAATCTTTAAATGTATGAGTTTGATTCTTTAGACCAGAGGTCGGGAACCTTTTTGGCTGAGAGAGCCAAGAAGCCAAATATTTTAAAATGCCATATTATATTTTTTTTAACACTGAACACAACTAAACGCGTGCATTTTTAAGACTAACATTTCTAGAGTATAGTAGCTCTCTTATTCTTTGTAATAACATTGTTTTTCTGAAGCTAACTGGAGGGGGCGTGGCCTGCGGGCCTGCAGAGAAACGGGGTGTTGCCAGGATCGGCCTCGAAATCAGCGACAGGTGCGTAGATGGCCGACCTAAGCCTTGTTATGTAATCACCAGTCGCTCTGTTATAAGCAGCAGCCAGGAGGAGAGACGGGGTCGGGGCTGTAGCCAGAGCGCGAGCGAGAACTAAAGAAAAAAAGACAATTACTGGAAAGCAACTGAGAGACTTATTGAAAAATAAAACAATATTGTAACCCTGAAACTGAATCTCATGTCAGTGCTTGGTAGTCTGAAAAACCCCCAGGAGGGCAAGCCCCACACTAACCAATAATAAATAAATAACTTCTCACCATTAACGCAAATTCTTGAACAGGTGCAGTAGTAAACGGATGGATGGATTAAAAATGCATGAGAATGTTTTGTATTTTGAAAATTATTTTTAACACTGTGATTACAAGTGGAATTATTCATTACTTATCGTGTCAAGCAATGTCAGCTCAGATTTATCCCAGAGCCAGGTGCAGTCATCAAAAGCAGTGGTCCCCAACCACCGGGCCGCGGCTGGATTACTACCGGGCCGCAGGAGAATTTTTTATTAATTTATCAAGCGTTGACCGGTCCGCAGCTACAAAAAGGTTGGGGACCACTGATCAAAAGAGCCACATCTGGCTTGAGAGCCATAGGTTCTCTACCTCTGCTTTAGACGGAGTGAGAATGAATCTTTAAAAGGTGTGAGTGTGATTGAGTTAAATGTGTGTGTGTGTGTGTTTGTGTGACTGTGATAATGGGTTAGGACTCTGGTGGTGACATTGTTGAAGACCTAAAAGACTACCAGGAGTCCACCCAAGCTGAGCCGCAGCACTGGTGCGATCTATTCACTACTAATCTATCTTTGGGAGCTACCGTTTTTTTTACTCCTTCTTTTTTCCACTAATCTTAATCTACTCAACTCATTGCTAAAAATCCTTTTCTTGCGGCTGCTTCCTGTTGAGTCTCCAACAAACGATGAGTCCACCTTCTTTCTTTCTTCACACTGAAAAATCCACTTCTTTGTGCGTGACACTTATTACTTCCATTTTTCATAGAAATAGGGACAGGGTGCATTTTTTCTATGAGACTTCCATTGTTAATATAACGTATAAGTATGAGGTAACACAATATTGTATATTCAGTAAATATTGCTGTTGTTAAAATAATAATTGTAGAAAAGAGTTATAAAAACACTCAAATTGTTATTGTCGTACCAGAAACAGTGGAAAAAATACTACTAAAATGACATAACACTATGGCAAAAAAATTAAACTCACAATTTTTTTTTTACCAAATATTTATTTTTTAACATGTGAGATAAAGTTGAAAAAAGTGATATTTTACCAATAATAAAAGGTTTACTTTTGAATATATATATTTTGTATTTTATGAAGTTTTCAATATTATTTTATTATTTTTTAAAGGTGTGATCTAGTATTAAAGTCAATGTTTTACCTAAAAAAAAAACAAATCTACAAATTGAAAAATATTTTATTTAAGTATTATTTTTTTCCTCACAAATATTAAGTCTTTCTTTTGAATAGTTTTTAAAATTAGGTCTTAATTTTGGTCTATAATTCAGTGCAATAATAAATATGTATTTAGTTAGGGAAATTTTGAAAATTATAAATAATAAAATGTGACTCCCGCCATAATTCTAAAAATATATATTTTGTATAATATTGTAGATTGAACAAAATTCCGACATTATTCAGAATATACTGAGCATTTTACCAGAATAGAGCTGTAAATCTTTATTTTTGGTACGACGATAACAATTTTAGAGTGGAAAAATACAACCAAATTGTCATAACACTTTGGCAAATTGTACATTTTCACAAGTTAAGTCTTTATGTTGTGAGTTGTAATGTGCCAAGAATTTGGTACTTAAAGTTGTAATTTGGTATTAAACTAAGAATTTTTTGCGCAACATTTTTTTTTTTAATGAAACATACAATATAAAGTTAAAAAAAGTGATATTTCTACAAATATTAAAGGATTTACTTTTGAATATATATATATATATATATATATATATATATATATATATATATATATATATATATAATTTTTATATAAACTTTTCAATATTCCAATATTTTTGGAAGGTGTGATTTGGTGTTAAAGTCAATATTCTTAACCAATTAAGCAAATATTTTTTTTTGTGTCTATTGTTTTTTTTTTTTAAATACTAAAGGGGTTTCTTTTGAATGTTTTTTAAATTAGGTCTTGTGCTTGATTCAGTGCAATAATAAAAATGCATTTATTTAGGGAAATATTGTATATTATCGATAATAATATTTGACTCCTGCCATAATTTAAAAAATATATATATTCTCTGAAATATTTTAGATTGAACAATACCAACATTATTCAGAATATACTGAGCGTAGAGCTGCAAAAACACTCTTTCTGGTACGACAATAACAATTTCAGAATGGAAAAAATCTAACAAAAATGTCATAACACTTTGGCAAAGTGTACATTTTCAAAAGTTAAGTCTTTATGTTGTGAGTTGTAATGTGCCAAGATTTTTGTATTTAAAGCTGTAATTTGATATTAAACTCTCAATTGTATACCCCCAAAATATTTTTTATTCAACCATGCAACATAAAGTTGAAAAAGTGATATCTCTACAAATATTAAAGGGTTTACTTTTGAATATATATATATATTTTTTTTTATATAAAGTTTTTAATATTCCAATATTTTTTAAAGGTGTGATTTAGTATTAGTCAAAATTTTACCCCCCAAAAATAATTATTTAATGTATTTTTTTTTCTCCAAATATTAAAGGGCTTTCTTTTTAATAGTTTTTAAATCAGGTCTTGTTTTTGATCTAAAATTCAGTGCAATAATAAATATGTATTTATTTAGGGAAATATTGTATATTATTAATAATAAAATGTGAATCCCGCCATAATTTAAAAATATATATATTTTTGGTATAATATTGTTGAACAATTCTGACATTATTTTCAGAAAAATTGAGGAAAATTATGAAACAAAAAGCCTAAAGCATAATAATTAGCCGAGAGGCAACTTGTATTTTGGTGAGGTCTTGCTTGCATCCCGAAATACTACACACACTTGTCAATTCTTTGCTTGTTTATGCTGTTTTATTTGATGTGTTTCAGAGCGGAAAGATCTAGAATAAGGATGCAGTCGTCAGTGTGAGACCAGCCATGAAGCCAAATACAGTGTTGTGAGTATTCTTTATAAAGACGATCTACCAAACATACAACATTCTTGATGTAAATATATACTTTCACTTGCTAATATATACAGAGACGAAAATAAATAAATGTAAAAAACGCATCCGTAAAAACACCATATGTACAAAACTTTGGACTTGAAGAGAAACGAGAGCACAAGCTAGAACAGAAGAAAGAACATAGAACAAATGTGCTAAATGACTACATAAAAACAAACATGAGGAATTGAGCTGTACTGCATCCCAATATTGACCTGCAAAAATACTCACCAGTCACTTCATTAGGTACACCTGCTCAATCTACTAGCATCCAAAACATTGATTGTAATGTTCATGTCTCATTGAAATGGTAATATATACCAATATGTGTACCTAATCAAGTGGCCCTTTGTGAAAATGACCCCTTGCCTCAGCTTTCAGTAGTTTTGACCTACTTAAAAAAAAAAAAGTTATGGTGAGTCATGTTAAATTAAAAGTGAGCAACAAGTCAAATCATGTTTGCTGTCATCAGCCGCACGACTGCAACAGCAACAAAAAACTAATACAGATGTAAAAAAAAAAAAAGGCTACTTTGGTCTATTTGGTTAAAATGTACAAACCAATTAGTCCAAACTTCACATTTTGCTAAAACACACTTCTTTCACGGAAAGAAAAACCGAAAACTATACAAAGATAAGCACCTAGAAAGAGACGATAACAAAAAAAAATGTTTTCTTAGCAGCATTTGAAGATAGAAACTTTTTTTTGTTTTGTTTTGTTTTGATATTCTCAGCTCACAACATGCACGACAACTACACGAAAGACACACTTTGTTGTAGTGTGTGCTTTTTGCAGGGAATGTTTAACAGTATAGAAGCGTTCTAGGGCCACACTGAAAATACATGAAGTATTCTTTGTATGAGAATTAAGCTAGCTTACAAGAAAATGTAATGAAAAAAGTATCAACTTTGAAGTGTTTCTTGTGTGCTTAAAGTTGTCATTTCACCAAAAACATTTTGTAATTTGAAAAGGAAAAAAAAAAGTTTAAATAATACAAGAATAAAAAAAATGGTTATACTTTTCTTTTTTAAAATGTGCAATATTATAGGAAGTCTTGAACAAAATTGTAGTGTTACATAACATTTGTTGAATTGTGTACATTTACAAAAAGATGAGAATTAAGTAATAATACTTCAATAATAAATCCCTGAATTTTGTAAGACAAATTGTGATTTTTTTTTCTTCTTTCCACCCCCAGAATTTTATTTTCCCCAAAAAGGCTACACATTAAGACTTAATACTTGACCAGGAAAAACATTTTATTTTTATTTTTATTAATGTGTAGTTGCCTGAAAAACGTTTGAATTTTACAAGAATTAAAAAAAGTATAAGTTGCGATATTAAAGAATATAAAAATGGTCATGAATTTGATAATAAAGATAAGGAGAACTGTCAAACCACTGAAAGAATAAAACAAGGTAAAACCTGTACTAATCATAACATAATTTTACCAGAATAGCGTGGAAAGAAATGAGAATTAAGAAATAATACAAGAATATATCCTGAATTTTGTGAGACCAGATGTGATTTTTTTTTGAGCTCCAAAGTCTTATTTTCTAAAAAAATAAAATAAAAGATGATAATCAAGACAATACCATTATTTGACCAGGAAAAAAAAGAAAAAACATTTATATATCTTTTTTTAATTAAGGTGTAGTTGCCGGAATAAAGTTGGAATTTTACAAGAATTTAAAAAGTATGTGTATACCATTGTTTCCATTAACTTGCGATATTAAAGACTATTAAAATAGTCGTGACTTCAATGATAAAGATAATGAGAACTGACAAACCATTGAAATAATAAAACAAGGGATAACCTGTACTAATCACAACATAATTTTACCAGAATAAAATAAATTGTTTAAAAAGAAATTAAGATGTCGTTGCCGAAATGAAGCCAGAATTTTACAATAATTTAAAAAAGAAAGTGTATACAATTGTTACAATTAAGTTGCAATATTAAAGAATATGAAAATGGTTGTGACTTTAATGTTAAAGATAATGAGAACTGTCGAACCATTAAAAAAATTGTCTTAATGTTTACCCTTTTTTTTTTCTAGAAAAAACTTTGGGGCTGAAAAAAAAAATCACAATTAGTCTCACAAAATTCAGGATTTATTCTTGTATTGATACTTAATCCTCATCTCGTTCAGTTTCATCCTGGTAAAATAATGTTGGGATTAGTACAGGTTTTTCCTTGTTTTATTATTTTAATGGTTTTACAGTTCTCATCTTTATCATTAGTCACGACCAAACCATTAAAAAAATAAAACAAAGAAAAACCTGTACTAATCACAACAAAATTTTACCAGAATAAAGAGGAAAGAGATGAGACTTAAATAATACTAAAATAATAAATCCTGAATTATTTTACACTAATTGTGATTTGTTTTTTTCTGGCCCCAAAATGTTATTTTCCAGAAAAAAAGGCAAACATTTAAGATAATACATTTATTTGACCAAGAAAAACCTAAAAAAAAATATTTTTTTTTGTTTCTTTTAAAATTAAGGTGTAGGTGGTGGAATAAAGTCAACATTTTACAAGAATTTACAATTAAAATTTACGACAATTAAGTTGCGATATTAAATATAAACATGGTCGTGACTTTAATGATAAAGACAATGAGAACTATCAAACCATTAAAATAATAAAACAAGGAAGAACCCTTTACTAACCAAAAAAATTATTTTACCAGAATAATGTGGAAAGTGATGAGAATTGAATAATACTACAAGAATAAATCCTGAATTTTGTGAGACAAATTGATTTTTTTTTCAGCCCCAAAGTCTTATTTTCGAAAAAAAAAGTGCCAAAAATTAAGACTATACTATTGACCAGGAAAAAAAAAAAAAAAAAAAGATTTTTTTTTTTTTTTAAATTAAGGTGTAGATTCAGAATAAAGTCGGAATTTTACCATAATTTAAAAAAGTATTTGTATACAATTGTTACAATTTAAGTTGCGATATTAAAGAAAATAAAAATGGTTGTGACTTTAATGATAAAGATAATGAGAACTGTCAAACCATAAAAATAAAACAAGGAAAAAACCTGTGCTAACCACAACATAATTTTACAACAATAACGTGGAAAGAGATGAGAATTAAGTAATAAAACTACAAGAATAAATCCTGAATTTTGTGGGACTAATTGCGATTTTTTTTTTCAGCCCCTGAGTCTTATTTTAAAAAAAAGAAAAAAAAGGCTAAAAATTAAGACAATACATTTATTTGACCAGGAAAAATCTAAGCATAAAAATATATATACCGTATTTCCTTGAATTTCCGCCGGGGCGCTAATTAATTTAAAACGTCTTCTCACTCCTGCGCTTACCAAAGGCATGCGGTAAAAGTAAGCATGCGCTAATTATTTTAAAACCTCTTCTCACTCCAGCACTTACCAAAGGTATGCAGTCAAAATTTGAGTGTGATGTAAGCTTGGACCTTAAATCCTCCTGAATAGCTCTTAATCTTCTTCCCTTTATGCGATTTCAAATTACCGGTATTGAAATCAGCCTCCATTTTGAAAATGACGAGAGGGGAAGTGTCACTCGTGACGTCACGAGTTTGACCAGGCGGTAATACTAAGCATGTGCTAATTATTTTGGGAAGCGAGTAATTCAAGGCAGGCGCATACTATATGCCCTGCGGCAATTCAAGGTAATACGGTATTTGTTTTTAAATTAAGATGCAGTTGCAGGAATAAAGTCAGAATTTTACAAAAATTTGAAAAAGTATGTGTGTACAATTGTTACAATTAGGTTGCGATATCAAAGAATATGAAAATGGTCGTGACTAATGATAAAGATAATAAAAATAAACAAGGAAAAAATTATACTAATCACAACATAATTTTACCATAATAAAGTGTATATATAACAGCATTTTGTATTTTTTTGTCAAGAAAAGTATATTTCAAGAACATATTTCTGTTAACATTAGCACTATATTTTCATCCTTTTGTCCTGGTAAGGGAACTATTGTGTTCTTTTCAGCATGGCCCGAACACTCCTTCAAAATAAGGTAAGCAGGATATTTTTTTAAAAATAAGAAAAACTGCATGTCATCCAGTCATGTGAGACGCGGTCAATAATACTGATAAAAACAAATACAACATGCTTCATATGACTCAATGGACAAGTGCTGGACTTTACCGTCTTTAAAAAAAAGGTTTGTTAAGGGGTAGGGGGGATGTGTTACTGGTACACGTCTTTGGTTGTAAAAGTCCACGTTGTTTCACCAGGTTGAGGGCTTGACTTGTTTAGCCTAAGAATGTGAGACTTTGTAAACACTTGAAGACTACATTCACTCAGGAGACGCTCTTGCAGTCCTGATGTTAGTTGGTGGACGCACTAATGAGAACGACAATACAGTAGCTTTGTCCTAAATGTCCTCGTTTTCAGACTCGATAGAATTTGCAACTCTTAGGAAATTCAATCCATGGAAGACAAAGATTGAAGAAAAGCACCAATATGGTGTTGATATTCACCCTTTCTGGGTCAGTAAGAGACTTTTTTTGTAACTTTTTTTTAGCACCACAACACCTCTTCAAGTTCTCACTAAAGTGGACAGAAGTCCAAAGTCCCTGCGTCCTGACGCTATTTGCAGGTGTGCACGTCGTAGACTCTGACGCACTCCTGGCAGCTGACGTAGCAGCACCAGTGGAAGATGCAATGACACTTCTCTTTGCGTCGCTCGGTCCGCGTGTTGTGGCCTCGGCCGCAGCACAGTAGGTCGCAGCCGTCGATGCCGTGCGACGTCAGGTTGCAGACACGGTCACGTGTCCCGAAGGACCCTGTCTGAGGGTTGGGGTCGCAGAAGTTGGGCGAGCCTTCGTAGTACACGAGGTCGCGCTCCGTGGGTGGTTTGAAGTAGTTGTACCTTGGCCTCAGCGTCTCCACCCAGCCGCTGGACTCCTTGTGTTTCTCCACCACCATCTCCGAGGCGCTGTCGTATTTATCCTTCATGTAGTCGCCAATCGCCCTGAAGTCCGGCTGAGACAACCAGCACGTCTTCACTTCGCAGCTGCCCGAGAGTCCGTGACACTTGCACTTGAGAAAGATGTTGTCGTTGAGAGACTGGAATTAAATGTAACGTGTAAATAACGTCAACTGGAAGACTGCAACACAAGGACAAAGGCGACATCTCACCGTGCGTCCTGCCTCGTTGTTATGGCGATTCATGGCTGAGCGCGCGTCGGGGCGGTTCTCCCTGGCGTCCGCAAACTCCCTGGACACCATGCTCCCAAAATCCACATCTTCGCTGCAGCCTCCCCACTTCCATCCCTCGCCGGGGGGGCCCTTGTGTCGCGTGTCGCAGCCGCAGATGGTGGCGGATCCGTCGGCGCAGGCTCGGGTCACGGCGAAGGCCACTCCGGCTGAGGCAATGGCGTGGACGAACGCAGACTCTCGAGTCGCTGGAAGGAGATACACAAAAAAATGGTTTGTCTGTCTTTGTAGCAAGAACGGTCTCAACACTCTATCTTTAACCTTCATCCTCACCCAAACCTAATCCTAAATCTAACCAAACCCTACTTTAATGACTAACATCTTTAACCTAACCCAACACTAATCCCAACACCATCCCTACTTTCCATGGCTTTAACATAACCTTGATTTTTACACCCACCTTTCCCAAACCCTAAAAACCAACCATACCAGAACTCTACCAAACAAAATTCTTACCGATAATCAAAAAGCCTTCTTTAACTCCTTGTCCAAACCTAAAAAACTAAACCCTAAAATCTTAACCTCTATCCCCGAATCCCATAAAACGTGTCTTATTCTGAAAACCTAAATTTTAATCCTAACTGTAAAACAAATCATAGCCCCAACCCTAATTTCAAAACAGAGCATAAACCCAAACACACAGTTTACAGTATCATAAACCGTAATTGCCAGATTAGATGACAGTTAGGCAAAGACTGTGTTAATACCAAACACAAAATCTGGTCATCCATCATGAATGTTGAGAACCTCGAAGACTCTACAAAACAATTCAGCATGTTAAGTCTGAAATTGGCCGTGTTCTACACATCTTCACCGTGTTGCTTACCTATTTGCACCGCAGGATTTGTGATGATATTAACACTGCCCTGATCCGCCAATCCAATTTTCCTCCCGGACCTTCATTGTGTGAATAAGGTAACGACACGAAGATGGCAGAGTTAAACACGGAAGCATGACGGGCTCATCACTGAGCTACACGGAGGCACTGCGGTTGATGCAGAGTTGAGGGTGAAGGACTTTCGGGGAGATCTGTGGCATCTCCGTGACAATCTGCGTTGGCGCTGTGTTCAGAAAGACCATTGTCGAGAAACAGCTCAGTGTTTTCAAAAACACCATTAACCAACAATGTGTAACAATAACTCTAAAATCCTCATTTCAAACCCTAGCATAAACCCAAACACTACTGTTCAGAGTACGTTTTTCCCCAACCTTCCTTCCCCAACTCTTCCTAACCACATTGACTGTTCAGATACAAAGGTATACATCTTAGGCTGCTTCTACACTAAGCCGGCTAAGGTTATACAGGGTATATGCCACCTAACCATATCCTTATCCATACACACACACAATGCCGTTGTTTAAGACCCCCTCCATGAATTGATTAACGTGGACCCCGACTTAAAAAAGTTGAAAAACTTACAGTGGGGCAAAAAAGTATTTAGTCAGCCACCGATTGTGCAAGTTCTCCCACTTAAAATGATGACAGAGGTCTGTAATTTTCATCATAGGTACACTTCAACTGTGAGAGACAGAATGTGAAAAAAAATCCAGGAATTCACATTGTAGGAATTTTAAAGAATTAATTTGTAAATTATGGTGGAAAATAAGTATTTGGTCAACCATTCAAAGCTCTCACTGATGGAAGGAGGTATTGGCTCAAAATCTCACGATACATGGCCCCATTCATTCTTTCCTTAACACGGATCAATCGTCCTGTCCCCTTAGCGGAAAAACAGCCCCAAAGCATGATGTTTCCACCCCCATGCTTCACAGTAGTTATGGTGTTCTTGGGATGCAACTCAGTATTCTTCTTCCTCCAAACACGACGTGTTGAGTTTATACCAAAAAGTTCCATTTTGATTTCATCTGTCCACATAACATTCTCCCAATGCTCTGCTGTATCATCCATGTATCCATTTTGGTATAGACTCACTTTGTCGTGTTTGGTGAAGAATACTGAGTTGCCTCCCAAGAACACCATACCTACTATGAAGCATGGGGATGGACACATCATGCTTTGGGGCTGTTTTTCTGCTAAGGGGACAGGATGATTGATCCGTGTTAAGGAAAGAATGAATGGGGCCATGTATCATGAGATTTTGAGCCAAAACCTCCTTCCATCAGTGAGAGCTTTAAATGGTTGACCAAATACTTATTTTCCACCATAATTTACAAATTAATTCTTTAAAATTCCAACGATGTAAATTCCTGGATTTTTTTTCCACATTCTGTCTCTCGCAGTTGAAGTGTACCTATGATGAAAATTACAGACCTCTGTCATCATTTTAAGTGGGAGAACTTGCACAATCGGTGGCTGACTAAATACTTTTTGGCCCCATTGTATTCGGGTCAATTGTACGGAATATGTACTGTACTGTGCGATCTACTAATAAAAGTTTCAATCAATCAATCAAACTCTCCCTCCATGCATGCACGTCATAGGCCATGTCTAAACTAAGCTGGATAACCCCTTAAACAAATAATTATTTAGCCTAAGCTCCGTGTCAGTCACACTAAACCATCCTTTAAGGTCCCCCTCCTCGGACAAATTTTTACATGGCTAAGTGCGCCCTGTATTTCTTGAATCTCCGGCTCTTAGCTTTGTATGGACTCATTGATCATTTACAAACTGAGTTCGGAGAGGAAATTACGCTGTATTTTTTTATTATTAGTATTACTTGACCGGAAAACTACAGAAAACAGCAAATGATTTCGGACTGACAAAGCAGACTGTATCAGTTATTGTCCGCCATGTATGTCGCGGACTCGACGTCTAGGTCCAGAGTATATAAAGTCACCAAAAACGAATGGCCAATGAAGGTGAAGGCAAAAGAGTGAGGAGTATTCTTACCACATATTGAGATCCTAGATTGATTGATAGAAAATGTTCTTTATCACATTGTTTACGTGTCTAATAAAGATTTTAAGAATTTATGATGTCTCAGGTGGGATTCACTACAACAGGGCCCAACAGCACACTGGATTCCAGGGAATTGAAATACCACAACACTGGATATTGTTCAGATAAGTAAAATTTAAGAACTTGCACACAAAGCAACACTGGAGATGACTATGACGTGTGCATTTTCCGCGCATGCATATTAGGTCACGTTGCGCTGGCGGACAGAGGGGGGAGAGAGTCTCAAACGGTGGCATTGTTATGTGTGGACACGGATAAGGTGAGGTGGGATTTACCCTGGATAACCTTATCCGGCTTCGTGTAAACGGGGCCGTAGTCACCTACAATGTTGCTTTGTGTGCAAGTTCTTGAATTAAATTTAATTTATCTGACCAATATCCAGTGTTGGAGTATTTCAATTAACTGGAATGCAGTGTGCTGTGGGGCCCTATTGTAGTGAATCACACCGGAGCCATCAGAAATTAATAAAATCTTCAATGGACGTGTGAAAGTAAACAATGTGATAAAGAACATTTTACATCAATCTATCAAGGGATCTAGTTATGTGGTCAGGACAGTCCTCACTCTTTTGCCTTCACCTTCATGGGCCATTCGTTTTTGGTGACTTTATATACTCTGGACTTAAACGTCGAGTCTGTGACATACATGATGGACAATAACTGATCCAGTTTAATTTGCCAGTCCAAATGGTTTCTGTAGACTTCCCTCGTCAGCCAGGTAATACAAAGCACACGCTACCTTTTCTATCACATCGAAGGGAGCCCGCATTCTCGTTGTCTCTTCTTCGACAAATGGACGAAGGTTTTCAGTAAGTAGAATCACAGCTGACCTGGACATTCGAAAGTTCTTTTGCAGTCAGAGATGTGATGTATCCGAAATAGCTGCAATCGTTTCCTTCTCTTTGGGTATAAATGTGTGATTTCCACAAGCGTCTCTACATGTAGAAGGAGAAACACGGGCTTGCCCCCATATTTCTAGTAGTTAGCCCCAAGTTACGAAACCCCTTGTTATGAAGCTGGCTTTGGTGCGTTCTTTCTGGCGTCACTTCCTCTCCGAACTCAGCTTGTAAACGATCAATGAGTCCATACAAAGCTAAAAGCTGGAGATTCAAGAAATACATAGCGTATTTGCCCGTGTAAAAAAATATCCAAGGAGGGGAACCTTAAACGATTTTGTTTCTTTAATGTAGACAGGGCTCTACATTGCACTTCTTCAGCCTGTTATCTTCTTCCCCAAAGGTCATTTCTGGTGGGGACCAAGTAGTGAGGTAGCAGCCGCAAAAGGTGCCAGTGTGCGCTTTCATTCATCCCAGACATCAATCGTCATGTCTGTGAATAAGACCAGCAAGGCTTTTGTCTCTCTTGCCTGACGTACTTAACTGATGACTCATCAGCCATCATGAGAGGAAGACACGCGGCTGACAGGCCTATCATTAGCAGACTCAATTAAGCTTTGCTAAAGGTTAGGCAATGGTCTCCACAAAGCAGGGGCCACTCACCGATGCAGCAGTCAGACTGTAAGCCGAGCTAATTGAACTGTGGAAAATTATCTTGTGAAAGTAACACAGTCTTTTTTCGGGGTGTGTGTGTGGGGGGTTGAGGGGGTGTACAAATGCCTAGATGACGGTTTCAAAAAAAAAAAAGGAGGCATGATTGCATGTTCCCATTGAAGATCAAGAGTGACGGAAGGAGAAGAAAGGACTAAGTAAAAAGCTACAGGCAGTAGGAACTCCTCCCTTACAGCAGGTTCCAACTAGTTTAAGGACTAAAGGGCATTAGACAACAATGACGCAAGAGAAAAGGCCCACTGTCACCCTCCACTATCCACTTCACTGCTACTGTATGCTTACTAGGCTGACAGTTTTCAAAAGGCATCCCGACCTTTGCGCTTCTTTCTACACTCACGTCAAAGGTACGTACGTAAGTAGCTATTTCAAGAAAGTGACGACATCGGCGCTCATACTGTAAATCAAATTGAAGTAAGGGTTGGAATCAAATTCGCAAACACTTACAAATAAAACAAGCTGCAAAGTCTGAGTGGGCTTGTATATACAGTAGTGTACGTTTGTGTTTCATTCAATCACTCAATCAATCAATATTTATTTATACAGCCCTAAATCACAAGTGTCTCAAAGGGCTGCACAAACCACAACGACCTCGGTAGAGCCCACATAAGGGCAAGGAAAAATTCACCCCAGTGGAATGTCGGTGACAGTGACAATGATGACTATGAGAAACCTTGGAGAGGACTGCATATGTGGGCAACCCCCCCTACATGCATTTATTCCAGGTACCGTTAAAATCAACATCATTTAAAGTGGAATGGCTAATTGAGACACTAGATTTGCACTTGCATGCATCAACAAGACTTATTTAGCGAAAAATACTTTTCAAGTTGTGTTCCTCTTTAAAACATAAGAAGAAGCAAGTGCACACTGAATGTTTTATATAACAATTCTGGAGAAGAATGACAATACAGTGGCACCTGGGTTTTTTCAGGAGTAATCTGTTACAAATGTTTCAAAACCCAATCAATTTTTCCCATAAGAAATATGGGACTATAAGGCACACTTAACATCCTTTCATTTTCTCGACAGATCTAATGTATGGAATAATTGTGGTTTTGCTTACTGACCTTATTATTTACATCGTAAATAATGTAAATAATTCAATGTATATACTATGATGATTAACCTGTGTGATGACTGTATTATGCTGATAGTATATATTTGTACCATGAATTGATTAACGTGGACCCCGACTTAAACAAGTTGAAAAACTTATTCGGGTGTTACCATTTAGTGGTCAATTGTACGGAATATGTACTGAATTGTGCAATCTACTAATAAAAGTTTTAATCAATCAATCAAAACCGCAAAGCTATTTTGTGTGGTACAAGTAGTTTGTGACCAGTAGATGGCAGTCACACATAAGAGATACATGTAGACTGCAATATGACTCAAGTAAACAACACAAAAATTGTATGTTCCATTAAAAATATGGAACATTACACACGATGCTTAAATTCTATTAAAATGTTTTAGTACAACTTTGGTAAGCTAGGAAGCCGCACCATTTGATGGATTGTACCGTGCTTCAACATACTGTACGAGTATTATTATGGTGTGTGTATAAGGTAAGACGTATGGCGTTTTGTTTTGCAACATTATGCTAAAGAGACTTTTCTTACCTTCTGGTACCTGCTGATCTGTATTTGGGATCTGCACAAGTCCTGAAAATGTGCACGCGTCCTCCTTTGTAGTAAGTCACCGAAGTCGATAAGCATCTTCTTTTTCTTTATTTTCTTATTATGGGACGTTAATCCTCCGCTGTTGCCATTTCAAATATAAAGTAGTGTAAAGTTCTTACTTATATCTGTCAGTAAACTCGCCATAAAAGCGCTAAAACATACCGGTGTCGGTGTAGTGAGTTTACATTATTCACCCAAGGAACTTTAGTTATTAGAGAATTCCGGTCATTAAAACAGTTAGCTCCATCTTTTGACACTTCTTCTATTCCCATCCTTGCACGCTACACCGCTACAACAAAGATGACGGGGAGAAGACGCTGCATAGGTGAGCCACGTAAATAAGACCGCCCACAAAAAGTCACATCCTGAAGTGACTGTCAGAAAGCTACTTGAAGATGATCTGTAAAACATAATCCATGCAACGTTTTAACCAAAGAACCACCATTACATATTATGTAGATCACAAGGCAGTGTTTTCAATTTAAAAAAAAATAATAATATGACCCTTTTAATACGCCCTATAATCCGGTGCACCTTTTGTATGAAAATAGACCTGACTAGACTCGCTCATCGGCAGTGCGCCTTATACCGGTGTGTCCTATGGGTTGGAAAATACGGTAAATTTGTCCATCCAAACAAACAAAAATACAAACACAAAACACATTTTAAAGAGATTGATATTAGTTTTACTTGTAGAAAACAAACAGATTAGTATGCAACTTTTAGTCGTACGATAACAAGACAAACGTAAACTAGGGCAAAGTTCTGGTCAACAGTTTTGTCAAAAACAAACAAAAAACTTAGCTACCGCTGAAATTGTCAAAGCAAGCTTTTCATTGGTCATGTAGTTTTGTAGAATTACTGTCAAAAAGTGGAATCCTCTCATGTAATGCTCTAATAAATAAATCTGGTGTGTCGACATAGACAAATGTGGCTCCGTTAAGTTGCCCTGAGGAACACCTAGGGTAAGTGTTACTTGCTGCAGAGGATAAGAGAGTTCAGGGGTGAGGAAAAGAGGATTATCCGGGGACAAAATGAGCAAAGGAGTAGAGCCGGTAAACAAATTAAACAAGACCGTAACCTCCGAGAAGGCTAGCAATCTGTGGGTTCCTTGTAAAGCTACGAGTTATTAGAAAACGAACGGCCCCTTCCGTTCAAAAGTGCTGTTTAATCCAGATGTAAAAGCCTATGAGCGCTCTCTATTCTTCTTCAGATATTTGGAGTGTCAACATGGGGTTGACCTTAGAGGCCAATTACACCGACAAAAACATTTATTTCACCTGCTCCAGCATTAGTTCCACTGCTTGGTTTTAAGACCAATTGCTGGCGTTTCACGACATTGCTTCCCCTGACAGCACTTCCTCGCCAAACTTTGCCAAACCCCCGGCAGGCCAAGTGGTCCCTACAACCTGCTGGGGGGTTGAATCCCCTATTGTGCCTCCACTGTCACGCTGCGTTAGGCCCACAATGGCTCCAGATATTTTATATAAAATTTGCCCTGGCTAGTGATTAGTGGGGACCAAGTTAAGTCATAGCAACAGAGAACTATGCATTGGCCGGACCCTGCTTGTCGGCAGACGGGGAAATCCCTATTCAAATGGTTTAATAAAACAATCTAAAGGGCGTGTGAATGGGGAAAAGCACTTTTTCTCCTGCTTAATCTCATGGTTGCAAAGATATTGTGCTCCGAGCTGTGCCCAGCAGGGAGCGGGGCTAAAGTCCCCCCATCAACTCCATTTGCCACACCCCTTCTTTCTTTCTTGCCGGGAGTTAATGATATACTGGCGTGCTAGCGTCCCTCCCCCAGCATGGTGAGACATACGCTTCGTGAAAAGCGGCGCTCTTTTAGCTCATCCTAGATACTTATACTTTCTCAATCTCGGGTCATAGGCCGTAACCCGAGCCTTTGGACAAGGTGAGGATGCACGATTTCATTTTTTTTTTTACAGAATTTGATGACTCGTCGCTGTCATCCAGACTTTATGTTGGACATTCTGATCCAACTTGTAATTGTTTGAGGCTGAGAAGCGGTAAAGCTCACCTTTGTCTATACAGTCGTTCTTTAATTTAAGAATGTTTTGAGATAAGCTGTCTCTTGACTAATCGTTAGGCTTTAAGTTAAAGGCATCTCCGCCATTTGTTGTCGTAGCAAATATCTCACAAGTTTCGACCAAAACATCTGGTCTTACTTGCTAGCATTAGTTTATACACTCACTGGGGTCTATAAAATACCGATCTTATTCTTAGAAATCCTTTATTTTTTACTTCTCGAAAAAGGTATGCGCAGATGCCTAAACCTGCTTGGTGGATAGTGCTCCAAGGTGATGTGAATGGTGGATTGAGCTCCCACCTCAAAGAATGGGGCATGCACTATCCACCAGTAGATCGCCCTGACTATATCCCGAACCTTGGTGGTCCACGCATGGCGGTCCTGTTTAAGGTCGAAGGAAATAGCGAACCAATCTCAGTTCCACTGACGCAGGTCAACCAGCCACAGACCAGAGAGTTCAGTAGGTACTCAGTAAGGGAGTAGGAGGAGGACATCGCGAACCGGCTCACCCTCTGGATGAGCCGTTGGAACAGCAGTGAAAGAAGAGACCGTAGATCCGGGTGGCACCGTAGGACCTTTGTTGATCAGCGACCTTCATAGGCCAAGCGATAATTTGGTGAAAAACAATGCGATTGACTCTATAGGAAAATAAATTGGTATACACTGCATGATCGCGTTTTATAGAATATCGTACTTTGAGTGTAGCTACTGATGGACATATCTTTGTTTTCCAACCATGAGAAAGTGCTGAGAAGATGAAGTGGATGCTATTCATTGAGTTACAAAAATAAATGTTCAAAAACTCTACAGTGTTTGGCCAACTTGGCGAACCGGTTAGAGCAGGGTTATCAAACTCATTTTAGCTCAGGGGCCGCATGGAGGAAAATCTATTGGGCCGTAATGGTAAAATCATGGCAAGATAACTTAAAAATAAAGAACTACAAGTTGTTTTCTTTGTTTTACTTTGGCCAAAAATAGAACAACCACATTCTGAAAATTTACAAATTACAAATAATCCTCTGGACAAAACACTTCAAGTTTGTTGAAAATTCTGAGGGAATTGGTGCAGTTTCAAATACACAATGAGCTTGGACTTTGTCTCAGTGTATCTACAAAGTCAGGATTGAACTTTAAGTCAGTGTTTTTGGGATTGAACAAAAACATGTAAACTCTTCTAGGTATCAAATAGCTCCTTTGTCATGTTCACATATCAATCCAGTGCTAACTCAACAAACCGTAAGAAACGGAGGTAAAAATTATTAAAAACGGTTAAGTTGACTTTTCTTGTGTTTGACAAAGAGATTTTGGGGCAACGAGGGTGCCAAATGACGATGTGTTCAAAGTAGAAGACATAAAACGGCAGGTTTTAAGTGTGTGGGTCGAGGAGGAAGAGCCACAGTCACCCTTTACTTTGTACCTCTTGCTTGGCCCTGGTATAAACCGTTTGCTTACCGAACAGAATTTCTACCGTGACATCCAGTGGGCACATTTAGAACAGCAGTTACTTTTGTTAAAAAAAAAAAAGCAGGTCATTTTAATACTTGGCAAACTCATGACGTGGGTCGGATAAAACCTGTTCGCGGGCTGTAGGTTTGATACCGCTGGGTTAGAGCATATAACCGCTGGTCTGCCAATTAAATTAATTTCACAAAATTTCAATGAGAGATGTTGATATGAGTTACAAGTCTTTTGAGTAAGTGTCCTTGCAGAACCAATTAAACTACTGAATCTGCTACACTTTACTACCTGTGAAATTGTAATGGTTGCCTTTTAATGTAATGTCAAACAATTCTGCCAAATGAGTCACAAAGCGACGGTTCTTTAAATACTGTCCCAAGAATGCCGAAACAGCTCTGGGATCATCTCCTCTGCTCTGAGAACACCTGCGCAGCTATCTGTTGCCTTTCATCGCGGGCAGATTCCTGCAGTGCATGTTTTGACACTTTACTTAATGCAAATTAATGAGCGCTGACGCAGACGCCGCCCGGAGGCACGGCCGCGGTGATTCGGGGTGTGGAGTGAGAGAGAGAAGATGATTGACAACATGGAAACTGTTTGCTCGTCGTACGACAATAGCAGAAAGTTGTCCTGAGGCCAACTACAAAGACGGTCCAGCTCGCCTTTTCGGAGCTTTGGCCTAAAAGAGGCAGGAGGAAACTGACACACTGGAGTCTGAATTGCAGACAAACAGACACCAGTAAGGACAATAGGGCTGTAGCACAGACAAACAGCAGCATCAATCAAATCCAATGAAATGGAAGCCCTCTCCTACTAAGCCCTATCAAAGGCCTGGGAGCTCCCAAGTCACTCCGACAAAGACACTTAATCCAGCCACTTTGACCTCTCACATTATTAAGGGCTTCACTGACCTTAATCCAATCAAAATGATCTAGTGAAGCCCACTCCGCCGCCTCCCCTTTTCCACTCTGTGCCCTGCCAATTTGGGCCTGAGGAGGAGGAGAAAGGGGGGAGAAATGGGGTGGCATTTTTTGCTCCTCGAAAGGGAGAATCCCTCTAACCTCCTCAGGAGTTTATTAAAGACCGGTGTTCTATCCCGCGCCATATACATGTTTCGGTCAAAGTTGCCGTCGCTGGGGGAGAAGTTAATATCACACCTTTATAACCTCACAACCAACTAAAATGTGTTTACATCTCCATATATTTAACGTCCGTCGCCAAGAAACTTTGACGTTTAACTTTGCTACCCATCGTTACAATCTACGACAAATGTCATCGGAAGCCATGGTCCCAACGTGTTTATACAGAAAATGTACACCTGCAACAAACAATGGAGGAAGGTAGCGTAAGGAAAATTTGATATGACAGTCATTTTGACCATTATTATCATTATTAGCCGGGTGTTGAATGTGCTCAAAAAGCACGGAGTGAAGTGTGTTGACCATGTTTTATTTTAAATAACTAAATTAAATAGACACACTGTCAGAAAGCTCACAATTTTGCATGTTTTGTATTTCTTATGCTTCACAGATAGTGTTTTGGTCCTAGTGAAGTGAATTATGTTTATATAGACCTTTTCTCTGGAGACTCAAAGCGATTTAAAGGAGAACTGCACTTTTATTTTTAATTTTGCCTATAATTCACAATCATTTTTAGAGACAAGACAAGTTTTTTTGTTTTTTGTTTTTTTTTAGCTTTCTAACATAAAAATCGGCTTGTTGTAGGTGGCTAGCAATACAGCTAATCGGCGTAATCTATTCTACCTCTAAAAAACTTTAAGAATGCATTCAGAAACAGTCAAAAATACTTCATTTATGTTGCCTAAAACCCGTTTAATAACTAAGCTGTAGCGCCATTATTATTGTAAGAGGAACTAAATGAGGAACTATTTTTCTAGCATAGAATTAGCGTAGAAGTGACAGACTTAGCCGTAAAGGCTAACTACAGCAAGAGATGTGCTAACTTCTACGTCAACACAAAACACGTTTGCGTTTGTAATGCACAATACTGCGATATGACACAAATCTGTATTGATTGAAAAACATGAACCATCATATTACAGTATCTATAAAGTATTAGCCTACATTTCATGTTTTGTTGGTACACAGCTAGCCAGACAGCGTACATACTGTAGTTGTAAAGACACGCATAGCATGCTGCGTGTGTCGTGATCAATATTAAAGTGTGACTCACTCGATGGACAGTTGTTTGTCTGGCACAGCTGGCAAGGAAAATTTCCTGTTGAGTGTGGGTAAGCACTCCATTTATGTCGAAATAGCTTGGCTCCAAGTTCAACATTTATAGCGACAAAATTTGCTTTCACCTCACCCTCCCGGTTTCCGTCTGCTCCAAAGTCTCACTCTTCCTTTGTGCTGGCTTCTATAAGCAGTAGTGTGTTTAGCTTTAAAAGTACAAGGTTGTAAATCATCATTCGTCCAAAAATATTTTTTTGTTGTTGTCTGTTACCAAGTCTGCCATGATTAGAACAAATATTTGTTGCCGGACTCAATGTGCGGAAGAAATCAGTCCCAGAAATGACTGAAATGATCAAAATTCAGTAAATATTGAACATATTACATATTGTTATGATAGTGTTTGTTACATTATATATAGACTTGCAGTGTGTATATAAAACATTTCTGGACAGTTTTGAAGTTGTTTTGGAAGGTTTTGAAGTCCACAAAACGGTGACTCCCATTAGCCCCATCTTTCAAGTGTTTTTTATCATCTTTAAAATCGTTAAAAAAGTGTTTTTTATCATCTTTAAAATCGTAAAAAAATGACATGTTCTTGTCGCTATACAAGTGCAACCCATTTATTTATTTATTTGTCTCTCATAATGATTGTGAACAATTGTCAAAAACAGTGCAGTTCCTCTTTGAGCTACAATAAACCAGTGTGGGTGGTAAAGTGTCTTACCCAAAGACACAACAGCAGAGACTAAGATGGCGGTAGCAGGGATCGAACCTGAAACCCTCAGGTTGCTGGCACAGTCACTCTACCAACCGAGCCACGCCGCCCCACTAGTCTTAGTATTTTATCTGTGTTATAGGCTAAGCTTTTATAGTTTTAAACATTTTATACAATGGCACTTTAATATTTATTTAAATAAAATTAAATATGGCGACTTGTCCAGGGTGTACGTCGCCTCCCGCCCGATAGTAGCTGAGATAGGCACCAGCGCCCCCCGCGACCCTAAAGGGAATAAGCGGTAGAAAATGGATGGATGGATAATTTATTCAAAAACATGCACCTTGGGATAGGTTGATTGGCAACACAAAATTGGCCCTAGTGTGTGAATGTGAGTGTGAATGTTGTCTGTCTATCTGTGTTGGCCCTGTGAGGAGATGGCGACTTGTCCAGGGTGTACGCCGCCTTCCGCCCAAATGCAGCTGAGATAGACTTCAGCACCCCCCGCTACCCAGAAAAGGACAAGCATTACAAAATGGATGGATGGATGGATAATTTATTACTTCTAGCGGGCGTTGTCCTACTCTTTTCAACGGTCCTTGAACAGATCATAAAACACCTCTGTCATGTATTCCTCTGAGCATAGAACAAGCATAGATTGTATATTCAATTGAGTAGCTTAATTCATGTATATTCAATTAAATTGTTTTGGGGGCCACATTTACAGAAAGCTAAAGACAGGAGGTCCGGACTTCTTCCTTCACTAATAGTCTTATTTTATATATTCCGGAGAACCAGCGTCTCTATAGTAGAAATCAGATTCTGGTCTATCTATTTTGTCAGAGTAATAGGAGCACTCTGCTTTTTCAAAAAGGGCCTTCCGCAAAAAAGCTAGTCAAAGATCATCTCTATGACAGCACGCTAGTGCTTTTAAGAATCTGCTGCAAAAATGTGAGTCTCTCACCAGTTAAATAGCCCGAATGATGAAAAAGAGAGGACCTAAAATGGAACCTTGTGGAACAGCATGAGTATACCTAAATAAGTTAAACAAATAACTACTGAAGTAAACAAGCTACAGCAAAACCTTAGTTACAAAAATCACATTACCAAAAACAATTCAACCACCAAAAAGTAGAGGAATTAAAGGGGTGCCTTGAGGAACGCCTCCGTTATGTAAATCCCAAGTTTTGACCCCAGTGTTCTGTTTGCTAGTAAGGTTGAAATGTCAATACAAGAATCAGCTAATAGGTTTACAGTTGGTTCAAGTTCTTTTATTCAACAGGAGAACTCAAGTGATTTTGGGAATTTGATGCAAAAATGTCTGTCTCCCAAGTTTTGAACTGAACCTGGGGACAGAAATGGTGTCATACCCAGGCCGGATTTGGCCTTTGGGCTGCCAGTTGAATAGCAATGCCTTAGTTCCTCAAACAGGAATGTGTTTATGCAAGTTTACAATGGGGCAGCACGGTGGAAGAGGGGTTAGTGCGTCTGCCTCACAATATGAAGGTCCTGAGTAGTCCTGGGTTCAATCCCGGGCTCGGGATCTTTCTTTGTGGAGTTTGCATGTCCTCCCCATGACTGCGGGGGTTCCCTCAGGGTACTTCGGCTTCCTCCCACCTCCAAAGACATGCACCTGGGGATAGGTTGATTGGCAACACTAAAATTGGCCCTAGTGTGTGAATGTGAGTGTGACTTGTCCATGTGAAGGTGGCGACTTGTCCAGGGTGTACAACGCCTTCCGCCCGATTGTAGCTGAGATAGGCACCAGCGGCCCCCGCGACCGCAAAGGGAATAAGCGGTTGAAAATGGATGGATGGATGGAAGTTTAGATTGGGGTATGATATTTCTTAATGAGGAAATACGTTAATGTCTCTTGTCTTTATGTTAGCATTTGAGCTAGTGAGCTTTAACCAGTCAGTTTGTAAGTTAAGTTGAATTTAAAAGGAAAATACTATCTGAGAAAATTTATGCTTTTGTCACCTAATGACGATTGTTTGTCGTATTAAGTACAACTGCAAACTACAATGGGGCCAAACAAAGTGGCGAGTGAAAGCACTTTCATACAGAAAGTGAGAAACACTGCAACAAATAACTTGTAGTTAAGTGCAGATCTGGCCTGCCTTGCTCTCCACTCATCGCTATAGTTTGCCGACAAGAGTCTTCTATTAAGGTAAAAGTGATCCATTTCATTTTTAAATTATACATATTTCCTATTGATTTCTGTATTTTACACTCATTTGGTCTTCATCTGACCTTTTGGAACGAGTTACAAAATAAAACCGAGGCACTATTTCAGATATTCTGATAAAACTGCTGCTAGAATTACATTAAAGCTCATAACTTCAAGGGATAGTTTACCAAATTTGCAGTTTTGCCGTCGTGTCCTCGTCTTTCTGGAACAGGGGTGTCAAACTCATTTTAACTCTGGGGCCGGGCCGCATGGAGGAATATCTGTGCACACGCGGGCCGAATTATTAAAATCATGGCATTAAAACAAAAAAATTAAGTCCATTTCGGATTGTTTTTTTTGTCTTACTTTGGCGTAAAATAAAATAAACACAATCTGAAAATATTACAATAAATATATAGAAAAAAAATACCGGCAACAGTAAAGTTTAAATCTGAGGGAAAGAAGAAAGTCAATGAATGTTTATATCTGAATACATTTACAAATGTATAGAAATGTGTTTGTCTTTTGCAATATATTTTTTAATGAATTAAGTTTATGACAACCTTTTTCCAAAACAAAATATAGAATTTGAGGTATAACAGGATAATGCATACATTTATCATTTGTTTTCAAAACAGTTACCAAAAAGTGGGACCCCAAACATTTACTGTAGGACCCCGTTATGTCTTGATGGGGTACCCTGGACCCCATTTTGAAAATTCCTAGCGGCAACACTGATGGAGTATTGGTGCATGCAAAACAGCAGCAGGCGGCTGTGGCCTGTGGGTCGGTTCTAATACTAATCAAATATCATCCGGGGGGGCCATAATAGATCATTTAGATCAGGCCCGCGGGCCTTGACTTTGACATCCCTGTTCTAGAAAGATGCCAATTAATGGCAACAATCAATTTTTAATGTATTCCCACCGTTTTAAAATGTTACTATTACCGTTTTAACCCCCGATGTTAATGTAGTCTTCCAATCTAGCGGTTGACATAAGTTACACTGGTTCTGACTTTTGTTGCATTTGTGTGCAAGTTACAATTCATCGTCACTGCAAGTCAACATATTTCATAAGAGGTGTTGTATAAGAGGAACACGCAGCAGAACAATCACAGGGGATTCCCTCCTAAAGAAAACTCCCAACAACACAGCAATGCCGTTCCATTGTATGCGTTATTTGAGGCGTAGCGAAGTCTTGGTTCTATTTAAGTAAGGATTTGAATGATGCAGGCGGTGTTGCCATGAAATCACATGCAACAGTTGGGAGGTCACAAAGCGTCAGAAATAATGTTTGGTACATTAGTCAACATGCTGGAGGGCATCACTCAAACAGTAGGATGGGCCAGGACAGCCGTGTCGAAGTGCAGTGGGTGATTGGGGATATTGTAGTACCATTTAAAAATGTAAATTACTAAAGGGACGTTATACATTTTGACATAAGACTACCATATCAATGAAAGCTCAATAATAACTTGGCATAAATCAAATCAAGAATGTCTAAGATTAACTACACCCCCTATTAAAAATATGAAACCGTTCGTTCCAACAGTATACGATCAAACTGAACTTGGAGCATTTCACTCAACAAAGACGTCAAAACCTCATCAAAGCTCACTTTTAAAGATTCACAGACCGCACCTGGATCTTGGAACAGAAGAAAGGTAAGAATATAATATATGTGGCAGCATCGGAGAATGTTATGTGCAAGTTTCACTTTAACATCTCCTTGCACATAACTGTGATGCGTTCAAAGACCCTGGATTAAAGTTAGAAAGGACCAGTTTTTAAAGACAGGGTAGACTTAATGGGGAACTGATGTTTTTTGGGGGAATGTTGTTTATCGTTCACAATCATTATTAGAGACAAGACGACGTGTATTTTTTCAATAAGAGTCTGTTTATAATTGAGCCAATGAAGCCCTTAAAGCCCTCTAAAAAACATCTTAAAAGAGCCAACAATATTCCATTTACATTTTGTAACTTGAATATTAACCAAATTATAGTAATATTGTTATTTATAAGTGCTAACGTATGTGATCAGAGAGAGTTAACTAGCTTCTTTGGCTATGTTGGCATCATCGGCTGGTGAGCTGCTTTCTTGCCTTGGCGTTGGTGAAAGTTTATTGTAGCTCATAAATGATGCCTCTCACCTTGATAGTAGAAGGATGAGGAGATTATTCGACAAAGTGGTCAACTTTGACGGCCAATTTAGACCCAGGAACGTAGAGAAAGACACAAAAAGTCGCTTGGTCTGCACTTCGTTCCACCTTCCTTTTTACTTCACCAGGATTATGAGTCATTGCACATCTAAACAGGAATATATTAAAATCATATCTGTGGGCATCCCAGTGACAGCAGACATTGTACAGTAAGTGATGTTTTGTTGAGTTTGTTAGCTCTCATGAAATGTGCAGTGAGTAATAATCAGTGATGTCGAAGGAAAAAGTAAAAACGTTGTGATGCGTCTATGAAATCAATGAGCCGTCATATAAATATCAAAAAACGTAAATATTAAATGTATTTATAAATCAGTTACCTGTTATGACATTACATACATATATATATATATATATATATATATATATATATATATATACATACATCATGTATATAAAATGTTAATATACGTGTTTGGATAGGGTTATTTTTCAGCGCTTTTTCAGCGGAATAAAGCCACAACCACAGGCTCCATTGTAAGCGGACTTTTGATCATATTTATTCACTAATTGGAATTCATAAAAAAGGGAAAATGTGTTCTTGTCTTACATTAGGATTGTGAATAATAGGCAAAACAAAAAAAGTTCCCATTTGACTCCCAGGAAGATGCACTAATAACATACTCATAATAGTAATAGTGTGATTCATTTTACCCACAGATGATCATTATACGTGAATCCGATAATCTCTAGGCTCTGAAGTAATCATATTTAAGTGAAAAATTATTGTATGAATAATTAAAATCATTCTGGCCATTTAATATTACATTTGTTGGCACATTTTTGTAAACTTAAAGGGGAACATTATCACCAGACCTATGTAAGCGTCAATATATACCTTGATGTTGCAGAAAAAAGACCATGTATTTTTTAACCGATTTCCGAACTCTAAATGGGTGAATTTTGGCGAATTAAACGCCTTTCTATCTATCGCTCTCGGAGCGATGATGTCAGAACGTGATGTCACCTAGGTAATAAGCCGCCATTTTCTCAAACACATTACAAACACCAGGTCTCAGCTCATTTATTTTCAGTTTTTTGGACTGTTTTCCGTACCTTGGAGACATCATGCCTCGTCGGTGTGTTGTCGGAGGGTGCAACAACACTAACAGGGAGGGATTCAAGTTGCACCACTGGCCCAAAGATGCGAAAGTGGCAAGAAATTGGACGAAATTTGTTCAAAATACGAGGGTGTGGGGAAAGCCCACGAAATGGTCAGTCGTTTGTTCCGCACACTTTACCGACGAAAGCTATGCTACTACAGAGATGGCAAGATTGTGTGGATATCTTGCGACACTCAAAGCAGATGCATTTCCAACGATAAGGTCAAAGAAATCTGCCGCCAGACCCCCATTGAATGTGCTGGAGTGTCTGCACATTTTACCGGCGATGCTAAGGCAGACAAGGCACAGAGATGTATGGATAACCTGCAGATGCATTTTCAACGATAAAGTCAACGAAATCACAAAGGTGAGTTTTGTTGATGTTATTGACTTATGTGCTAATCAGACATATTTGGTTGCGGCATGCCTGCCAGCTAATCGATGCTAACATGCTATTTAGGCTAGCTGTATGTATATTTGTAGCTATATTTGCATCCAGCGTTTCCCTCCACCCATATTTAATGCCAAACAAACACTTACCAATTGACGGATTTAAGTTGATACAGTGTCACAAGATGCGAAAGTCCCGAACGTTTGGTCTGCACATTTTACCGGCGATGCTAAAGCAGACATGGCCGAATAGCATCAATAGCTATTCGCTCAATAGCTTCAGTTTCTTCTTCAATTTCGTTTTCGCTATCTGCCTCCATACTCCAACCATCCATTTCAATACATGCGTAATCTGTTGAATCGCTTAAGCCGCTGAAATCAGAGTCTGAATCCGAGCTAATGTCGCTATATCTTGCTGTGCTATCCATTTGTTTGTATTGGCATCACTGGATGACGTCACAAGAAAATGGACGGTAGCTTCACAGATAGCGAAAATCAGGCACTTTAAAGCCTTTTTTTCGGGATATTCCGGGATGGGTAAAATTTTGAAAAAAACTTTGAAAAATAAAATAAGCCACTGGGAACTGATTTTTATTGGTTTTAACCCTTCTGAAATTGTGATAATGTTCCCCTTTAAAACAGTATTTAGGGGTGTTTATCTTGATATTTGAATCCCATCTTTAAAAAGTCAAACACCTAATTAATGTTTTTAATGTACTTGTGTTTTAATTCAATGTATGCAATAATGC
>NC_084624.1:32263789-32288789 GCF_033978795.1 Nerophis ophidion | reverse complement strand
GTTCAGCAGCTAGAATGAAGATCAGCATCTTCAAATCTGAGGGCATGGTTCTCAGCAGGAAATTGATGGTTTGTACAGTCGAGGTAGAGAACGAGACTCTGTCCCAGGTGGAGGAGTTTAAGTATTTCGGGGTCTTGTTCACGAGTGAGGGAAAGATGAAGAAGGAACTCAGCCGGAGAATTGGAACAGCTGGGGCAGTATTGTAGTCTCTCTGCCGCACTGTTGTGACGAAACTAGAGCTGAGCCAGAAGGCAAAGCTCTCAGTCTACCGAGCTATCTACATTCCTACTCTCACCTATGGTCATGAAGTGTGGGTCATGACCGAAAGAATAAGATTGCGCATACAAGCGGCCGAAATTAGTTTCCTCAAAAGGGTGGCTGGCATCTCCCTTGGAGAGAGACTCGGAGTAGAGCCGCTGCTCCTTCGCTTGGAAAGGAGCCAGCTTAGGTGGTTCGGGCATCTCGTGCGGATGCCTCATGAGCGTCTTCCCTAGGGAGGTCCTCGTTGCACGTCCCACTGGGAGGAGACCCCGCGGCAGGCGAAGGACCAGATGGGGGGATTAAATCTCCTCTCTGGCCTGGGAACACTTCAGGATTCCCCAGGAGGAAGTTGCTAATGTTACTCTGGAGAGGGAAGTCTGGGGGTCTCTGCTAGAGTTGTTGTCCCCGCGGCCCAATTCCGGATAAGCAGTTGAAGATGGATGATGGATGGATGGAAAACGTGCCAACTTCACTGGTTTTGGGGTTTATAACATTTAACCACTTGAGCCCTAATATATACAGTACATATAAACATATATATACATTTACATATGTATATATACAAACATATGTGTATATGCATATACAGTATATTTTTACACACAGACACACGCACACGCACACTTGTACGTATGTATTTGTTTTAGTTTGCCTTTTCTTAAGCCCACCACTATACCGTTATTAATTTGCTCTGCCTTGAGTAAAAAACACACAAAAAAATCAGCCTCTATCTACTGTATATTTTGACAAAAAAAATGACTTTCATGCTGTTTGGGAAAATGAACTCAACTCATCTTATTGTGTGTATAAATGTATGACCAGTTATGACTTTGGTGTCCAGAGTAAACAACAAAAAACTATGGTTTTGGGTATTTTTTTCTCTAAACGCATACATTTGTCTAAATATGGCTAAGGACACGCATTATTGTGGGTTTACTGGATGTCATCTTTATCCCTCAAAGAAAAATGTAATCTGCGGAAGAGATTTTCTCTGCCATTTTCAAGTACCGTATTTCCCTGAATTGCCGCCAGGGCGCTAATTAATTTAAAACCTCTTCTCACTCCTGCGCTTACCAAAGGCATGCGGTAAAAGTAAGCATGCGGTAATTATTTTAAAACCTCTTCTCACTCCGGCACTTACCAAGGGCATGCAGTAAAAATGTGAGTGTGACGTAAGCTTGGACCTTAAATCCTAATGAATCCTAATCCTAATCTTCTTCTCTTTATGCGATTTCAAATTACCG
This sequence comes from Nerophis ophidion, assembly GCF_033978795.1. Classification (NCBI taxonomy): domain Eukaryota; kingdom Metazoa; phylum Chordata; class Actinopteri; order Syngnathiformes; family Syngnathidae; genus Nerophis; species Nerophis ophidion. Next base: position 32,287,284 of record NC_084624.1, on the reverse strand, counting down.
GTATTGAAATCAGCCTCCTCCATTTTGAAAATGATGACAGGGGAAGTGTCACTCGTGACGTCACAAGTTTGACCGGGTGGTAATACGAAGCATGCGCTAATTATTTCGCGAAGCGAGTTTGACCCGGCGGTAATTCAAGGCAGACGCATACTATATGCCCTGCGGCAATTCAAGGAAATACGGTATGTTGTTTTTTTTGAGTCGACAGCTTGAAGCGTCCCTCTGTCTCTGACTTCCACGTCGTCATGTGACATGAGTGTGTGTCTGTTATGATTTTGCGTCCTAGTTTATATTACTTTATCTTGCCCCTGATTGGCCAGTATGTAATGTTTCCCCTAACCTTAGCCAATTGTAACTCATCATACGAACACCAATAATCATTGATTTTCTTCGTATGTACAAATGTTGTCATTCATCCAGGTCATTGCATTTTCTCCCAAAAATTTTAGGCCTGGGTTTTTAGCCTTTTTTCTCTTTTTGTAGCTTGTAACTTTGATGTAAGTTACCTCGCTACATGGGTCTAAAGATATCTAAGCTACAGGAATCACTAGTTGTTCAAAAAGTAGTGAAGCTACTGCCAAGGTCCTGGGAAATGAAGTTAAGCTACGTAGCTTTGCTCAATGTAGCCTGTTACTGCCCATCACTGTCCGTGTGTGTGTGTGTGTGTGCGTATATATGTTTTTTTTTTTTTATTAAGCTAAGTGTTTGCACATTGATCCGATTGCATATTCAAAAAATGCAATTCAAAAATTAAGCAAACTACCATTAACACTGGGAAAAATAGCATTGTTGCCTGTTGTGGCTTTCTGAAATTGATAATGAATGCAGCTTGGATTAGGCTCCAGCACCCCCCTCATCCTCTAGAAGGACAAGCAGTCCTTAATTCAAAAACAATAAGAAAAATGTAGTAAATTAGTCATGTCATGTCCATGGGTTTTTGCTTAGTGCTGTTGGCATAACACTCGGTTGTGAAACTGGAGGCCCAAAGGCCAGATTAGATCCGCCACATCATTTAACTTGGCCTGCAAAAGACTGGAACTAATAATACTTTTTCTGGCTGAATATTAGGGCTGCGTATCTTTGGGTGTCCCACAATTCGATTCTTGGGGTCGCGATTCGATTATATATCGATTTTTTTCGATTCAACACAATTCTCGATTCAAAAACTATATTTTTCCAATTAAAAACGATTTTGTATTCATTCAATACATAGGATTTCAGCAGGATTTACCCCCAGTCTGCTGACATGCAAGCAGAGTGGTAGATTTTTAAAAAAAAAAGCTTTTATAATTATCAAGGACAATGTTTTATCAAGTGATTGCAATAATGTAAATTTGTTTTAACTATTAGACGAACATAAAATATTACCTTTTTTATCTTTGTGAAAACATTGGACACAGTGTGTTGTCAAGCTTATGAGATGCGATGCAAGTGTAAGCCACTGTGACACTATTGTTCTTTTTTATTATTTTGATAAATGTCAAATGATAATGTCAATGAGGGATTTTTAATCACTGCTATGCTGAAATTATAACTAATATTGATACTGTTGTTGATAATAATCATTTTTGTTTCACTACTTTTGGTTTGTTCTGTCGTGTTTGCGTCTCCCTTCTATTGCTCTGTTTATTGCAGTTCTTAGTGTTGCTGGGTCAGGGTTGGTTTTGGAATTGGATTGCATTGTTATGGTATTGCTGTGTAGTGGTTTGTTGGATTGATAAAAAAAAATAAAAACATCTTTTTTTTAAAATGAGAATCAATTCTGAATCGCACAACGTATCCGAATCGATTTTTTCCCACATCCCTACTAAATATGTTTATTTTCTTTTAATTTTGACCAAAAAATGTGTACTGCATGTATTGCTAATGTTCTACACTTTAATATGTTCTAATCATGCAACCAGATGCTCCAAACCTTTTTGGGGGGTGTGGGGTTATCAAAAATAAATTGGAAATATCTGCTTGTAACCATGATTTAAAACCAAGCAATGATCGATTAAAGAGTATGATAATCAAAAACAGTTGACTACGCAAATTGTGTAACGAGGCTGTTATAGAATATATTCTGTTACTAACGTTACAAATAATTGCGATGCAGCGCTCAATAAAAACGGGTTTGATACCCCTGCACACGTACGATCCCTCCAAAGGAAGTTGCATCATTTGGATCCTCTGCAGGCCAGTGGTAAAGCCAAAAGTAAGTTATTTTATTTTTTATGAGTTTTCGATGATAAAGTCAAACCTGTGTTTGCAGCCACACACATTTCCCCTGCAGAAAAAGGTAGTTACGAACTTGTTTTTAGCAGCCAGATGTTTAATACGGCCACTTATTTTCCATGTCGGAATTGTTTTTTTTCTTCTATATAGCAGCCGCTGATATCAAAATTTGCTGGAATAATGCATGCTGTTGATACTGTGAATTTTTGTTCTTACCTCCGACAGATAGTTATGTAACCATTGCCGTTGGTTTGTCTGTCGGTTAATTTACAAAAAAAAAGGAAAAAACTTGTGAGCGGAATCTAAGGACATTTTCAGAAATGTCAGAAATGGAATAAGGAACTGATTAGATTTTGGGCTTGATCCGGATCATTTCTACTACGTTACCTTATGTTTATGCTTCTGTGTGTGCGTGCCAGCGGCCCTATAGAGACAAAAGATTATGGAGAAAGACAAGGGCGTTCTTTCATTCTGGAAAAGTAAAGTCTTTTTGTCTAACTTTCAAGAAATGATAGAAATGTGATTAAAACAAAATGGTTACATTTTCTACGTTACCTTACCACAACCTTCAACATCTATGTGTGAGTATGTTCGCCGCCTCCACCCAGAGAGACAAAGATAATGGATGACTGACAATAGATAAGTAAAATAAGTTTCCATCCATCCATTTTCTACCCCTCGTCCCTTTTTGAGGACACGGGGGGTGCTGGAGCCTACCTCAACTGCATTCGGGCGGAAGGCGGTATACACCCTGGACATCGCTTGGCCAATACGGATAGACAAACAACATTCACACTCATATTCACACACTAGGGTCAATTTTGTGTTGTCAATCAACTTAGTTTGATCTCGGAAATGTCAGAAATAGGATAAGGAACAAGTGATTGTTTTGGGCCTGATCTGGATCACATTCTGATTTCAGGTTACAATCTCAGAACGGACCTGTTACCAAGATCTTCTTTTGGAGGTTTTTGTTGTTGAATCACTCTAATGCACTTAGTGTCGACATGCTATTAGCATAAAAGTATTGTCACTATCCATCCATTTTCTACAGCTTCTTCCCTTTGGGGTCGCGGGGGGCGCTGGTGAAGATGGCGTACACCCTGGACAAGTCGCCAGCTCATCGCAGGGCCAACATAGATAGACAACATTCACACTCACATTCACACACTAGGACCATTACTATATTTAATGTATTTGCTAATTCTATGCTAAAAAAAAAAAAATCACTCCTACTACTTTCAGTCCTGTTACTCAAACGGGATAGGAAAGTTACACAAAGGTTTTACCAATTCTGAGAAGGTTGTTATCAGATTTACAGTAGGAAAAAAAACAGAAAAGAGAGAAACAGTTTGATGGAACGAAACTTAACCTGTAGTTGACTATTTATATATATCGTATTTCCTTGACTTGCCGCAGGGCATATAGTATGCGCCTGTCTTGAATTACTGCTGGGTCAAACTCGCTTTGCAAAATAATTAGCGCATGCTTAGTATTACCGCCTGGTCACGAGTGACAATTCCCCTGTCATCATTTTCAAAATGGAGGAGGCTGATTTCAATACCGGTAATTTGAAACCGCAAAAAGGGAAGAAGATTAAGAGCTATTCAGTAGGATTTAAGGTCCAAGCTTACATCACACTCAAATTTTTACTGCATGCCTTTGGTAAGTGCCGGAGTGAGAAGAGGTTTTAAAATAATAAGGGCATGCTTACTTTTACCGCATGCCTTTGATAAGCGCAGGAATGAGAAGAGGTTTTAAATTAATTAGCGCCCCGGTGGCAATACATTACATGAACAGTACAGTACATAATGGAGGACCTTTCCGAAAAGTGGTCAGCCTGCGTCGGTAGAATTAGCATAGAGATTGGTTCATTAACCGCCGTACGTGGGCCGCGAAAGCTCGGGACATTGTCAGAGCCAGGGAGGAAGCCAGCTCAACCAGCCCAGGGTGAATGCCGCTCCGAGACAAGACCGGAAGAATGTAGACAATATGTACACAGATGTAGCCACACTTAAAAACTACATATCCTTGTTTCGACTTTGTCTATTAGGACAGTCAGCAACCAATCATCTCAGAAATAGCATATCAACTGTGAAAACCGGCTGTCACTTGTCTTTTAGTATTTTCTATCTATACATATTAACCAGAGTTCATCCAACTTACCAAAATCAATGTTCAAGCAGTTCAATCAATGTTCACAAGTTCAAGCAGAAATAAAGTATTTAGGAACACGCAATATCATCTTTGGTCAACACCCTGAAGGTTAGCTGCAAAGGGACTTTTTGGCACATCAGCGGACTATTAAAGGCCTATTGAAATGAGATTTTCTTATTCAAACGGGGATAGCAGGTCAATTCTATGTATCATACTTGATCATTTCGCGATATTGCCATATTTTTGCTGAAAGGATTTAGTAGAGAACATCCAAGATAAAGTTTGCGACTGGAGAAAAGCCGTGCCTCTACCAGAAATCGCAGACGATGACGTCACATGTTGATGGCTCCTCATATATTCACATTGATTTTAATGGGAGCCTCCAACAAAAACAGCTATTAGGACCAAAAAAACGACAATTTCCCCGTTGATTTGAGCAAAGATGAAAGATTCGTGTTTGAGAATATTGATAGCAACGAACTAGAAAAAAAAAAAAAAAAAAAAAAAAACACGATTGCAATCGCGTTGCATTGAGACGGATTCATATGTTTTTAGAGACATTTACTAGGATAATTCTGGGAAATCCCTTATCTTTCTATTGTGTTGCTAGTGTTTTAGTGAGTTTAACAGTACCTGATAGTCGGAAGTGTGTGTCCACGGCCGGGTGTTGACGCGCAGTGTCTCAGGGAAGTAGACGGCAGCTGTACGTGAGGCGCAAGCTCAGCTGATATCCGGTAAGTGGCGACTTTTTAACCACAATTTTCTCACCAAAACCTGCTGGTTGACAAGTGGTCGGGATCCATGTCCGCTGTGATCCATAGTAAAGTTTCAACTCCGTGAATTGTAAACAACGAATCACAGTGTGTTTGTGTGGCTAAAGGCTAAAGCTTCCCAACTCCATCGTTCTACTTTGACTTCTCCAATATTAATTGAACAAATTGCAAAAGATTCAGCAACACAGATCTCCAAAATACTGTGTAATTATGCGGTTGAAGCAGACGACTTTTAGCTGTGTGAGTGCAGCGCTCATATTCATAACAGCACGTGACGTCACGCGTACACGTCAACATTACGCAACATTTTCAAGAAAAAAGTCCCGGGAAATTTAAAATTGCAATTTAGTAAACTAAAAAGGTCGTATTGGCATGTGTTGCAATGTTAATATTTCATCATTGATATATAAACTATCAGACTGCGTGGTGGGTAGTAGTGGCTTTCAGTAGGCCTTTAAAGTCGAGGCTAATCTGATGATCCCCCCTTGAGTGATAGCAGTTACTGTAACATCCACACAAACTGTATCCTAAGAACCTTAGCAAGTGTGCAGAAGTTTTTGGCGGTTAGCTCGCTATCTGTTGACCTTTGGTCCAGGGACTAATCACAACAAGATTACAAAAAGTCTTGACAGCGGCTTCAGGCAGTTTCTAGTAAAAAAAAAAAAAAAAATACAACCTCCCAGTGGAAAGCCGAATGACCCCTTTGGTTGACGGCTCCAAACACGCTGACCTTGAATCCCTCCATTATGCCTTCAGATGATGAGGATGACATATAAATTGCGTGTTGGAATTGGAATTTTAGGATTACATTTCAATGTTGTCAGGTGACCTGGTAAGTGAACTAGGGTTTTATTTGCCCTGCAGCGCATGTCAGAGCTATTTGTCACAGTGGCTCGAGCAGAAATGCTTGCTTCATTTGTACAGACGAGACCACTGCAGTAAATCATAAAGTCAGGGTAAAAAAAAAAAAAAAAAAAAAATGGCCACGGAGGAAATCACACTCATCCACAGCGTCCGCCAGTAAACACTAAAGAGCTGACCTCTCTTTGGCCCTTGTCAGGCAGTTCATACAGCCCCCAACACCAAACACTTAAGTCCCCGCAGAAACCATCACAGTCCACATCCCAGAAGCAGACCAGACTTTTGGTTGGCTTCCTCACACGCACAACAAAAGGGTGCAAATGCAAACAACAACAACAACAAAGGCAGCCCACATTGACCAATTCCTCACAATACTCATCTGCAGGAAGGTAAAAAACAGGCGCCGCAGGCTCGCATTTTTTAAGAAGCTGTTCTTGTCAGTCACGTCGCTTCGGTTTCCTTGGAGAACAACAAGTGTGGATCCTCTTGAAGGGGCCCTATTATGCAAAATACACTTTTCTTACCTATCTGTGTATTTCGGATCCACAAAAGTCCCCAACATTTGAAATAAAATTGGTGGAGGCATGGCAGAGATTGAAATAAAACAGGAACTTATTATTTACAATATGTAAGACAAGTAAACAGTTTTTTCTTTTTTCATGCGATCCAAATCGTGAATAAAAGGTTAGGAAAAAGTCAGCTAACAATGGAGTCTTTGGGAGTTACTCTATTCTGCCTATAAAGCGCTCTAAAAACTTCCAAACACCTACACCAAGGTTTTATATACATGCTGTAAGTATAAATGTTATAGTAGTATATATCTAGTAAAAGGCACATTCATCATAACATCTAATATTGGTTTATTTTGCTCATTTTAAGCATACAGGGGCACATTGATTTCACCAACGTTTACTTTTTCCTTCAACAACATCACTGATTATTACTCACTGCACACTTTGTGAGAGCCAACAAATATAAACCCCCCCCCCCCCCCCCCCCCCCCCCCACACAAAAAAAACACTTACTGTACAATGTCTGCTCTCACTGGGATGCAAAATACACATGAACCTCACTAAGGGTTAAACAAAGAAAAGAAGGTGAGAGCATATTTTCGGGTTTTTCTCTCCATGTCTAGGTCTAAGGATGTCCAAGTTGACCAGCTTCTCGGTTTACGGTCATATCTTTCTATTATCCATCAAGGTGAAAGGCATGATGAATAATAAACTTTTACCAGCTCAGAGGCAAGAAAGCAGCTCACCAGGTCATGATGTCAACACAGCAGCACAAGCTAGTTACCCCTCCCGGATTAATGCGCCCCAAAAAAGTAGGTCCTGAATATAAATGCTTATTATCCCATTGACTCTATTGTTAGCTGATTTTTGCCAACGTCCATTTATGATTTAAAACGCATAAAAAATGAAAAACATATATGTTCTTGTATTATAGAGTGATTGTGAATGATAGGCAAAATAAAATAAAAAGAGTAGTTCCCCATTAAGTGACGTATTATTCCTTTATTAAGGTTTGTGGCTATCTCCATACATGGTAGAGGTTTACCCGAATAAGTGTTGTTCAGTTGTAATCAATAAATTCCTTATTTTTCTTTTTACTCTTGTTGTGGGGCACACTGGTTCGTACATGCACATGAATGCTAAAATCCTCTGCTGTTGCCATATCTCATACAAAGAAGCGTAGAGTTCAAACTTATGTGTCAGTAGACTCGCTATGGAAGCGCTAAAAACTACCACATAGCTGACGGGAGGGGGGGGGGGGGGGGGGGGGACGCGATCAAAGTCGCCTTGGCCTGCAGGACGACTTTGGCATGGAAATAAAACCGCCAACAAAATGGCATATTTTGAAGAGACAGTCAGAAGATGGTCTGTAAAACATAATCCATGCACGATTTTGACCAAAGAACCACCATTACGTGTTTTGTCGACCACACGGAAGTGTTTTGAAAGTAGAAAGAAATAGTAATGACACCTATAAACTTATAAGTACTGCAGTCCACAGAGCCAGCAAAAGTAACTCACACGTTTGCACTCAGCAAACTTAGTTTTTGTATGCTACACTTCTGCCATTATTCCGTTTTTAATGATAAACTGGCATCAATACGTTTCCTGCCCCCATACCATCTTAGTTATTGTGCAACCAAACATGCACGCAACAAACTACAGCAGTACCTCAGGATAAGGGTTTAATGGGTTCTGTAAGATTTCATCCATCCATTTTCTATCGCTTGTCCCTTTTGGGGTCACTGGAGCCTATCTCAGCTGCATTTGGGCGGGAGGAGGGGTATACCCTGGACAAGTCGCCCCCTCATCACAGGGCCAACACAGATAGACAGACAACATTCACACTCACATTCACACATTATGGCCAATTTAGAGTTGCCAATGAACCTATTCCCAGGTGCATGTCTTTGGAAGTGGGAGGAAGCCGGAGTACCTAGAGGGAACCCACGCAGTCACGGTGAGAACATGCAAACTCCACACAGAAAGATCCTGAGCCCGGGATTGAACTCAGAACTACTCAGGTCCTTCGTATTGAAAAAGTGTATCACGAAACAGCATAACCCATTGAAATACATTTATTCCATGTTTGGCCTTCCAAAACAGCACAATTTTAACATGCCTTTTAGAAAGGACATTTCATATGAAAGACTATACAATAGAATGTAGTACAAGTAATGTAATAATGTACAGCATTACAGAGAGTGGATTCTACAGTATTTCCATTCAGCTGCTTCTCGGTCAAACACACCATCAGCAGCTTCTTCATATTTTCATTGATAACTCAGGTTTTACCATTTAGATATTATTTAAACGTCCTTGGATGTCGTTAGGACTTCTTCTGCTTCGGTATGGTGCAACACTTTGTCCTGTTTTTTGATGATTTCTTTCATGAAATCAATGAATGTCATCCACTTCTTCCCAGGACTGCCATTTACACTCATTTTCTTCCTTACCATGGTTAGAAAACAATGATCTCCAGCTATAAGCTAATGCTAACAATAAAAGACACCAGATGTTCGGGTGGGATCTTATGTGGTTCCCTCTGTCATCGGGGGAGGCTCGAAACCCAGATTTTTGCTCCCAACATAAAGCATAACAACTACAAGAGTATCCTGAAAAACTTGTTAGCTGGTTTACTTGTAGCCCGAGGTACTGCTGTAGTTTGTTTTTCCGCGTATCGAGTACCCAAATAAAGAAGACTCAATTTCTGCAGAGCCTTCAATTCATTTAAAAATGATGTTAAATGTTATTTTATCCATTTCATATATCAGTTACAGTCATCCCTCTTTTAATCCCTATTTATTGGTTCCGGACATGACCATCATAAATGGATTTCCTCAAAGTAGAAAACACTACTTATACATCAAATATTTTCATAGCTAGAACATAAACGGTTTGACCTTCTAAATATTTTTTTCACCATTATGAGAGCCCTCCAGACACTAAATAACTCCCTTAAGTTACATTTACACTCTTTTATTCCCATATAGTAAAGCTATATCTAAGGTTGAGCCAATCAGTGGCCACAAAACTGTTCAACGCACTTTAGTCCAATCCAAGGGTGTCCAAACATTTTGACTTGACGGCCGCATTGGGCTAAAAAAGTTTCTCGAGGGCCGAAAGCCGACTGCACGTAAGGTAACTATTATAGACGGCGTGGCGCAGTTGGTAGAGTGGCTGTACCAGCAACCTGAGGGTTCCTGGTTCAATCCCCACCTTCTACCATCCTAGTCACGTCTATTGTGTCCTTGAGCAAGACACTTCACCCTTGCTCTTGATGGGTCCTGGTTAGCGTGTGAATGTGTGTGTGAATGGGTGAATGTTGAAATAGTGTGAAAGCGCTTTGAGTTCCTTAAAAAAAAGGTAGAAAAGTGCTATACAAGTACAACCCCATAACCCATTACAATGGCTATATAATTAATTTATATAATTGGATATCAAGAGTATGTGAAGGTTTGACTTGGGCCGTGTTTACTTCCATGATAAGCACCTTAAAGTTTTGTAATCAATCAGAAATGTCGAGCAGCTAATGTACGCCAAACATGGATCATTGTGGAGGGTGTTTTGCATTTTTTCTCGTCATGCTTAGTACTGGATTTAGATGGGTGTAATTCTGATTTATTTTTTATGATACATTGATGTTTTTATAATGTCAACAAAGTTCAGTGAGCAGGTTGTGTTTTTTTTGGCACCATGATGAGGGAAGGTTGTTTGTATTAAGTCATACAAGTAATCCTGTGCACTCCTCTGAACAGTGCATAATTAACTGTCATTGACCTGAATTTCTTACATTGTCCACTAGTTGGCGGCATAATTTCAGCTTCAACATTTAGATGGGTGTAATTTTGATCTGTTTTCAATGGTGCGTGGAAGTTTTTATAATGTCCTCAAAGTTCAGTGAGCAGGTTGTGTTGTTGTTTTTTGCCCCATGACGAGGTAAGGTTGTTTGCATTGGGTCATATAGGTACATTTAAAATACAAAAAAAAAAGTGACATTTTATTCCTTTATTATATCCATACATGGTAGAAGTTAAAGTTAAAGGACCAATGATTGTCACACACACACTAGGTGTGGTGAAATTTGTCTTCTGCATTGACCCATCCCTTTGATCACCCCCTGGGAAGTGAGGGGAGCAGTGGGCAGCAGCGGTGCTGCAACCAGCGGTGATTTAACCCCCAATTCCAACCCTTGATGCTGAGTGCCAAGCTGGGAGGCAACGGGTCCCATTTTTTTTATAGTCTTTGGTATGACTCGGCCAGGGTTTGAACTCCCAACCTACTGATCTCAGGGCGGACACTCTAACCACTAGGCCACTGAGTAAGTTACCCAAACAAGTGTTGTTCAGTTGTAATCAATAAGTTCCTTATTTTTCTTTTTACTCTTGTTGTGGGGCAGACTGGCTCGTACATGGAAATGCATGCTAAAATCCCCTGCTGTTGCCATATCTCATACAAAATAGCGTAGAGTTCAAACTTATATGTTGGTAGACTCGCTATGGAAGCGCTAAAAACTACCACATGGCTGATCGGAGGGGGCGGGGGCACGGGGCGCGATCAAAGTCGCCTTGGCCTGCAGGACAACTTAGGCACGGAAATAATACCGCCAACAAAATGGCACATTTTGAAGAGAGAGTCAGAAGATGGTCTGTAAAACATAATCCATGCAAAATTTGAACTAAAGAACCACCATTACGTGTTTTGTATAAGGAAGTGTTTTGAAAGTAGAAAGAAAGAGTAATATGACACTTTTAAACTTATAAATACTTCATTCCACAGAGCCTGCACAAGTAACGTTTGCACTCAGCAAACTCAAAGTTCAGTTTTGTTTGGCACCATGACAAGGGAAGGTTGTTTGCAAAGGGTCTAATAGGTAAATGCTGCACACTTATCTGAACAGTGCATAATCAAAGGTAATTGACCTGAAAATATAAAGTTGTCCACTAGTTGGCGGCATACTTGCTGCTTCAAAATTGTCAGACTATCAAAATGAGTGAAGTCTCACTGTGGGTAAAATTCCCTGTGGGTTGAACTGAAGATGTTGGTTTAGGACCAAAAAAAGTTAAAGCAAATAAAAAATATCCTCACCAAAAATATGGGATGGGGTGAAACCTTAATATTTGAATGGCAACGTGGTTAGGGACGACTGTATATGCATTTCACATTGGTTTATCTTCGCAAGACTAATTATTCTCTATCAAATGTGTTTAATTTTTCAATTTTTTGTGGGTTTCTGGAAGACATTCATTGAATTTGCCCCATTTCTTTTGGGAAAAGTTGCTCTCGTTTTTGGAAGCGCTGTATTCGAGAAGCGAGTTGAGCCAGCATCACCACCACTTCTTGTGATAGGAGCAGGCCGCCACAGACGATGGACACTGGCAACAAAAGTATTGGGACACCCTCATGACCAGAACTGACAAGGGAAGCAAATCATGGAGTTTTTGCAATACTTTGTTGTCTGATGCGGAAAGAGAAAGCTGGTCGCTGACTTGCAATCTGTTTAAGTTCATGACGGGGTCGAGATCAGGGTTTGAATCAAACAAAAAGAGCCTCCCATGAACGGATGCCCCGAAACCGCGTCTCTTGTTTAACCTCTGATTGATCAATAAGTGGGAGGAGTTTCATACTGTATAAGCTGGAACAAACATGAGGGGGAAAAAATGGTATGGACTTGAAGCAAATAAATACTTAAGCAAAACATACACGACATACAATTATTTGTCTGGGTGCCCTGTCATATCGGCGTATGCAGTGCAAGTTTAATGCATATTTCAGCAAGCCCAAGCAGGGTGCTTCACAATTACCACTTTACTTGCGGGCCCCGGGGGCCTTGGAGCCGACTTTGACATCAAGAGAATATGTTTTGGAAAAGGAATGTGCGGCGAGCTTTCACCTCCAGGTATTTATCTTCTCAAAGGTGGGGTGAATTCAAGGGGGGAGGAAAAGGCATAGTGGCTTCTTCTTCTTCTTCTTGGTGAGTGCAGCCAGGCAGGTTTGGTGTTGGGTTTCTGAACACCACCATACAAAACAGATAAATCAGGGGTCCCTGATCAGGGATGGAAGGCCTGACTCCAGAATCAAAGCATTTAGATGGGGATGAAAAAAAGAATTCCACTGTGTCACAGCCACTGACATCCGTGCTTTTCAAATAGGATGACGTAACATCAATATGATCTCAAAACCTCGAGAACCAATGGCACCGGTGCTGATGCGGGTCAACTCTCTCTCTCTCTTCCCCCCAAATGTTATATCAGGATTTCCTTCCAGCTGAGAACATAATGACGTTCTCCCTCACAGGAAGTATACACCCAATACCTAACCATCCACAAATATTGAATCATTAAATAAATAAAATGCAATGTTTGGGTTTGCCAAAGACAGAGCGTGAAAACGGTCCAAACTGACAAGAGAAATGACGATTAAAGCAAAAAAGCAGAGCTTCTAATGATAAAAATGGACAGTTTCACGTGGCCTTGTGGTTACGGTGTCCGCCCTGAGATCGGTAGGTCGTGAGTTCAAACCCCGGACGAGTCATACCAAAGACTATAAAAATGGGACCAATTACCTCCCTGCTTGACACTCAGCATAAATGGTTCGAATTAGGGGTTAAATCAACAAAAATCACACCCGGGCGTGGCCACCGCTGCTGCTCACTGCTCACCTCACCTCCCAGGGGGTGATCAAGGGTGATGGGTCAATGATTTCACCGCACCTAGTGTGTGTGTGACAATCATTGGTACTTTACTTTTACTTTATTTTATACAATATCAGTCTGTTTTCAAAGGCAATGATAAAGGCCTACTGAAATGAGATTTTCTTATTTAAACGGGGATAGCAGGTCCATTCTGTGTGTCATACTTGATCATTTCGCGATATTGCCATATTTTTGCTGAAAGGATTTAGTAGAGAACATCGACGATAAAGTTTGCAACTTTTGGTCGCTAATAAAAAAGCCCTGCCTTTACCGGCAGTAGCAGACGATGACGTCACCGGTGTGAGGGCTCCTCACATTGTTTATAATGGGAGCCTCTAGCATCAAGAGCTATTCGGACCGAGAAAGCGACAATTTCCCCATTAATTTGAGCGAGGATGAAAGCTTCAAGGATGAGGATATTGATAGTGAAGGACTAGAAAAAAAAAAAATAAAAAAAAAAAAAAAATAAAGTTAAAAAAACCAACAACTTTCTATTGTGTTGCTAGTGTTTTAGTGGGTTAAATATTACCTGATAGTCGGAGGGGTGTGTCCACGGGTGTGTTGACGCCAGTGTCTGAGGGAAGTCACGGCAGCTGCATGGACGGCGCAAGCTCCGCTTATCTCCGCTTATCTCCGGTAAGAGGCGACTTTTTACCACAATTTTCTCATTGAAACCTGCCGGTTGACAAGTCGTCGGGAACCATGTTCGCTTGACCGCTCTGATCCATAGTAAAGCTTCACCTCCGGGATTTTTAAACAAGGAAACACTCTGTGTTTGTGTGGCTAAAGGCTAAAGCTTCCCAACTCCATATTTCTACTTTGACTTCTCCATTATTAATTGAACAAATTGCAAAAGATTCAGCAACACAGATGTCTAAAATACTGTGTAATTGCGCGATGAAAAGAGACGACTTTTAGCCGCAAGTAGTGCTGGCTAACATGTCCCCTCCAACCAATAATGTCACAAACACGAGTCATCATTCCGCGACGTTTTCAACAGGAAACTCCACGGGAAATTTAAAATTGTAATTTAGTAAACTAAAAAGGCCGTATTGGCATGTGTTGCATTGTTAATATTTCATCATTGATATATAAACTATCAGACTGCGTGGTCGGTAGTAGTGGGTTTCAGTAGGCCTTTAAAGTTAAAGTACCAATGATTGTCACACACACACTAGGTGTGGTGAAATTTGTCCTCTGCATTTGACCCATCCCCTTGTTCACCCCCTGGGAGGTGAGGGGAGCAGTGGGCAGCAGCGGTGCCGTGCCCGGGAATCATTTTTGGTGATTTAACCCCCAATTCCAACCCTTGGTGCCGAGTGCCGAGCAGGGAGGTAATGGGTCCCAAAAGAAATTATCTACATCTAATTAATCACATTTTATAGAGAATAATTAGGAATATGAATTATGAATACATTAAGAAAACACAAAATTAATATAAATGATGAATTAAATGTACAAACGATCATTTAAATGGGATGTTTGGAACATTTACACAGATGCCAAGAGGGCGCTAACCTTACAATGGATTTTAAGCGTGTTTTAAGCCTTCTTACGGCTTCTTGTACGTAAAGATGTAATTATGTACGTACAGTATACTTAACACGTGCACGCACCTTAACTTTGGGTGTTATTAGCTAACAATAGCGTTTAGGATATCCCGTGTTTGCTGTCATTGACTGTACAAACCCCAAAACCAGTAAAGTTAGCACGTTGTGTAAACCGTAAATTAAAAAACAGAATACAATGATTTGCAAATCCTTTTCAACTTAGATTCAATTGAATAGACTGCAAAGACAAGATATTTAATGTTTGAAGTGAGAAACTTGTTTTATTTTTTGTGCAAATAATCATTAAAACAAGTTGGCGCAGGGGCATTTTTACCACTGTGTTACATGGCTTTTCCTTTCAGCAACACTCAGTAAACGTTTGGGAACTGAGGAAACACATTTCTGAAACTTTTCAGGTGGAATTCTTTCCCATTCTTGCTTGATGTACAGCTTAAGTTGCTCAACAGTCCAGGGCCTTCGTTGTCGAATTTTAGGCTTTATAATGCCCCACACACTTTCAATGGGAGACAGGTCTGGACTACATGCATGCCAGTCTACTATGAAGCCACGCTGTTCTAACATGTGGCTTGGCATTGTCTTGCTGAAATAAGCAGGGGCGTCCATAAAAAAAGTTGCTTGGATGGCAACATATGTTGCTTAAAAACCTGTATGTACCTTTCAGCACCTGTTCCCAATTAGCCTGTTCACCGGTGGAAAGTTCCCAATAAGTGTTTAATGAGTATTCCTCAACTTTCTCAGCCTTTTTTGTCACTTGAGCCAGCGTTTTTTAAACATGTTGCAGGCATCAAATTCCAAATGAGCTAATATTTGCAAAAAATCAAGTTTTCCAGTTTGAACGTTGAGTATCCTATCTTTGCAGTCTATTCAATTGAATAAAAGTTGAAAAGGATTTGCAAATCATTGTTTTCTATTTTTATTTACGATGTATACTATGTGCCAACCTCACTGGTTCTGGGGTTTGTATATTCTATAACATGACTGCAAATTGTTTGTTGCTTCTCTTGGACTGCTTTTGTATGTGTGCACGCGCTTTCCGCGCGTACGCGTTGACGAGACAGGTGAGTGACCACCGTAAACAATCAGATTTTTTCAGACCCATAAAAAATTTCATTACTTAACTTAGTAATTGTTAAAAATCTAGACAATTGTGTTCTGTAATACCATTAACGGTAACATAACCTAGCCATGGTGTATTTGTTATATTTTTTTGCTTTGAAAAATGTAATTCTAAGCAAGTTGTAAACAGCCCCTTTACATTTATGGAAAACTCTTACTCTTTTGTACTTTCAATTCTTTCTTTCTCACCGTCTTTGTCAAAGTGCTGACGCTCACAACTTTCTTTGGCCCCATGGAGACTTATTTTGTAGTCATACTCAATAAAGTACTCAATAAAGCCTTGTTTGGCCACTGGATCCTGTGTAATGATATGCGGGCCAACGGACGAGTTTGTACAAAAAGTTCGATCAAACAAAACAGTTATAAACTGTATCGTTGTAAAATTAGTGACAGTCATAAACTGTATCGTTGTAAAATGAATGGGCGTATAAAAAAGGAAGTACTACTGAAATTAGGGGTCTTCATTTTTTTCAAATTTGCTAAAACTTTTTTTGAGGAGACAATACCTTTAGGATACTAAAGGACATTGGATGTAATGTTGTGCATATGTGAATATTATCTATAGCATTAACTAACAATCAACATATATAGAGAATAATTCAGTCCAATATGTACTCAATAGCTTATTATTGAGATTTGTTTATTTTTCCCCAACCACCTCACTTTCTTTTCCACATAGAGTGAAATAAATGCACAATGCAAAAGCTAATGTGTGAATTAATTATCATAACAGACTTGAAGAAGGCGTTTGGTTATTAAATATAAGCACTGCTTCTTACGACTCCTTTTTGGACATGTTGAAATGTGCAAATGTAACCGTGTGATGTTAACTTGTCTGAAACAAATACATTAATTCTCCAAAGTGGTTTTATATGTTAACAAAAACACTTATCTAAATGTTATATTCTAAAAGACCCAGGCAATAAAATAACATATGTAAATATATTAATAAAGATTACTTATTTTCATAGTTAAGGTGAAAAAAAAAGGAGACACCTGCACACGCTGCAAATTATTAACATTTGTAAAGGTTTAATTTGACATTTTAGGGCAGGTGAGACACCTATTAAATGTCTCTCTATTTATTAAATTGAATGTGATTATGACAAAAAATATATAAAAATTGTGGTAGTGTATTTAGTATACTTAACACCAGAATAAAACCATAACAACAAAACTTTTGTATTTCAAATAGTTGAGAAGTGAAAGACTTACCACCAAATGGGATAACCTGCCATGACACGCGTGATCCCGCACAGCAACACGAGGAAACATCCAACAACTATCATCCTTAAAACGAGTCGCTCCGAACCTCTCCGGGCAGCAGAACCCTGAAGCTGCGCGCCCTGACGCGCACTCGGATCGGCACCAAAGTGGCCAAAAAGGCAGCTCGGAGCGCACCACTGATGATGATGATGAGGAGGAGGATGATGGTGATCTTTATGTCTTTGCTCCAATCAACTCGCAGACGATCACTCTGTGGTGAAAGTCAAACATTAAAAAAAAAAAAAGAAAAAGTTAGTTGGAAAAAAAAAGTTCCCTTTTATTGTCGTCTTAGCGCAGGAAAACATGAAGTTTATGAGCAAAGTGTAAAAAAAAAGTTGATCTGCTCTAAGCGCGGGCAGACAATGAGAATGTGTTTTGCTTTTTTTTTGGGAGCCGATTGAGAAATGCTACGAGTGTGATATATAATGTTGTTTAAAAGGGGGACGGAGGGGCGGAGGGTCCGACGGGGGGGCTTTTAAATAGACATCAGAACACCCGCGGGTTGCGTAGCTATAACAACCTGTCCGGATTTCACTCCCTGGCTTGAAGCTTCTAAAATGCAAAAATAAATATGTGTGAATTGTGTGCTCGGCACCATTACTGACGACTGCAAGGCTTGGGAGCGAAGTCTTCAATGCCTAATTAGACCCCCCACCCACTTACACGCACACATTTTATCTTAATGAGAGTGATTTTGCTAAATAGAAAAAAAGGAGTTAAGATATCTGGGAATGAGTTTTAAATAGAAAACTCAAAGTCAAGGAGATGTGCAAAGTGCAGCACACGGGCCATTTGCACTGTTTATTTATTTTTTTAAATGTAAAAATAAAACAATTTAAAGATTAATATGCATAATATACACCAGGGGTCACTCACGCGGTGCCCGCGGGCACCAGGTAGCCCGTAAGGACCAGACTAGTCGCCCGCTGGCCTGTTCTAAAAATAGCTCAAATAGCAGCACTTACCAGTGAGCTGCCTCTATTTTTTAAATTGTATTTATTTATTAGCAAGCTGGTCTCGCTTTGCTCGACATTTTTAATTCTAAGAGAGACAAAACTCAAATAGAATTTTAAAATTCAAAAAAATATTTTAAAGACTTGGTCTTCACTTGTTTAAATAAATTCATTTATTTTTTTACTTTGGTTCTTATAACTTTCAGAAAGACAATTTTAGAGGAAAAAATACAACCTTAAAATATACCTTTTTACCTTTTAAATTCCTTCCTCTTCTTTCCTGACAATTTATATTAATGTTCAAGTGAATTTATTTTTTTTATTGTAAAGAATAATACATACATTTTAATTTAATTCTTCATTTTAGCTTCTTTTTTTTCGACGAAGAATATTTGTGAAATATTTCTTGAAACTTATTATGATTAAAATTCAAAATAATTATTCTGGCAAATCTAGAAAATCTGTAGAATCAAATTTAAATCTTATTTCAAAGTCTTTTGAATTTCTTAAAAAATGTTTGTTCTGGAAAATCTAGAAGAAATAATGATTTGTCTTTGCTAGAAATATAGCTTGGTCCAATTTGTTATATATTCTACCAAAGTGCAGATTGGATTTTAACCTCTGCGATGAGGTGGCGAATTGTCCAGGGTGTACACCGCCTTCCACCCGATTGTGGCTGAGATAGGCACCAGCGCCCCCCGCGACCTCAAATGGATGGATGGATGAATTTTAACCGATTTTAAACATGTCATCAAAATTCTAAAATTAATCTAAATCAGAAAAAATTAGTAATGATGTTCCATAAATTCTTTTTTTAATTTTTTCAAAAAGATTCAAATTAACTAGTTTTTCTCCTAATTTTTTTCGGTTGAATTTGGAATTTTAAAGAGTCGAAATTGAAGATAAACTATGTTTCAAAATTCAATTTAATTTTTTTTTCGTGTTTTCTCCTTTTTTAAACCGTTCAATTAGGTGTTTTTTTCATCATTTATTCTCTACAAAAAACCTTCCGTAAAAGGAAAATAATGTGCGATGGAATGACAGACAGAAATACCCATTTTTTATATATATATATAGATTTATTTATTAAAGGTAAATTGAGCAAATTTCTGGCAATTTATTTAAGTGCGTATGAAGTTGGTTGGTAGCCCTTTGCATTAATCAGTACCCAAGAAGTAGCTCTTGGTTTCAAAAAGGTTGGTGACCCCTGATATACACTAACACATACTGGGTTATTTTGATAACCCAATGTATAAGTTGCTAGTGTTGGGTTACATTTTCGAGTTATTTTAATGAATAGCAATCCATTTTTGTGTTATAATGGTATCATTTTAAATACATTTCTGGGTTTTCTAAACTATGAACCATGTTTGGGTTGATTTTTAACAAGTAAGGCATTTAAAAGGAAAAAAGTTACTTTTTTCTTTAAGGGATATTTATTATGGATTAGTCTCATTATCGGTCTGTGTACCTTCCGTTCATTCTATTTCCAATTCTTAAATGCAAATCAAGAAACACATTTCGGGCCATTTTTTCTATTTTCATTTCTGAAAC
This sequence comes from Nerophis ophidion, assembly GCF_033978795.1. Classification (NCBI taxonomy): domain Eukaryota; kingdom Metazoa; phylum Chordata; class Actinopteri; order Syngnathiformes; family Syngnathidae; genus Nerophis; species Nerophis ophidion. The sequence goes on along the minus strand of NC_084624.1, from coordinate 32,267,610 downwards.
AAAAGTTGGACAACGATTTAACAACAATAGGACTCCTCCTGAACAAAGATGGTCTGTGTACCTTCCGTTCATTCTATTTCTAATTCTCAAACGCAAATCAAAAAACAAAGATAAGGCAGTTTTTGGATTTTCATTATACAAGGCAGTTTTGAAAACAATCAAAAATTGTGGATTTTCATTAAAATATTGCCGTAAAATTAGATTTTGTGCTTTTTTCATTTTATGGATTTAAATTGTTCCAGATAAACACACAAATCGAAAAAAAATATGTTCATCCAGAATGCAAAAATGCGTGTTTATCTGTGTGATGACAAATTGAAGCGGAAGCAGGATTTTAGCTTTTCCTTTGCGTTTAGGATGTTTTTAAGATCTTTGTTCAGCAGGAGTCCTATTTGCGTCTTAATAAATAGTCCAACTTTTGTTTCAGAAATGAAAATAGAAAAAATGGCCCAAAATGTACTTTGAGTCACATAAGAGAATTTGAAATAGAATGAACGGAAGGTACACGGACCAAAGATGCTAGAGTTATGCTAAAAACATGCTAAAAGTAAAGGAAAAGCTAAAATACTGCTTTTGGTTTAATTTGTCATCACACAGATAAACATTCATTTTTGCATTTTGGACGCAATTTTTTTTTGATTTTTGTGTTTATCTGGGAACATTAAAATCTATAAAAGGAAAACAGCAAAAAAATCAAATTTTATGGCAATATTTTAATGAAAATCAACCCTTTGTTGGTCTTTTTAAAAAAATCTGCTGTGTATAATACAAATCGAATGATTTGCGTTTCAGAATTGGAAATAGAATGAACGGAAGAAACACGGACCATTAATTTACATTTAGTTAGCATACTTCAACTTTTGGGTAAAACAATTTGGTTGGGAATAACACAACATTAAGTTATTATGACAACTTTTTGGTTAAATAATTCAACGCAAAAGTTGGGTTAAAAATATGTACCCAAAATGTTGAGTTAAAATAACTAATATAAGGGGTTTGTCCTTTTCTGAACTAGCAGTTGGGCTGACAGTTGGGTTATTTTTCAACCCAACATTTTTAGTGTGTAAAGAGAGAAATCGCTGAAGTGCTAGTAACTAAAAAATTATAACTTAATCTTCAAGTACATTTTTTTTTTAGCTTTAAAGTATTTATTTTTTACAATTATCTGAAAATATCACACGTGGCGCCTCCCATTATGATGGTATTAATAGTTTCCCCGATATTTCAGTGTTAACGCTATTCAAGCAATTCACGAGATGGGGCGTACAGTACCACTTTGAGAATCGCTTGAATATACTATATGCTTTTTAATATAAATTTGTAAGTCACTTTGAAGTTCAATATAAACAACAATATACTTTTCATAATAGCTTAATTATTTGCTTAAAATTCTTAATAATCACTTTTTCATTTTTAATTGTGTGGATTGATGTATAGATTTGTTTAAAATTCAATATGGCTCCTATAGTTAATTCCTCTCTGAGCTGCTACCTTATCATAGTAGAGGAGTTTGCGTGTCCCAATGACCCAAGGAGCTATGTTGTCCGGGTACTTTATGCCACCTGGAAGGGTCTCCCAAGACAAACTGGTCCTAGGTGAGGGATCACACAAAGAGCAGCTCGAAGATCTCCATGAAAAATAAAAACGAAGCACCCAGATTTCCCTCGCCTGGACACTGGTCACAGGGGCCCCCTCTGGAGCCAGGCCTATAAGTGGGGCACGATGGCGAGCGCCTGGTGGCCGGGCCTGTCCCCATGGGGCCAGGCCGGGCACAGCCCGAAGAGGCAACGTGGGTCCCCCCTCCAATGGGCTCACCACCCATAGCAGGGACATAGAGTTCGGGTGCAATGTGAGGGCACGGCAGGGCACTTGGCGGTCCGATCCTCGGCTACGGAAGTTAGGTCTTGGGACGTGGAATGTCACCTCGCTGGGGGGGATGGAGCCTGAGGTGGAGAAGTTCCGGTTTGATTTAGTCTGATGCACAGCAAGGGCGCTGGAACCAGTTCTCTCGAGAGGGGCTGGACTATCTTCCACTCTGGCATTGCCAGCAGTGAGAGGAGACGGGTTGGAGTGGAAATTCTTGTTGCCCCAAGGCTCAGAGCCTGCACGTTGGAGTTCAACCCAGTGGACAAGAGGGTAGCTTCCCTCCGCCTTCGGGTGGGGGGACGGGTCCTGACTGTTGTTTGCGCTTACGCGCCAAAAGGCAGCTCAGAGTACCCACCCTTTTTGGATTCGTTTGAGGGAGTACTTAAGAGTGCGCCCCTGGGTGGTTCCCTCATTCTACTAGGGGAGTTCAACGTTCACATTGGCAACGACCGAGTGGTGTTTTGTTATTGGACTTTTGTGCTCGTCACAGATTGTCCATAACGAACACCATGTTTAAACATAAGGGTGTCCATATGTGCACTTGGCACCAGGACACCCTAGGCCGCAGTTCCATGATCAACTTTGTAGTTGTGTCATCAGTTTTGCAGTCTCATATTTTGGACACTCGGGTGAAAAGAGGGGTGGAGCTTTCTACCGATCACGGTAGAATCACTCACAGATCACGGTGAGTTGGCTGCGATGGTGGGGGAGGATGCCGGACAGACATGGCAGGCCCAAAACGCATTGTGAGAGTCTGCTGGGAACGCCTAGTAGAGTCTCCTGTCAGAAAAAGTTTCAATTCCCACCTCTGGAAGAACTTTGAACTTGTCACGAGGGAGGTGCTGGACATTGAGTCAGAGTGGACGATGTTCCGTACCTCTATTGTCCAGGAGGCCGACTGGAGTTGTGGCCGCAAGGTGGTTGGTGCCTGTCGTGGCGGTAATCCTAGAACCCGCTAGTGTCCAGCGGTGAGGGATCCAGTCAAGCTGAAGAAAGAGTCCTATCGTGTTATTTTGGCTCATAGGATTCCGGAGGCAGCAGCCAGGTACCGACAGGCCAAGCGGTGTGTGGCTTCAGCGGTCGCGGAGACAAAAACTCAAGACATGGTAGTAGTTCCGGGAAGCCATGGAAAACTTATTCCAGACCACTTCGAAGCGATTCTGGACCACCACCCGCAGCCTCAGGAAAGGGAATCACTGCAATATCAACACCGTGTATGGTGGGTATGGTGTTCTGCTGACCTCGACTGCGGATGATGTGGATTGGTGGAGGGAGTACTTCAAAGACCTCCTCAATCCTACCAACACGTCTTCCTACGAGGAAGCAGTGCCTGGGGAATCTTTGGTGGGCTCTCCTATTTCTGTGGATGAGGTTGCCGAGGTAGTTAAAAAGTTTCTCGGCGGAGTGTGACCCGCCCGGAGTTTCTTAAGGCTCTGAAAGCTCTGGGGCTGTGTTGGTTGACAAGACTATGCAACATTGCGTGGACATCGGGGGTGGTGCCTATGGTTTGGCAGACCGGGGTGGTGATTCCTCTCCTAAAGAAGGTAAACCAGAGGGTGTGTTCCAATTATCGCGGGATCACACTCGTCAGCCTCCCCGGTAAGGTCTATTCATGTGTACTGGAGAGGAGGCTACGCAGGATAGTCGAACCTCGGATTCAGGAGGAACAGTGTGGTTTTCGTCCTGGTTGTGGAACTGTGGACCAGCTCTGTTTTCTTGGCAAGGTTCTTGAGGGTGCATGGGAGTTTGCCCAACCAGTCTACATGTGATTTGTGGACTTGGAGAAGGCATTCGACCGTGTCCCTCGGGAAGTCCTGTGGGGAGTGCTCAGAGAGTATGGGGTAATTGACTGTCTGATTGTGGCGGTCCGCTCCCTGTATGATCAGTGTCAGAGCCTGGCCCGCATTGCTGGCAGTAAGTTGGTCCCGTTTCTAGTGAGGGATGGACCCCGCCAA